>NC_091781.1:58638967-58949407 GCF_029378745.1 Bos indicus
AAGCTGCCGTGCGGCCCAGCAGCCCCGCTTCTGGGTGTTTATCTGGTGGGAAGGAGATCGCTGTGCTGAGAAATACCTGCATCCTCACCTTCGCTACAGCATTATTTACAACAGCCAGGTCACAGAGACAACCTTGGCAGAGAAATGGACGGACAGGGAACATGTGATGTGCGTGTCTATGCGTATGTGAAATCTTAACCCGCCCTTAGAGAAAGGAGGTCCTGTCATTTTCAGCCATGGACCTTGAGGGCATTATGCTTGTGAAGGAAGTGAGACGGAAGAAGACACATGCCATACAGCCTCCCTTCCACGTGGAACCCGAATAAAACCCCAAACTCATTGAGACAGAGGACACACTGGAGGCTGCCAGGGGCGGGTCAGAGAAGGTGAAGTGGTGACACAGTCAAAGGGCACAAACTCCGGTCACATAATAAAGGTCCTGGGGTGTCCTGTGCAGCGGGTGACGCTGGCCAGCAGCCCTGCGCTGTGTGTCTGGACGGGAGTAGGTCTAAGAGAGCAGATCTCAACGGTTCTCAGCACAAGGAGGCGTTGTAACTGGGTGCTGGATGTTAAATAGACTCACTGTGGTGATCACTCCACAGTATGGACAAAGAGCAACCCACGCCGTCCATCCGGGACTAACACAGCGGCCCACGGCAGCTCTTGTTGTTCAGTTGTTCAGCCGCTCAGTCGTGGCCAGCTCTGCAACCCCAAGGACTGCAGTACGCCAGGCCTCCCTGTCCTTCACCATCTCCCGGAGCTTGCTCAAACGCATCGACTCGGTGATGCCACCCAACCATCTCATCCTCTGTCTCCCCTTCTCCTCCTGCCCTCAGTCTTTCCCAGCATCAGAGTCTTTTCCAGTGAGTCAGCTCTTCATATCAGGTGGCCAAAGGATTGGAGTTTCAGCTTCAGCATCAGTCCTTCCAATGAATATTCAGGACTGATCTCCTTTAGGATGGACTGGTTGGATCTCCTTGCAGTCCAGGGGACTCTCAAGAGTCTTCTCTAGCACCACAGTTTGAAAGCATCAATTCTTTGGCTCTCTGTCTTCTTTGTGGTCCAACTCTCACATCCACACGTGACTACTGGAAAAGCCACAGCTTTGACTCCGTGGACTTTGTCGGCAAAGTGATGCCTCTGCTTTTTAATACACTGTCTAGGTTGGTCATAGCTTTTCTTCCAGGGAGCAAGCATCTTTTAATTTCATGGCTGCAGTCACCATCTGCAGTGATTTTTGGAGCCCAAGAAAATAAAATCTGCCACTGTTTCCATTTTTTTCCTCACCTGTTTGCCATGAAGTGATGGGACCAGGTGCCATGATCTTAGTTTTTTGAATGTGGAATTTTAGGTCAGCTTTTCACCCTCCTTTTTCACATGCCAGCAAATTTGGAAAACTCTGAAATGGCCACAGGACTGGAAAAGGTCAGTTTTCATTCCAATCCCAAAGAAGGGTAATGCCAAAGAATGTTCAAGCTACCATACAATTGCACTCATTTCACATGCTAGCAAAGTAATGCTCAAAATCCTTCAAGTGAGGCTTCAATAGTACTTCCAGATGTACAAGCTAGATTTAGAAAAGGCAGAAGAATCAGAGATCACATTGCCAATATCCGCTGGATCATAGAAAAAGCAAGAGAATTCCAGAAAAACATCTGCTTCACTGACTACACTGAAGCCTTTGACTGTGTGGATCACAACAAACTGGAAAATTCTTAAAGAGATGGGAATACCAGACCACCTTACCTGCCTCCTGAGAAACCTGTATGCAGGCCAAGAAGCAACAGGTAGAACCGGACAGGGAACAACAGACTGGTTCAAAATCGGGAAAGGAGTACTTTAAGGCTGTATATTGTCACCCTGTGTATTTAATTTCTGTGCAGAGTACATGATGCAAAATGCCGGGCTGGATGAAGCACAAACTGGAATCAAGACTGCTAGGGAAAATATCAACAATGTACCAATTATATCTCAAGTTAAAAAGTGAGAGAGCAGGATGGATGACTTGTTAGCTGAAGTTGCATTTGCCCTGCAACAGCAGAGGGTCATGCCTGGGACAAAGACTGTAGGTCCCATGCAACCTAAAATACTTACTGTCTGAGCCTTCACAGGAAAAGCGTGCTGACCCTGCCCTGGAAGACAGTGGTCGTAGCAGCCACAGCGGCATCCTGGGACCACCCTCAGCCCGGTCAGCTCCCCTTCTCACTGTTGCCCCATTCAATCCCCTCCCCACCCTAAGAGGGAGAGACTTCAGTGTTCCCATTTTACAGATGAAGAAACTGAGGCTCCTTTTGCTTTTAATAACTAACCAAGAGGAGGAGGAGATGGCTGGGTAGCATCACCAACTCAGCGGACATGAGTTTGAGTAAACTCAGGGAGTTGGTGATGGACAGGGAGGCCTGGTGTGCTGCAGTCCATGGGAGTCGCAAAGAGTCAGACACGACTGAGTGACTGAACTGAACTAACCAAGCGGTGGAGCCAGCCTTGAACCCCAGTATTCTGGTTTCAAAGCATCTGTACATCTCAACTGCGATTTCTAGAAGGCGGGAGTCTGGGCGCTGGGGAACCCGCTCTTTCCACTTAGAGCCGTGCTCCAGGGCCAGCCATCCCAAAGGCTGCTGGGTTGACACTGAATCCATTTATTCCACACGTCTCAGCCCTTGGTGGCCGCTCTCCTGACATTTCAGCCGGCTGAGTTTTTATAGGTGAATCATCCCTGCCCGCCACCCACCCTGCCCTCCTGTATGGCAGGCCCCTGCTCACCCTGTTATTCTAAATCCTTAGCTCACCAATCTGCAGAACTGCATTAAAAGAGCCCCGCTCACCTGTGGGGAGGGGTTGACGAGGGGAAGGAAGAGGGAGTTGGGGGGGAGCTCTTATACTGAAGGTGACATGTGAAAGGGACAATATTTATGTCCATAATGGGACTCAATTTAATGCCAAGAGCTTAGGCCCAGAGAGAAATAAAAGCTGAGAGGCTGAAGGTTACAAGATTGCTGACTAAGGGCCTTGACTGTTGGTGGTAAACGTGTGATTTAACTTAAAAACGAGCCCCCTGGATGCTGATGGTTTGCCCCTCGTGGCTGGAAATGGCTGCCTGACCCTTAAGCCCCCTCAATTCCAGGACCCGATTGCCTGGGCGTTGGGGGACCTTAACTGGGGGTGCTGTCCTCTCAGTCCTGGGCACAGCTGCCCTTGTGTGCCCCCAGGGACTGTAGTCCCCATGTGTCAGAGTATTCCTCATGCCAGGCCCAGGAGACCCACGTCATAAGAAGGAATGACATGTCTCTGGGGGTCACATGTATGCCCTCAGCAAAGCGTCACAGAGAGAAAAGGCCTCCGCACCCAGCAAGCATGCTGGGATCATAAGTGGCTGATGGATTGAGATCCCACGCCCCCTTCAGTGGTCACCCCCCACGCCCAGCCTCGCCCACACGGGGTCGTTTGGGTGCCCTGGGGTCTGCAGAGCCCGAGGCCGGGCAGGGCGCAGGTGAGAGAGGAGCGGTGTGTGCAGCCGATGTGACAGCAGAGCTGTCTGGGAACTGGCCGAGTGTTTGTGTTCTGACATCCAGAATCAGGCAGTGGCCCCAGCAGACTCCTTACTTAAGGTCACGTGTACTCTCTCTCGTCAATTGCAATCATGTGTTTGAACAGAGGCCCCCGCAGGCTATTAGCGACATTACTGCCCATCACGGAGCGGCTGTGCTCAGCTCCTGAGCGAGACGGCTTCTGCACACCTGTGACTTCCCACCTGCCCCGGCATCGCTCTCTGAGTCTCAGCGGCTCCCCGTTGCCCAAGCCTGCTTCACTCCAGGCGCAAAACCTCTGAGGAGACCCTGGCCACCCTCTGCGCTCGGGCAGTGGCCTGCTGGTGACCCCGAGCCCCCAGGCCACCCCTGGTGCTTCTGCCGACTGCACGTGCTGCTCTCCTCTGCTTTTCCCGTGTCTGACCTTCAGCTCCCTTGTCCGTTTCTGCTTTGTGACAGCACAGTATTGGTTACTCAGGTAGAAGCCTTTGCCCAGCCCACCCCGCCTTCTTCCTGTGGATGCCCAATGTGGAGGAATCACAGTTGGTCTAAGCCATCATGACAGCTGTTTCCCCACCACCACCACCAGTGATTAGTCAGGACAAGGGATCATGACCCACTTCTGGCCAGTGACATATTTAGTGGAAGTCTGGGGGGCTTCTGTGAGAAATTTTCCTTCCTGAAAAGAAAGCTCGACAGGGAAGAAGGTGCCCCCTTCTGCTTTGAGTGCTGTGATGGCCGGGGCAGAGGCAGCCACATTGCATCCATGAGGGAACGACACCAACATTCTGGTCACGGTGGGGTAGAGAAGTGGTGGCATCTGAGTCACTGATGACACTATTGGGCCCCCAGGCCCTGTCTGGGCCTCCCATCTCTCATATTGTCTTTAAACAGGAAACGTTAGATGCCTTTGTAATTTAAGCCACGCTCAGTAGGCTTGTCTGTTACTTCAGCCAAGTACATAACTAACTGATACAAGCCTCCAGTCTCAGGTAAACAGTCTCTGTGCTTCACCAGTTCCCCTGCGTCTGTGCCCTCACCCCTACGCTTCACCCATAAAAGCAGCTCACGTGCTGTGATGCAGTCTGCCTGGCTGGCCTGTCCACAGGTGGTCTGTGAACAGCTCTGGGGCAGGCCTCCACCTTCTCCTCTCTGTGCCTCTTCAGCCTACACACAGTAGGCCTTCAGAACCTCAGGGACCTCGCCGCACCCCCACCGAGGCCGGAAGCCCCCAGCCATCAAAACAGCTGCAGATCCACTGTGGCCTAAGCTCTGCTTCCGGACCACGGGCAGCCTCCAAAGCAGGAAGAGCGAGGTCTCTCGTAACCAAAGCCTCTCAGCAGTCAGATCTCGCCTCACAAGCGCCTTCCAGGGCTGACCTGTGGATTCACAGTCAGCTCGGTGTCTCCTGTGGCAGCCACGGAGGCTAAGCTACAGAGAAAGGAGCGCGTGAGCCGAGTTTCACGGGAGGCGTGGACAGGGCAGGGGGGATCCATTTCATTCCCACCTGAGTGCGAGTCTCTGCATGGTCTGGACAAGACTTCTGGTGAGCAGGTGGGGAGTAGGGTCTCCTAAGGCCCAAAGGAAGGAGGTCCAAGTAGGGAGGATGGGGTAGGGCCAAGGCTCTTGGGCTCCCCCGTGGACAGGGACCGCCCTGGTGTTCAGATAAGCATGCTCTTGGGCTCCCCCGTGGACAGGGACCGCCCTGGTGTTCAGATAAACATGCTCTTGGGCTCCCCCATGGACAGGGACCACCCTGGTGTTCAGGTAAGCATGCTCTTGGGCTCCCCCGTGGACAGGGACTGCCCTGGTGTTCAGACAAGCATGCTTCTATTTGCCACACAAAGCAAGAGAAAGAGATGCCGAGCGTAGGGGACCTGGGGGGGGGGCAGTGGTGTCGGCAAAGGACCTCTAACCGCAGGGCTGATGGTCTCAAGGTAACGGTTGCCTGGTAACGGTACCACCGCCCTGCTTCTATTACACACTGAGCACCTGCTGTGAGTGCTGTGCGTTTTCAGGCCCGTCCGTTGCTCTGAGTAGAGGGCAGGAGGCTCCTGGGGGAATGAGTTCTGTCCGAGGAAGCATCTGAAGGTGCGCTTTCCCACCCTGCCCCCCAACTTTGGGACCCTGATGAATCCCTCCCCCCAGGGGCCTTCCCTGCCTGCCATGCAGGAGACCCGGATTCGATCCCTGGGTCGGGAAGATCCCCTGGAGAAGGCAGTGGCTTTCTGCTCTGGTATTCTTGCCTGGAGAACCCCACGGACAGAGGAGCCTGGTGGGCTATAGTCCATGGGGTCGCAAAGAGTTGGACGGACTAAGCGACTCTGATGCTGGGAGGGATTGGGGGCAGGAGGAGAAGGGGACGACAAAGGATGAGATGGCTGGATGGCATCACCGACTCGATAGACATGAGTTTGAGTGAACTCCGGGAGTTGGTGATGGACAGGGAGGCCTGGCATGCTGCAGTTCATGGGGTCACAAAGAGTCGGACACGACTGAGCGACTGAACTGAACTGAACTCAACAGAGCGGCTAACACAGACACACTGGCCTTCTGCTTTCTTCGTTTCTGCAAAACGCAGCCCTGGGGAAGTGAGGTCCTGGAGCCCCTCGGCTCTCACAGCCCGTGGCTGGGTCTGAGCATGGCCGCGTCAGCCCGTGAGCACCATGGACAGTGACCGCAACACTCCCAGGGCTGGGCTGGGCTCAGGCGAGTCCACACACAGAGCTGTGCGTCTGAACCCCTCCTCACTCCATGGCTGCTGAGGGCACCCAGGGCAGAGTGGGGGCCTGGGGTTTTCTGTGCCTGAGGACCCTGGGCTCTAGTTCCTATGTGGTGGCAGAGGGGGCTGCTGCTGTAGAAAATCTCTTTGAGGGTGTTTGTGAGTACCAGGTCCTTCCATCACTAAAAGTCAAGTTTGGGGCTCTCTTCACTATGGCTAGAGTGGTTTACTAAATATGGAAATTTTTATGCAATGCTTTTCCTTCGCTCCTGGGACACACATCAAAATCTTAAGCCTGGTGTGGAACCAAGTTACAATTTGCCCGCATTCAGTACCCTTTGCTGGCGTGTGCCACTTCTTTTTCTTCTTCTTGGCAATGGCATTATCCACACAGAGATGCTGAAGATCCATATAAAGATGTGGTGTGGAGAAGATTCTTTAAGAGTCCCTTGGACTGCAAGGAGATCAAACCAGTCAATCGTAAAGGAAATCAGTCTTGAATATTCATTGGAAGGACTGATGTTAAAGCGGAAGCTCCAATCCTTTGGCCACCTGATGCAAAGAACTGACTTATTGGAAAAGACCCTGAAGCTGGAAAAGATTGAAGGCAGGAGGAGAAGGGGGTGACAGAGGATGAGCTGGTTGGATGGCATCACCGACGAATGGATATGAGTTTGAGCAAACTCTGGGAGATGGTGAAGGACAGGGAAGCCTAGCATGCTGCAGTCCATGGGGTCACAAAGAGTCGGACACAACTGAGCAACTGAACTGATACAGAGATGCTCCGTCAGCCCAAGTCCTAAGGGAAAGGATGTGAACAGATAGCATAGAAAGGGTAATAAGCCTTTCTGACGGGCACTGAGATTTGGGTTAGCGTTTGTTACTCAGAGTAACTCAGCCCTAACTTGACACATAACCCATGGACGCTTGCTTTTACTCCATCGCACAAGTGCTGCCTTCCACCTTTATCCTGTCTCCTTGGAGGGTTGTTTATACCTTTTTGCCTGGTTAATACCAGTAAGATTTCAGCTTGAATGTAAGTCATCAGGGAGGGATTGCCTGATCTATGTTCAGAGTGCCTTAAATTCATCTCGCTTGTCGTTAGCTCTCTTTCACTAAACTGTAAGTTTCCTGAAGACAAAGCTTAGGTATTTAGCTCGTGCTTTGGGGTTTTGTAAAAACTGTCTCATTTATTTATTTATGCGTTTATTTGGCTGCGTAAGGCCTCGGTCGTGGCAGGTGGGGTCTGCGCTGCCGCATGCGGATCTTCCGTCGAGGGGTGGGCTTCGCTCTGGTTGTGGCCGTGGGCCTGGTCATCGCGTCGGGGCGTGTGGGATCTTCGTTCCTGGACCAGGGACTGAACCCACGTCCCCTGCATTGGAAGGTGGATTCTTAACCACTGGACTACCAGGAAGTCCCTAGCTCACGCTTTCTGGAGGCCCTGCTCCATCCCCACTATGTGCCAGGGCCCAGGCTGAGGGGCTGGAGATTATGGGGTGAATACCAGCCCTGAGCCTTGGGCCCACAGACCCACCCTGTTGACACACACAGCAGCATTTGAACCCACTGGATCCTTCTGGTTGGAAATGAGTGTAACAGCGGCTGGAGGGAAGGCACAGGGGACTGCCTGGAGGAGGCGGTGTTGCAGCCTGATTTGGAGGAGGACGTGGAGTTATCCAGGTGTAGGGCTTGCTGGGGGTGTGGTGGGCAAAAAGCAGTGTGTCCAGAGTTTCCAAGGCTTGAAAGGATGAACCCAGGAGCAGCCAGAACCAGAAATGAACATCTGGCCTCTGTGTTGCTGTGAACAGAGCTCTCCTGTTTCGGCGCCTTTGTAGGTGAAAAGCAGAGTGTGGCGTCCGTGGACAGTGCGGATCATAGCGGGTTCCAGGCCCTTCCGTATGTTGGTGTCATGGGCGCTCTGGCCTGGGGGTTGGGTGGGCCCAGGGTGGGCATGCGGGGGGCTTTGCTCAGGATGGAGCAGCTGGAGACCACTTTGCACATTGGAGACGCCTTGGTGCCGTCAGCTCCCGTCCTTGTCTTCAGAGAAGCTGCAGACAGTTTCTGCTAGTAAACTGAGGCTTCCTGTGCCCACAGCCCCAGCAGCCGTTTAATATTTGCGTTAAGATGAAGAAAATAGAAGCGAGGTGAATCACCAAAACACCATGTCGCTGGCTGTCATGTCTCTGATATGATCTTGATATTAAAATAGTCAGCGGCAATCAGGATGAAATAGGGTGAGCCTGCTGCTCAGGCACTAGTGACCGTGGTCACTCAGCGTCCCTTGAGCTGGGGAGGGAGGCTTGTCCACACAGGCTTGGGGCTTTAGGGCCCTGCTGGGATGCAGAAGGAAAGCCCCCAGGCCCCCAAAAGGCAGGAAGGTGGGCTGTGACGCTGGAGGCCACCCCTCTCCGTGGCCCTTGATTTTCTCATCGTGCAGGAGAGTAAAGTGTGTCCCCCAACACCACTGCCCGCCTCCCTGGTGTCAGGAGCATTCATTCCATCAGTGGACTGGCTCGGGAAAGCCCACTTATTCTGAGAAATGGTTGTCATCATCCTGGTGGTGTTATTTATTTCCTGCCAGTTGTGAGGCTGACCCTGAGGGGATCCCTGAACTAGAGGGACAGACACGCACAGAAACGGATGTGTTCTGCATGAGAAAGCTGACCTGTGGGTCCTGGCCAGAGAGGAGGGAAGTTAACTCCTGCTGGGAGGGAGCAGACAGAGATGGGGACCACCCCCCCCCCCAAGACAGAGGGAGCTCAGGAATAGAGAAAGGAAGGCCTGGAGCCTGAGGAGGCCACGGTGGAGATGGGGGTGCAGCCCCTGTGCTGGGGATGGAGTGGGGTGGGGTCGGGTGGGGAGATGATCAGGGCTCAGTGGGGCCGTGCGTTGGGGACCGGAGAGGGCGGTGGTCCTGCCTGGCCGCCTGCGCTGGGGAGTTGGCTGCAAGTCCGGGGAAGCTCTCCAGCACCGGGAAGACGTGAGCCTTCTCCCAGTGGCAGGTGGGAGCACGGAGACCCAGGAGGGTGGCGGGTGGCCAGCAAGGGGCTCGAGAGACCAGAGTCCACAGGGCTGGGCGCAGTAGTAGCTGATGTTCCCCGCTGCCGGGGGCTGGCTGGGGCTGGCTCCAAAACCGATGGGTGGTTTCCCGAGAGGTCCTGCCCTTCAGGGCCGCTCTGGCCTGCCAGCTGGGCTTCAGACCTTCCGGGTCAGAGCTGGCTGGACCCTCCAAGTCCACAAGCAGGCATGGTTTAGGAGGCCTTCTCTGATCCACCGTCCCGGGCAGCCTGCCGTGAGTGTGAAGCCGAGGAAGAGGCCTAACCTGCAGGTGTGCTCCATGTGAAGGAGAGCTGCGCTCCATCGGTAGTGTCTGCCGTGGGTGAGGCGGGCAGGCCTGTGTGACATGTGCCAGCCGTGTGCCATTCCTGGCGCAGCCTCTTGTCTCGCTTATGGAGAAACAAGCCCAGGTTCTTCCACCTGCTGGTCTGGCCTCTGGGTACCAGCGGGGGACACAAAGCCAAAACAGTGACGTGTGCGGTGGGAATCAGTCATACCGGATCTGTCTGGGTCCACGCTGTGTTCTCTGTTGTCTCCTTGCCTGTCTTAATGTTCGTGTGTTTTGTCCACTATAAGGGATGGTAGAGCAGCATCCGTGAACCCGCCACTCAGCTCCAGACCCGGAACCTTCTCAGGAGCTTGAGTCTTGACCACCCTAGGGTCACCGTCCTGAATTGCCCGAGTGTTGGTTCGCTGCGTCTGTCTAAACAAGGCGTGGTCTTGTTTGTTCTCGGGCTTCGTAAAAATGGCCCACTGCGTGTGGACTCCAAGGTTCGCGGTTCTCAGTCCACACGTTCACTTCTCAGGCTCTCTTCACAGCGCGGCATGTAGCCGTGGCTGGTGTTCGCCGCTGCTGTGAAGGTGAACCGAGAGCCCCTCAGCAGTTTCCTCCCCCGTTCTCCGGTCCGTGTGTACGGGGTCCTGGGCGTGCTCCCTGTGAACAGCGCTGCCAGGAGGTCCGCTTGCGTGCGCCCTGTGTCGTGCCTAGGAAGCGAACGTGGGGGTTATAGGGTGTGTGAATGGCCCCCTACGAGCAAATGCCAAGCTGGCTTTCACAGCGGTTGTGCAGCTTTCTCTCCTCCCCAGCAGTTATGCGTTCTCGTGGGTCTTTGCCTCTGAAGCCCTTGGTGGTGCCAGCTGCCTCACAGTTGGCACATCTCGTGGGCGTACAGTGAGGTGCCGGGATGTCAGTGGCACTCTCAGCACACGAGCAGAGCCCACCGGTGCCTCGTCTCACGTTTTCATCTGTGCGCCTGTTTCCTCCCCTTCAGAAATGCCTGCCTCAGGCCTCTGACTCCTCGCTCTTTCCCCTGTGGATTCGCAGGAGCTTATGTTTTCTAGATGCGCATCCTCTGCTGTTGTGCGTATTTCAAATGTCTTCTTGCCGTTTGTGCTTTCTCTGTCTCCTGTCTTCCGGTAAAAAGGAATTCTTCATTTTGCTGTAGTCGTATCCATCAGTTTTTTCCTAAGCCTGGAGAGCTTTTTCTTCCTTGTTTAAGAAATTGTTCCCAGTCCCAACTGTAGGAAGATAACTCCTCACAGAAAACTATTCTAAAAGTTGTCGAGTTTTCCCTATCAAATGCAGGTTTAGACCTGACTTGGGATGCGGTGTGAGGTGTGAGGTAGGGATTCAGGTTCATTTCCCCACATGGAATGAACCTAGCTTTCCTGCGCCCTTGACTGAATGGGCCTCCTTTCTCCAGTCTCACATCTAGGAGCCTTTTGTCTAAAAGTCCTCAGCCCTGAGGCCCTCGGATCTCTGGGGGTTTGTGAGCACCCCGCAGGCCTTCCTGCTCTCTCTGTCTTTTTCCCTTCCCCCTCATTTTGCAGTTGCAATTTCTATTGTGTGCAAGGGCCCCAGAAAGCACAGTGTCCTGATTGCTGGATGTTTTTGTGGAAACATGAGCATAGAGGAGGATTTGAGTCCATAATGATGGGATAATTGTGTGGGGTGACCCCGTGATGGAGGGTGGCCGGGACTTCCAGAGTGCAAGGTCTGGGCTCCTTCCCCTGGCAGCGTGGCCACACGCAGCAGGGCTGGTGAGTGGGGACCCGAGTCTGGGGCTGCAGCAGAGGGCTGAGACCCCCAGCTGCACTCCTGTGGGCTCCCCTGACCCGGCGTGGAGGCATTTCTGCCATGTTTCCTTGAAGGTGCTTCCAGAGGGCCGCTCGCTGCTTCTGCTTCTCATCGCACCACATCCCCCGGCGTCATGTTGACAGTGAGGCCGCTGCAGGACCTCCAGCTCCTGGTCTGGTAGCGAGATGGAGAACTCGGGGAGCAGTACCCGTCACCCTGCAGCCTGGATCAGAGCGGCTGTCCTGGTGAATGCCGCACCGCTGCCACTGGGGTTCCGAGTCATGGTCTCTGCCCCTGGCCCACCCCCTGGTTCCTCCCCACCTCCCAGGCCCTTGACGCAGGGCCCACTCAGAGGTCTGGACCCAGGAAAGGAGGTGGCCTCCCCTCCCGGACCTGCGATCCGGAGTTAAGTCCTCGGTCCAGCCCCTGCCATCTCTGCCCTGCCCGTCCACAGGATCAGGAAGGCCCGGGATCCAGGACAGTTCCTCACAAGGAGAGGCTCGTGGAGGCCCACAGACCCTCACCCTACAGAGATAACCATGATGACGGCTTCACATTCCAGGCCCAGGTCTGAGAAAGCTTTTCCTCGCAGCCCTGCAGAGATGCTGGTGTGCCCACCTGACAGGCCGAGGCCGAGGCCCAGAGCCCAGGGCCCCGCAGCAGGCCGGAGGGCGGCCCAGGGTGTGCAGCCCTGCTGCCTGGCCTCAGACCCCATGCTCCCTGCACAAGGCCACAAGGCCCCCTTGGACCTGGGCCTTGCCCCCGGCTCAGCCTCCCCGAGACCAATCCGAACCCACTCCCCAGGGGGACTGTGCCCCCTCACAGAGCCTAGAAGAGCTTTGCCCCTGAGCTCTGGATCTGTGGGGGGCCTGGGCCTGTCCCAGCCTCCCTGGCCATAGAGAATGCCCTTCTCTTCCATGACCAGGATGGGCCGGGCCGCCTGCTCTAGGGTAAGGGTACCCTGGCTCCCCGTGGTGGGAGAATTGGCCCTGAATGCTGGGCCCTTAATTTTAGAGTGTTTCACACAGCAGGGGCTCCATGCTCCACGGAACAGACCTCTGGGGCCACCTCAAGTCCTGGTATCTTTGACAAAAGTCACCCACAGAAGGCCTACAGCAACCGTCCTGTGGCCGTACGTCCGGGCTCGTGCTGCTGAGTGAGAGCCCAGCTCCTAGACGAGGCTGCAGCCTGTCACTGCCCACAGAGGGGCTGGCAGCTGCCAGGCGGAGAGGACAGCAGCAGGATGACCAGGCTCTGCACCTGGTGGAGCCAGGGGACCTTCCTCGCCGCCCCCCAACCCTCACTGGCTCCCGCTGGAGGCCTCGTGACTTGGGTGTTATTGGACCAGGTCATGCCCCGTGCTCTGAAAGGAGAGCCAGCAGGGGCAGGGTGTGGGGGGTGGTGGGGACCTTGACAAGAAGCAGGCTGCTCTGCGGCACGCTACGGCACTGGGAGAGGGGCTGCAGGAAGTGGGGAGGGAGCCGTGAGCGCTGGGAGGAGCATTCCAGCCCCGGGAGCTGCGAGTGCAAAGGCCCTGGGGTGGGCTGGGCTTTGTGGGCTGGATGCCCGTGGAGCTGGAGTGGTGCGAGAGGGTGGGAGACAGGGAGCTGAGGAGCCACAGGGCCGGTGGGAGCTGTGTGCTTGGATTTGACCCTGAGGGTCGCAGAAGCCACTGGGAGGCTTTGAGTAGGGCCTATACCCTGGGGAGCCTGGGCATGGGATGCCCAAGCTTGTGTCTTGGTTGTGACTCTGTGCACTGAGGCCCAGGGTCCAGTCTGTAGGGCAGAGCCTGATCAACGCTATTGTGAGGGCCAGGAGAAGAGCCTGAGGCCAGCCCATCTGTCCGCAGCCAGGCCTTGTCCATGCGTCCCAGAGCCTTTGCACCTGTGTGTTCAGGATTCTGTGGCGCCTGCATCAGCTGGCTGCTGCTGCGTAACAAGCACTCCAACATGGAGCAGCTCATGCCAAGAACCATTTACTAGCCGAGTAGCTCGCAGCCTGGGCGGGCTCCTGGGCTCCCACAAGCGTGTGTGGTCAAGTAGGGCAGGGGCCCCACATGCGGCCGGGGGTCAGTGGTCAGCCGGCTGCTAGCTGAGGTGACCCGGGGCAATGGTGACCGGGTCTGCGTGTCTTTCATTCTTCTAGGAAGTTCACTGGGCTTTCTGCACGGGCTGTAAAAGGGTCCCAGGAGGCTGGGCACACAAGGCTGCTTGAGGCCTGGGCCCAGCATGAGCTCAGTTGTCCTTTCCAGCCCATCTGCTGGCCCAAGGCCAGGGCACGTCTTGGAGGCAGCACAGGTTCAAGGTGGGGAAACTGGACGCCACCTCCGATGTGGACAGCTGCCCAGGCACTGCATAGGGAGTGGATGGAGACAGGGGCGTGGCAGGCAGCCCAGTGCCCCCAGACAGAGGGCGAGCAGTCTACCACGGACTGGGCAGCAAGGTGACCCGCATGAGGGGCAGCGGACGGTCCTCTGAGGGGCTCACAGGCGGCCCTGGGCAGGGGTTAGTTTCCAGTTACAGAGTTTCTGCTCCTGAACTCTGACTTACCCACAATAAATATTATCAGCATAGACAAGCCAATTGAGCTATGACAACTCTGAATGCAGTGCCGCCACCACAGAGCAAGGGAAAAGTCCTCGTCCCCTTCGCATGCACAGCGGAGGTGAAGGAGGGAGGGGTGGCTGGGGGACGTGGTCTTCCCTGAGTCTCAAGGATGGGCTTGCCGGGGCCCACGGCGGGTCAGGCCAAGCTGCTTGTGCCTGAACCTTCTCTGCCAGCGGACCATCAGAGCCACCGCCCTGGCCAGGCCAGGCACTGTCTCCTTGGGGAGGGAGGTTGAAGCCTTTGCAATTTGTAGTTGTCTGTTGTATTTAGAAACCCAAGCATCCCAGAGTCATAAATTACCTTGAACTAGTTTGCTAACCCGTGTGACTCATGGCTCTTTAAAGCGGCCAGTTATATAACTGGCTGAATAAGGCACACCCTAGACCCCTCAGAGAGGCAGGGCTGAACCAGTCGTGCCAAGGGTGCCCACCACCCAAGCCTCCAGGGGTCAATGTGAGGAGATGCTTCAGGTCCTTGCAGTTCACTGGCATTTCCATGGAAACACACTCCTCGCAAGGAGCAAGGGTTTACAAATTAATGAGGCTGGATTCTCATTCCCTGAGCAAGATCATGGGATCTGTGCCACACGGAAGGGGCAGAGAGCGCCATCTGGTTCAGCTTCCCCCACAGTATCCCTGATCATTCAGTGCTTGCTTACACCTTTCCAGGGACAGGGAGCTCATCACCACTCGGATATTTCACACTGATGAAAAATTCGCGTCCTGTGGACTCCAGCACTCTCTTCTGGGGACACGTGTATCCATGCCTGAGACAGCCTGGACAGAAGGAATGACCAGACCCCTGGCCAGCCTCTCCTTCCCCACCACCAGCCCTCTGGACAGAGCGGGTGCTGATGGGGCAGCTGGTCAGACGTGCAGTGTGTTACGTCCACACTGCAAGTTCATCTGGGCCACCAGCATTGACATCAGACTTAAATGTCAGATGGTTGCAAGATACACGTGGCTCCTTTTCTTATCTGTAGCAGAGCTTCAGCCCCCTCCCCATTCCTGTATTCAGATAGCAGAGGCGACTGTGCTGGGCGCATGGGGAGGAGATTCTGGTGTAAAGGGAGTCTCTGCTGTAACGTGGGATCAATTTCCAGTCTCCCGCATGGTTCCCTGAAATGTGCTGGAGAGCAAAACCCATGTGATGTTCTGAATCAGGCTTCAAACCGAACAGGACGCCTGCAGCATCCAAATAGTGAACAGAATACAGGGGGCAACTGCCCCCTGGGTTGAGGAGACAGAGCAGGCCCTCCCGGAAGACCAAGGCCGTGAGGTTCACCCCAGGAAGTACCAGAGTCCTCCAAAAAAAATATACTCCAATAAAAGGGACAACCTGGAGGAAATGAACAAATTCTTAGGAACAATCTCCCGAGACCGAACCAGGAAGAAATAGAGCACATGAACAGGCCGATTACCAGCAATGATATTGAATCTGTAATTAAAACTCCCAATAAACAAAAGTCCAGGACCAGATGGCTTCACAGGTGAATTCTACGAAACATTTTGAGATGAGTTAACACCTATCCTTCTCAAACTGTTCCAAAAAATTGCAGAGCAAGGAACACTTCTGAACTCATTCTATGAGGTCAGCATCACCCAGATACCAAAACCAGACAAAGATATCACAAAAAAGAAAATTACAGGCCAATGTCCCTGATGAATATAGATGCATAAGTCCTCAACAAAATGCTAACAAACTGAATCCAACAGGGATTAAAAGAACCGTACACCGTGATCAAGTGGGGCTTCCCTGGCGGCTCAGCTGGTGAAGAATCCGCCTGCAGTGCGGGAGACCTGGGTTCAGTCCCTGGGTTGGGAAGATCCCCTGCAGAAGGGAAAGGCTACCCGCTCCAGTATGCTGGCCTGGAGAATTCCATAGACTGAATGGTCCACGGGGTTGCAAAGAGTCGGACACCACTGAGTAACTTTCACTTTCAGACCACAATCAATCGGGGCGTATCCCAGGGATGCAAGGATTTTTCCACATCTGCGAATCAGTCAATGTGATATACCATATTAACAAACTGAAGAATAAAAACCATATGATTGTCTCAATAGGCCCAGAAAAAGCTTTCGCTAAAATTCAACCTCCGTTTGTGATAAAGTTTCTCCAGACAGTGGACATACAGGGAACTTACCTCAACATATACAAAAAACGCACAGCTAACGTTATACTGTGGATCATAGAAAAAGCAAGGGAAGTCCAAAAAAAAAAAATCTACTTCTGCTTCATTGACTACTCTAAATCCTTTGACTGTGTGGATCACAAGAATGGGAAAAGAGATGGGAATACCAGACCATCTTACCTGCCTCCTGAGAAACCTGTATGCAGGTCAAGAAGCAACAGTTAGAACCAGACAGGGAACAACGGGCTGGTTCAAAATTCGGGAAAGGAGGACATCAAGGCTGTATGTTGTCCGCCTGCTATTTACTTCTATGCAGAGTACATCATGTGAAATGCTGGGTGGATGAATCACAAGCTGGAATCAAGATTGCTGAGAGAAATATCAGATATACAGATGGCTAGCACTTTAGTGACAGAACGTGAAGAGGAACTAAAGAGCCTCTTGATGAAGGTGAAAGAGGAACGTGGAAAAACTGGCTTAAAACTCAACATTCAGGAAACAAAGATCGTGGCATCCAGTCCCATCACTTCGTGGCAAATAGATGGGGAAAAACGAGAATTAACAGATTTCATTTTCTTGAGCTCCAATAATACTGTGGATGTTGACTGCAGCCATGAATTTAAAAGATGCTTGCCCCTTGGAAGAAAAGCTATGACCAGCCTAGACAGCATATTAAAAAGCAGAGGCAGCACTTTGCTGACAAAGGTCCGTGTGGTCAAAGTTATGGCTTTTCCATTAGTCACGTAGGGATGTGAGAGTTGGACCTTAAAGAAGACTGAGCACTGAAGAATTGATGCTTTCAAATTGTGATGCTAGAGAAGACTCTTGTGAGTCTCTTGGACTGCAGGGAGATCAAGCCAGTCAATCCTAAAGGAAATCAGCCCTGAACATTCATTGGAGGGACCGATGCCAAAGCCAAAACTCTACTACTTTGGCCACCTGATGCGAAGAGCCAACTTATTGGAAAAAACCTTGATGCTGGGAAAGATTGAGGGCAGGAGAAGAAGGAGGCGACAGAGGATGAGATGGTTGGATGGCGTCACCGACTCAATGGATATGAGTTTGAGCAAACTCAGGGAGATAGTAAAGGATAGGGAAGCCTGGTATGCTGCAGTTCATGGGGTCACAAAGAGGCAGACATGACTTTGCAACAACAGTGTCCTACTCAATGGTGAAAAGTCGAAAGTATTTCCTCTAAAATCTGGAACAAGAAAAGAATGCCCATTCTTGCCACTTTTGTTCAACACAGTATTGGAAGTCCTAGCCACAGCAGAGGAGAAAAAGAAATAAAAGTAATCCAAATTGGAAAGGAAGAAGTTCAACCATCACTGTTTGCTGATACTATATAGAGATAGTATCTATGGTACTACATAGAGAAAATCCTAAAGATGCCACCAGAAAACTACTAGAACTCATCAATGAATTTGGTTAAAAAAAATTGCATATTAATACAAAATTAATATCAGAAATCTGTTACATTTTTATACACTAACAGTGAACTGTCAGAAAGAGGAATTAAGGAAACAATCCCATTTATCATCACATCAGAAAGAATAAAATACCTGAGATAAACCTACCTGAGGAGATGAAATACCTGTACTTGGAAAATTATAAGATACTGATGCAAGAAATTGAAGATGATACAAAGAGAAGAAAAGATACAGCACATGTTCTTGGATTGGAAGAATTATAATAATATTGTTCAAGTGACTATATTCCCCAAGGCAATTTACAAATTCAATGCAATCTCTTTCAAATTACCAATCACATTTTTCACAGACCTAGAGACAATATTTTTAAAATTTATATGCACAGAAAAGACCCTGAATAGCCAATCTTGAGAAAGAAGAACAGAGCCAGAGGAATCACTCTGGCTTCAAACTATACTACAAAGCTACAGTAATCAAGACGGCATAATACTGGCACAGAAAGAAACACATCCATCAATGTACCAGGATAGAGAGCCCAGAAATATATCCACTCACCTGCAGTCAATCAATCTACAGCAGAGGAGGCAAGAATTTACAGTGGGGAAAAGACAATTTCTTCAGTCAGTGGTGCTGGGAAAACTTGACAGCTCCGTGAATGAAATTAGAACACCGACTAAGGCCGAATATAAAGATAAACTCAGGATGGATTACAGTCCAGAATGTAAGGCCAGATACTATGAAATTCCCAGAGGAAAATGTAGGCAGAACACCCTTTAACATAAATTGTAGCAATAATTTTTTTGGATTTGTCTCCAAAAGCAAAAATAAATAAGACCTAATTAAACTTATGAAGCTTTTACGCAACAAGAAAGCTGTTGACGAAAATGAGAAGAGAACCTACGGAATGAGAGAAAATATTTGCAAATGATATGACAGATAAGGGATTAACATCCAGCTTATATAAGTAGCTCGTACAACTCAACATCAGAAACAGACAAAAAACAACCCAATTAAAAAATGGGCAGGAGAAATGAATAGACATTTTTCCAAATAGGAAATGCAGAAAGATGGCCAAGAGGCATATGAAAAGATGCTCTGCATCACTAATCATCAGAGAAATGAAAATTAAAACCACAGTGATCTATCACCTCACATCTGTCAGACGGCTGTCATCAGAAGCACCCCAAGTGACAGCTGTTAGTGAGGACGTGGAGAAGAGCTCTCATACACTGCCGCTGGGAATGCAGGTGGGTGCGTGCCTGTGGGAAGCAGTATGGAGGTCTCTTTAAAAATGAAAAATAGAACTGTCACAGGGCCCGGTGATTCCACCTCTAGGTGTGTGTATATATATCTGAAAAAAACCGACAGCACCAACGGGAAGAGGCACACGCAGCTCAGTGTTCTTAGCAGCGTGATTCACAGTTGCCAGATACAGAAGCAAAGTGTCCACCAGCAGATGAAAGGGTGGAGAAGATATGGGGGACATGCACGCGCGCACACACACACGTGCACACGCACACACACGCATACACGTGCACACACGCACATGCAGACACGTGTGCACACATGCACATGCATGCACGCGCACACACGCACACACACGGGACTATTGCTGCTGCTGCTGCTGCTAAGTTGTTTCAGTCGTGTCCAACTCTGTGACCCCATAGACGGCAGCCCACCAGGCTCCCCTATCCCTGGGATTCTCCAGGCAAGAACACTGGAGTGGGTTGCCATTTCCTTCTCCAATGCATGAAAGTGAAAAGGGAAAGTGAAGTCACTCAGTCGTGCCCGACTCTTAGCGACCCCATGGACTGCAGCCTACCAGGCTCCTCCATCCATGGCAGTTTCCATGCAAGAGTACTGGAGTGGGGTGCCATTGCCTTCTCCGGATTTTCAGATTAGATGGTTTTAAAAAGTGAGAATTATGTACGGCCTATAAGAAATGTTTTAAATATAAAGATACAAATAGGCTTAAAAGGATGGGAAAATATGTAGAACTAACACTAGTCAAAAAAAAAGTGGAATGACTATATTAACATCAAACCTCAGAGCAAAGGGCGTTAGCAAGGACAGAGAAGGCCAGGACATAGTCATTAAGAGATCAGTTCAGTCAATTCAGATCAATTCAGGTCAATGACAGTCCTATGTCATTATATAACATGTTTTAAATACATAAAGGAAAAAAAAACAAAAAGACGGCAAGGAGAAATATACAAATCCACTTTTATAATCAGAAATTTTGCTATTCCTCTTTTAATACTTGATAGAACAGAAGTAGATGTAATCAGTAAGGATATAAAAGATCTAAAGAGCATCACCAGCCAGCTTTACCTGTCTTGACATCTCAAGTGTACCCGGAACGTCTGTGTGATAAAACTACCTTAGATTCAAATCATACAAAGTATGTTCTGTGGTACACTGAAATTGATTAAACATCAAGAACTTCTAGAAATATTTCTGGAAAAGTCCCCAAATATTTGGAAAATAAATAATATTTCTAAAGAACCTGTGTGAAAGAGGAAATCAAAGTCTTTTCAGCTGAATAATAAAAATACTGCATATCAAAAATTAGTGGAATGCTACTTAAGCAACACATGAGGGACATTTTAAGGCACAAGATACCAGTAATATTTAGAAAGGAGAAATGGTCTCAAATCAGTGAGCTTAAATTTCACATTAAGAAACAAGTTTCAGGTTCTTTTTTTCTTTAAGAAGAACAAATTAAGCCCAAAATCAGTGGAAGAAAGAAAATGTGACTATCAGAGTGGAAATCAATGAGACAGAAAACAGAGAAAATAAATGAAACTAAAACCCAGATCCTTTGAGAAGATTGATACAGGTAATGAACCCTTAGATTAACCCAGGGAAGAAAGAGAAAAGGCACAGATGCCCAATACCAAGAATGAAGGGATGATGCTTGGCCTCATTACAGATTAAAGCCGAAATGACATTTCCACACACCTGTTTGGAGGGCAACAATGAAAATGAGTTATGTAGCAAGTGCGTTTGAACATGTGGAGGATCTGAAACTTTGAGAATGTGAGCTGGTGTAACCACGCTGGGACACCTTTAGCAGTTTCTGAAAAGGTTACACGTACCTACCACATGCTCCAGCATTTCCACTCCTGGGTATTTATTTCCTCGAGGGAAATGAAGCCACGTCCGCACAAAGCTTGTGCACGAGTGCACACAGCAGTCCGGCTCGTAAGAGCCAAAGGGAGGAAGTAAGCAAAGGCCATGAACTGAGGCGTGGACGGTCACGCAGTGGTACATCCATTCGGTGGAATTCCACTTGGCGGAAAACCGCCCTGAATGGTTGATACATGCAACAGCTTCAGTTCAGTTGAGTCGCTCAGTCGTGTCCGACTCTGTGACCCCATGAATCGCAGCACACCAGGCCTCCCTGTCCATCACCATCTCCCGGAGTTCACTCAGACTCACGTCCGTCGAGTCAGTGATGCCATCCAGCCATCTCATCCTCTGTCGTCCCCTTCTCCTCCTGCCCCCAATCCCTCCCAGCATCAGAGGGACTCTTTTCCAATGAGTCAACTCTTCACAAGAGGTGGCCAAAGTACTGGAGTTCAGCTTCAGCATCATTCCCTCCAAAGAAATCCCAGGGCTGATCTCCTTCAGAATGGACTGGTTGGATCTCCTTGCAGTCCAAGGGACTCTCAAGAGTCTTCTCCAACACCACAGTTCAAAAGCATCAATTCTTCAGTGCTCAGCCTTCTTCACAGTCCAACTCTCACATCCATACATGACCACAGGAAAAACCATAGCCTTGACTAGACGGACCTTTGTTGGCAAAGTAATGTCTCTGCTTTTGAATATGCTATCTAGGTTGGTCATAACTTTCCTTCCAAGGAGTAAGCGTCTTTTAATTTCATGGCTGCAGTCAGCTTGGGTGGATCTAAAATCATTATGTTGAGTGAAAGAAGCCAGACTGAAATGTGTGACTCCATTTGCATAAGATTCTGGAAAGTGCAGATGAATTCTTATCCATCAGGGGCTGCCTGGGAGTGGAGTCAGGAGGTAGGGTTGGGCCCCGAGACCGAGGCCAGTCACATCGCTAAGGACAGTCCCCCTGGAGCCCTTTCCGGCGCTCTTGACACCTGCCGGCCCCCCGCCCGTCACAGCCGGGACGCCCCCAGTCTGCAGCCTCTCAATTCAGCAAGCATGAGGAGGACGTTGCCTCTCACATCCCCGCCACCACTCGCCACTCTGATTTCTGTCGTCGAAGGATGGCCGCAGGCATAGTTGTCCTGCAACCTCTCCTAAGCCCCCAGCCCACACGGCGACGTGAGCCCACCGGGTATGTGCTGGCGAGGGGCTGATGGGGGCCACAGACCACATCCCCTCGCAGCCCCCCAGCTTGAGGATGTCTGCTTCCTCCCCGCTGGGCCTGCGTGCTCCTGTTACGCTCCTTTTATTGGCAGACTGAGAAGGCTGGCCTCCCCGCAGATGCCAGTGGTAGCTCTGAAACCAGCTGCGGGGCCGGGGAGACCCCGATGTCAGGACAAGCACCTCCCCGCGGCCGCTACCTGCGGCTGCCACCACCGGTGACGCCTTCCCAGCTGCCTGTCGCAGTCAGCCCGCACAGAGCCTTCTCGGCTGGATCCTTTTCTTAATCATCTGCTCAGTGAGTGTCTTACTTGACATGTAATTGTCTTCCTAGGGAAAATTCATTCTCGGAGACTTGAATGGTCTTTATGAAACTCAAGAGAGTGGTGAACCCCAGCCCTGCCCCGGGGTCAGGGGAGCCCTGGAGCCCGTCCCGTGGGAGCTCTCCTCAAGGAGCCCCAGGCTGCATCCCTCCAGGCCCCCCTTCTAGAGGGAGACTCAGGAGTGGCCCCTGCGATGTCTGAGGAGTGGGCCAGCTGCGGGCCCAGAAGCCTGGCTTTGTGGTCCGCAGGTGTCCAGTAATGACCCTGTGACCTTGTCACTGTCTGAGCTTCGGGGTCTAGGCTGCAGGGTGGAGGCAGACTGGGAACCCGGGAGCGGGGCTCCCCCTAGAGCCTGTGCTGAGCCCCAGCACCCAGGGCGTCGGGCAGTAGCTGCTGGACTCGGTGAGGGGCCGCCCTGAGCTCTGCATGGAGCTCTGCCTGCTTCCCTCTGAACAGTCAGCCCTTCCCCAACGAGCAGCCAGAGGGGCCCCTCCTGCTCACTCCTGCCCACTCCCAGCAGAGACAGGGTCCTTGCAGCATTCACGGCCCACCCCACTGTGTCCTGGCCCCGATCCCAGCCAGCCTCGCCCGTGAGGGCCGACGGGGGCCACAGAACTTGTCCCACGCAGCCCCCCAGGTGGACGGGCCATCTGCCCATCCTCTGCCCGGCCTCAGCCATCCCTGGGCTCCAGGCAGGTTCTTGCCCCAGGGCCTGTGCACCGGCCGAGCCCACGCCCTCCTCCCAGGCGACATGCGGCTCCCTCCTCTGCTTCAGACCTTCGCACCGCCAGCCTACTCTCACCGAGGCTGCCCCTGGGCAGCCCGCTGCACTTGCAGGCTGGCCCCTTCTCCGGGCGCAGTTGTGGTTCACAGCACGCCACCCCCGTCAGGTCAGGCAGACTGTCGTCTCCCCGCTGGAAGGGACGGGCCCGGCCCAGGGAGGCTCTGGGAGCGCCTGCTGCCCTGGGTGGCCTGCGTGGTTGGCACCCAGCTTGCAGAGCTGGGCCTTCAGTTTAGAGGGAGGCCCCCTTTCAGCCTCTGCCCTGGGTGACCTGCGTGGTTGGCACCCAGCTTGCAGAGCTGGGCCTTCAGTTTAGAGGGAGGTCCCCTTTCAGCCTCCAGGCGCCCCAGTGGTCCCCTGAGCCCGAGGGGGCCGCGGTTCTGGAGGGCTGCTCACCACCAGTTCTCGAGGCAGCCCTGTCTGGCCCCTCCGTGTCGCAGCTGGGAGCTGGGCAGGCCTGGCTCAGCGCCCGTCCTGACCGCACCCCCTTAACGATCCATTGTTGGCGGAGCAGGGCGCCTCCCTTCTCTTTCCCCAAACCAGGCCCCCAGACCCCCAAACCTGCCATCTTCCAGAGGCGAAATCAGCCTGTCCTGTGCCTGCCTGGCTTCCCGTGACGGCCAGGCTGGTGCCCCGTCCTCTCAGGGCTGGCCTTGGTCCACTTGGGTCCCGGCTGCCCGAGACCTCGGCACACGTTGGGAGCATCACAGGTGCAGGCCTCTGCTCAGGGCCACCGCCCCCCAGGGCAGCAAGCGCCTGTGCTCACGGGCCACCAGGAAGGTCCCTGTGACCCCACACTCCACACTGGACTGTCCTTCAGCCTCGTCATCACCCGCCCATCCATCACCGTCCACCTGTCCATTCACCAAACAGTCACCAAGCAGCTGTCCATGCCGCCCTGCCCTGCGCTGCGTGCTGGAAGGAGCCCAGAAGCCCGGCCTCCCCGGGGCTGGCCGTTCCTCTCCCAGCCCTGGGCACCTCCTCTGTGAAATGAGACACTGACATCCCTCCCCCAGGAGGCCGTGAGGAGTCCAGCAGGCCAGTGTCAAACGGAGATCAGCAAACTCGTTCTGTTTTAGGCTTCACGGGCCGCTCTGTCCCGCAGCTGTCTCCGCCGTAGACGAAATGTACGCATCACTTACAAAGACAGACAGCGGCTGGACGTGGCGGGGGGCCGTGGCCTGCTGACCGCTGGTGTAGGGTCTGTGGTGGCTGCAGGGTGAGGGGCAGCTGGTGCTGCGACCGTGACCGAGGATGACAGTGGCCGAGGGGAGGTGCTGTCCTCCTCTGGGGATGAGGGCTGTGCTCCGGGGACCGCAGGGCGCTGGGGCCACACAGGCTGGAGGTGAGACTTACATGAAACTGCCTTCTGTTTGAATCTGCGTAAGCTCCCTTTCTGCTGGCGTTCCCTGGGTGTAACCCCTAACCTGACAGGATATGAGCTCTAAGAGACAAAAGCTAGGATTTAACCGGCGACTGAGGTCCGCCCGGAGCCCCGTAGAGGCGGCTGGTTTAGCGGCACTTTGAAGGAAGCCTGGGCTGTGCCCCTGGGGCCCCGGACCTGGGGCTCCTGGACCTGCTTCCTTGCCCGAAGGACTCCTCGCTGGCCCTGTCCTCGCTTGTTCCCCGGAGCTCCAAGATCCCTCTGCTCAGGTCCCCATCGTAGATTGCACTGGAAGATTTTCCTAATTGAACGCCTCTTCCCTCTAGACTGAGAGCAGCTCCTCCTCCGGGAAGGGAAGGGGGAGAATTGGCATTAGCTGAGCGTGTGCCACATGCGGCCTTGGGAGGCACTCGTGGAACCCAGACAGGTCCTGTGCCTGCCTGAGTGTGCGCAGCCTAAGAGCCGCGGAGCTGGGATCCGGAACGAGGGCCCTCTGCCATCCTCCGGGAGAGGGCCGGCATGAGGGACCCAGGCTGGGATCGGAGAGACCTGGGTGGCAAGAGTTACTCTCCCAAAGCCTCAGTTTGCTCACCTGCGAAGTGGATGCAGTGACAGTCACCACCTCACAGGGCGGCCCTGGATTCTGTGAGGCCAGGAGGGAGGTGGGAGAGAACGACAGAGTCCCGGCCTGTCTCTCGGGGCCCTGCAGGTCCCTGCTGCTGCAGAGTGCCCAGCCAGCCCCGTGCACACCCTGTTCCCTGAGCTGGAGTGGCTGGCGTCCAGCCTGTGTGCAGAGAACGCCTTCCAAGGAGCGTGCCTCAAAGGCCAGAGCCTTCCCAAGGGAGCCGAGAGCTGCTGGGGGTGGATCCCTCTCCACCCTCGAGTCCTTGGCCACCTCCCAGGCAGGGCTGCAGAGCACTGGGGGGAGCAGGGGGTCGCTGTGCTCAGCCGGTGGGGTGGGGCGCGGACGACCCTGGGTGCTCACAGGGGCCGACGGCAGTGCTGTGCTGCTCCCAGGAACCAGAGCTGGGTTCTGGGCCCACACTTCGTGCCCCAGCCCGTCATCAGCTCCATCGCCACCCACCGTGAGTGATGGATCTGCAGCTGCTCCCATTCTGCACTGACCTTCTGCACAGCCCGCCTGGGAGGCGCTCTCCACCGGGGGTCCAGAAGCCGCCGCCACAGCCAGCCCCCTGGCTGCTGTTTCCTTTCTTTCATGAAAGGTTTTGACCCTTTATTCCTAATAAGCATCAGTCATTGGAGGGAAAACACCCAGAACTGCATTGGTCTTCCTTAAGCCTGTTTTGTGGCTTATTAGTATCTCTGCTTTGAACTATGAAAGTGAAAGGCTCCCCTGATAGCTCAGCTGGTGAAGGATCTACTTGCAGTGCAGGAGACCCCAGTTCAGTTCCCGGGTCGGGAAGATCCCCTGGAGAAGGGAAAGGCTACCCTCTCCAGTATTCTGGCCTGGAGAATTCCATGAACTGTATAGTCCGTGGGGGTCTCAAAGAGTTGGACACGACCGAGCGACTTTCACTCACTGCTTTAAATTATAAACGGTGAGCTGCAACATGGCGATGGTCTCAAGGCATTAGATGAGCTCCGTTCACGGTTCACACCCCACAACCAGCTCCCTCTCTCTGCTTCCATCACCATGGAACTGTGTTTAAACGTCTGTTTCTCATATCGGCAGAAGCAAGTCTACAGCTAAGGAAGCTTTAGCTTTGAGCCCTGCGAGTCCCTGGATCCCTTTGAAGGAGGGTTTAGAGGGATCCGATGGCTCGTGTGGGCTCACGCTTCTTATTTTCTGCCTACTTTTTTATTGGGAAAATCAGCGTAATGTAAAATCTCCCATTGGACGCATTTTAACGTGTACAAGTCAGTGGCTTTAAGAGCGCTCACACAGTCACGCGGCCCACCCCAGCATCACCTCCAGAGCCTCCCGTCTTCCCAAACTGACCCTCTGTCCCCGTGGAGCACTCACTTCCCAGGCCCCGCCCCCACCGTTTACTCTCTGTGAACGTGACTCCTCCAGGGACGCTGCGTGAGTGGGATCACACGGTGCTTGGCCTCAGTGACTGGCTTTTTTCACTGAGTGTCACATCCCCGCAGTCCCCACGTAGCAGCAGGAATCAGAATGTCCTGCCTTTAAGGCTGAATGACGCTCTGCTGTATGCGTGGACCACGCTTTGCTACTCTGTCATGCGCTGATGGTCATTTGGGTCATCTCCGTGTTTTAGCTGCTGTGAGTACTTGTATATGGGTGTACAGATATTGTGAGTCGTCTCCACGTTTTAGCTGCCGGGAGTCTTGGTGCGTGTGTGTGCGTGTATCTTTCTGAGGCCCTGCTTCGGCCTCTTGCGGTGTGTGCCCCACAGTGGGGTTGCTGGATGTGGGTGGCCTTTCTCACCTGCTGAGCAGCCGCCACGCCGTGTCCCACAGCAGCTGCACCACTTTACATTCCCACCAGCAGCGCACGCGTGTTCTGGTTTCTCCACATCCTCACCAGTGCTTTAGGTTTGCTTATTCGTGGGTTTTGTGGGGTGTGGGCAGTAGTCAACGTAAGGCGCTGAAGTGGAATCTCACTGATGCTTTGATGCGCATCCCCCTCAGCTGAGCATCTTGTCTCACGGGCTGGTCGTCTCGGCCAATTTTGAGTTGGCTTGTTCGGGCCTCTCTTGTTGAGCTTTAGTTCTTTATGTGCCCAGATGTGGAGTACCACCTGACCCGGCCTTCACCCCGAGGCCCCCCACCCCTTCCCTGAGGGCCCCTTCCCTTGGCACTGGCCGGGGAAACGCTGCGGGGCTGGGGTGGGGGGCAGGCGGCGGGTGCTGGGGGCTCCCCCCACCAGGCGATCGCCCGTCAGCTGCTGACTCGAGGGAGAGTGGGCAGCAGGTCCGGGCAGGTGTGCAGATGTTCCATGAGCAGGGCTGGCAGCAGACCCTTCCCTGGAGGGGAGGGAGGGAGGCATGGCGTTGGAGGGGTCCCCATGGCCCAGGCGCTCAGCAGGAGCCTGAGATGACAGCGGCTCCCACCCGGGGCGGCGTGCAGCTGTGCGGCCCGGGGCCAGGGCGGGTTTAATCACAGCCGCTCTGGGCCGAGGGAACAGCATGTGAAGCTGGGCAGATCAGACGCTGATTTGTGCGGCCTCGTGGTGACGTGCAGGATGGGGGTGGGGGAGCTTCTGCTCCCGGGAGCTCCCTGAGGTCCTTCAGACGCCCCCTCTTCCCCCATGCCCACCGTGCACTGGCCCGGGGCCTATACCAGGCTGTGCAGTGAGTCAGGGATAGGGATGTGGACCCCCAGCCGGTGGCCCCCGCTCCTTCTTGCCAAGCTGCACAGGCAGCCCTGCCCGCCAGCCACACCGTTGCTACCGTGGCTGGACTCACAGCTGAGAGGCTTCCGTGTCTGGAGTGGAGACCCTTGAAGTGTCCAAACCACCTCCGCTCAAGTGTCGCCTCCTCAGAGAAGCCCTCCCTGACCGCCACACGCAGACTGTTCCCGTCACAGCTCTCCGGGCTGGGGCCGAGGTCAGGACCCCCGGCCCTGGCTGCAGGCAGGGGGCTTCCAGCCCGACTGGGCAGGCGGGACTGGGCTCCCTTTGGTTTGTTACTGCGTCCTGGTCTCCCCTCTTCGTGTCCCTGCAGCCCCCTCGGCATCTCTTCTTACGGGTGGCAGCTGGGCACAGTCACTCCCCAGACCCGCCCTCAGCCTTGCTTCTAGCGGGTCCCGGCTAAGCCCCCTAAGACAGGCCCACGGGCGTGGCCTCTCTACTTGGCGCCCCGCCCCGCCCCGAGGAAATCTCCAGACCTCAGGCGTGCATTGCAGGGGCCTGGCAAGCTGCGAGGCTGGGGCAGCGGCCTCCCTCTGCTCGGGGTCTGGGGCTCAGCAGCCCAGAAGGTCCCTGAGACGACGGGGTATCTGGCAGCGTTTTTGCGTTCAGGAGACAGAAACCAACTCTGGCTAAAATCTAGCCAAGGAGAATCAGAGATGGGTCAGGGCAGAGGGATGCCCGGATGGGCAGGGCGGGGCTGGGCCAGACGCAGGCCTGTGGGAGCCAGGGCCAGGCAGCTTGGTGGGGCCACAGAGCGGAACCCTGTGGAGACACTTGTCGGGACACCCGTTTAGAATCACCCAACTGCTGTTGTATGGTTGAGGTTTTTTTTCCTTATTTTATTGTTTTGCTTGTTTTCTTTTTTAAAAACTTGTAATTGGAGGCTAATTACAATATTGGGGTGATTTCTCCCATACATTCACAAGAATCAGCCATGGGTGTACATGTATTCCCCATCCTGAACCCCTCTCCCACCGCCCTCCCTGTTCTTAATTTATTGTACGTGAAGTATAGTGGATTTACAACGTGGTGTTAATCTCTGCTGTGCAGCACAAGGCTTGTTACACGCGTATGACGCTCTTTTTCGTACTCGTCCTCCTCGTGTTTATCGCAGGAAGCTGAAGGTACTTCCCTGTGCTGTGCAGCCGGGCCTTGTTGTTGATCCACCTGCTAACACCGGGCTTCCAGCTCCTCTCCTCCCCACCCACCCCCTCGGCAACCGCCAGCCTCTTCTCTCTGTCTGTGCGTCTGTTTTGTGGTTAAGTTCACGAGCGCCGTATTTCAGATTCCTCGTGTAAGTGATACCATCTACTTGTCTTCCTCTGTCTGACTCAGTGTAATCTCCAGGTCCATCCGCGTCACTACAGACGGCATTGGTCGCTCCTTTTAATGCCTGAGTAATATTCCATGGTGTGTGTGTCACATCTTATCCATCGTCTGCTGGTGGAAACTCAGCTTGTTTCCATGTCTTAGTCGCTGTGAATAAAGCTGCTATGGGCACAGCGTGAATCCTTCTGAATTATACTTTTGTCTGGATATACGCCCAGGAGTGGGATTGCTGGGTCATATAGCAGTTATATTTTCAGTTTCTTGAGGAACCTGTTTTCCATAGTGGGTGTACCAATTTACGTTTATGGGGTATATTTTAGATTACAAAATATTCCAAATCTAGGGAAAAGAAACTAACCATCTATACAGAATATAACTCTTCCTGTGCGCCTGGAACCATTCTAAAGCGTTTAATATGAGCAAAACTTCCGCAGATGCTCGTAACGACCCCCCGAGGCGGGTGCAGTGTTTTCAGGTAGGGAAACCGAGGCACCAAACAGCTGCCCGTGGGCCTGGGCGGGGTGGGTGGACAGCCCCGTGGGCCCCCACAGCCACCATCCAGATGTGCTGAAGTTTGTTTACATTTTGCCTCAAGAGGAGGGAGGGGAGGACGGAGAGGAAGCTGCCCCGCGCCCTGCCACCCGGGGTGGGTGGTCCCCTGCGTAAGTCAACACGAAGCCCAGGGCACCGAGGGCCCTGGCGGACCCTGTGTGAGCTCTCCGCCACTGCCCGCACTCTGGACATGCCCGCCCGGGGTTGCTGTCCGGAGGTCGGCATGGGAGGTCAGGATCCCAGAAGGATGTGCTGTCTGTGGGACCCCTGAGCTTGCAGGAGGCCACAGCCTCCCCATCCACACCAGCCATCCCTCCCAGTTCCCTTCCGAGCACTTCCCAACTGGGGAGCCATCCCCTGCATGTGCCTCCCCGCCAACCCCGCAGCGGGGCTCTGAGATCTGCAGGCCCATGCTTCTCTCGTGAGATTCATACAGGCCCCATCACAGGGTGATCTCTCTCTGCAGCCTGCCCTGCGTGAGTCCCCGTGGCGTTTTCTGAAGCTCTGTCCGCGCAGAGAAGACTCGACCAGCAAGGGAGCCTGGCTTCTCTGCCCGGGAGCCAGGCAGGTCTGGACTCCAGACTCAGGGGGACAGGCCAGTCCTGCCTGAGCTGGGGAGGGTGCTTCCCACCAAGACTGGCTCATGATGGCATGGGGTGATGCCCTCGTGCGAGACAGGAGCTGGGTGTGTGAGGCTGGAAAGTGGGCAGGACCATGCTCACTGCGGCCTGGAGCACTGTGTGGGCATTCATGTCGAGTCTCCCCAAGTGTCCGTGGTCTTTGACCCGTAGCCCTGCCTCTGGGCAGGCTCCTGAAGGAACTCCTGATGGATGAAAACAAGGACTGCCCTGCCACAGAGCTTATGATGGCAAAATACCTTCAATAACATTGCTGTCTGAAAATAAAGGCTTCGTTTCTTAGTTGACACTACAGCCACTCACATGAGTGTCACAGGGTCCTTAATGGGCTGCCCTGGCGGTCCAGTGGTTAAGAATCTGCCTGGCAATTCTGGAGACTCAGGTTCGATTCCTGGTCTGGGAACTAAAATCCCACATGCCCAGGGGTAACTCAAAGCCCACGCTCTGCAACTGGAGAATCCGTGGCTGGGGTCTGCGCCCACTGGCAGTGAACCAGGGCTCCACCACCATGCCCATGCCCAGAGGATCCCGGAGCGTCGGCCCATCAGCCCAGGGCTTAGGGGGTCGGCGGTGGGTAGCAGAGTCCTCAGGCACGAGTGGAAGTCCTGCCAAAACCAGGCTGAATGACCCGACCGAGTCAGAGCCACCGTGACACCAGACGTTGTACCGGTTGCCGGATGTGTGTTCCGGCTCAGATCTGAGCAAAGCCCTGGTCCTGACCCTGCCGGCGCCTCTCACCAGCTGTGTGACCTTCGGCAAGTGACTTAACCTCTCTGAGCCCATTTAGTTTCTTCAGGCATAAAGGGGAGCTGATGCTTACCTGAATTGGTTGCTGGGAAGGATAAAGACGTGGGAAGTGTCTAACTGTGCCGGCCACACAGTAGGCACTCAGTTAATTGTAGTGGCCACGGGGATGGCGGTCATGGGGGTGATATCCACTGCTTTTACTTACCTGGGTGGTTTCTAGAGAGTCTGGAGCTCAAGGTGAGAGGCGGTGGGAACTGGCTTTAGTTTTCTCCGCTCACTGCTTTGATTGGCCCCGGCTTGACCTTTCAGCCCCTGGGTGACCATCTTTCAGTACCTCCTGGGGGTGTGCGGAGGCCCGGGGTCTCTGTCTGGGGGTCCCCTTCTCCGCGTGGAAAAAGGCACCGGCGACGAGCCAGCCATGGGTCTGCTGGCTTCGTGGCATATTACATGTTTGTTGTGGCTTTAGCTTGGCATTTCCTTAAGATCTAAGCATTTCCATAAAACCACCCGGGTCATTCACTCTTTCCATCATTCTGGCCAACTCTGCAAGGTTGGGGGGTTTCGTGGCCCTGGAGCTGGCGTGTGGCGTCCCTTCTCACGCAGGCTTGAAATGCTGCGGGAGATGGTGTGTCCCTAGGGTGTCCAGGCTGTGACCTCCGAGCCGTCTGCCTTGGAGACGGGTGACCACCGAGATGTTTATTCAGTCACTGGCTTCACAAATGCAGCATGCGCATGCTCAGAGCTCTGCCTCGTGCGGACCCACAGGGATAAAATGGGCGAGGGGGGGCGCCTGGAAGACCCCTGCATGCCAAGCATGTCGGGGGGTGGCTGAAGGGCTTGCTCCTCCATGGGGACCCAGTGTTGTCCGGGCCAGCATGTGGTGGAGGCCAAAGGTGAGGGGTGAACAGGAGGACCTGAGGGTGAGGGAGGTTCGGCGTGGACTCGGAAGGCCACAGGTGAGGGCTCCTGGTGAGCACTCAGCAGAGGGCTTGCCCTCAGGGCCCCCCGAGGACACGCCCCTCCCCCCTTCATCCCCAGCCTGCTGCGTTCCAGGTTTGCGCCCCCGCCCCAGACTGGCCACATGCGCTGTGCTTCAAGGAAAGCAGAGAGCACAAACACGTCTACATGGAGAGCACGTGTCACGAAGTTACACGGGGCACAGGACACACTGCCGGCCTTTCAGGTGGGCGCGGGAAGTGGAGAGTGGACGGACAGGCCACTGCAGTCAGCTGGGTGGTGACTGATGGCCATGGTCAGATGGCAGGCCCGTCCTGCTCCACCACGCACCAGCTATGCGACCTTAGGCGGGTCACGTTACCTCTCTGTGCCGCAGTCTTCCCAGCTAGCAGTGCCCCTCAGGGATCGCGGTGAGGATTGAAGACACAATGGGACCCTTGGGACAATGCCCGGCACGAAAGGAGAGCTCTTCCTGTGCATGTAGCAAGAATTTACCAAGCACCTACTATGTGAGGGGCACTGTGGACGCAGCATTGACAGAGACGGGCAGCTGCCCCTGCCCCCGTGGGGTGGGAGGCCCCGCAGGTGCGGGGGGCAGACCCTCCTGGAGCCACCCCCCCTTCCCTTGCCCAGAGACCTCAGCCCCTGGCCCCCGGGGAACCCCCGCCAGCCAGACCCCCACTGTTCTGCAGTCTGGAAGGCTTTTACAGAATGCTGGCCCTGCAAGGCGCCCTGGCCACTGCCCAGACCTCTCTGGTCCTTGGCTCTCTCTGCGTCGGGGGACCCAGCCCTCCCCCAGGTTGACATTGAGGCCCGCAGTGCGGGAACGGCAACCCGGCAGCTTTAAACACACCTGCAGCTCCCAGAGGCTCCAGCCTCGTGGTCCCCGGCCCACAGACGGGGCCTGGGGTGGATGATCTATGGGCGTCCCGGGTGTGTGGGAAGGGGTTAATTAAAAAGGTGTCTGGGAGATGAATTTCTGGAAACACAAATTGGAAACCAGTGGAAGCTATTGATCCACTTAATGGGAAGCTGATGGTATCAGAGCGAGCAGACAGCTCTGGCTCCGGGCGATCGATCCCGCGCCTTCTGCGAGCCGACCTGCCGGGGTGGGGGGTGGGACACGGCGGGCTGGGAGGGGCCCCCCGCCCCCCCCCCGTCCCCCCAGGGCCCCGCGCTGACTCTGGGCCCCAGCAGGGGAGGAAGAGGAGCTTCCGCTGGCGTCGGAGCCCCGGCGACGCCACGGGGTCACACGTGATCGCAGCTGGGCAGAGACAGGCCATGTCCTCAGCTCTGCGGCTCCGGACGTGCGCAGCCCGCCCCAAACCCAGGCCCTCCTGGGGCTCACGTTTAGTGGGACGGACCACAGAGTCTGTTTAGTCCGTTGTTTGATCACACACCGTGTGCCACGGCCTGGAAGGGCGAGAACCCGGCGGCCACGGCAGCTGGGATGTGAGAGGGACGTCGTCATGGCAGCCGACAGGTCGCCCCGCCCCCTCAGCCGGTTGGGCGTCTGCAGCGCGGTCTGCGCCCCTCCTGCTCCATACAGAACCCGGGACGCGGGTCCTTTTGTGCCCATTTCTCAGATGCGTGGCTGTGGCCCCGGGCCCTCACCCCGCTCGGGCAGTGAGATGTGGGTGCCTCGCGTTGGGGTCCCCTGGGGTCCGAGCAGGGCTGCGTGGGCCCCAGGCCGGCTCGCCCGCCTCTGGGGGCTCAGGCTGGGCTCTTCTGGAGCAGCTGTCGCCCGCCCTGGGACTGGGGACCTTAACTAGCCCTGGGCACAGCTGGTGATGGGCTCCGTGCCCAGGCACCCCCGCCCTCCCCAGGACTCATCCTGACAGCACTTCCTTGTGAAGGGCTCTCCCGGGGTCTGGGTGGGCACGATGGCCTGTCAGGCCATCATTGACTCCTGGACTTTATAAGTGTTTGTCTCTGAAACAGTGACATTGGAAGATGGCCTCCAGATTTTTATCTCCAGCCTATAGTGCCGCCCCTCCACAGCTCCCCTCTGCTGCCCCCAAACTTTGGGCCCCTACATCAGCGCCTCCTCAGGCACAAACGTTCCCCACCCACACTGGGCCCCGCAGCTGGTCCCCGGTCACCTTCCTGCCCTCTCGGCCCCCAGGGGAGCTCTGAGAAGCACAATCCACATCGTCTCAGGCGCTTGAAACCCACCTGCAGCTTCGCACTGCATTAGGCATAAAACCCAGACCCCGCAGTGCACCTGCCTGCACCCCACAAACCCCTGCCCCCCGATGCCCTCCCCAGACACGGGGCTCCCCGAGTCCCCCTGATGCCCCCCCACTCCCCTAGCAGCTCTTTGAGCTCCTGGGCTGTCCTCTGGCCTCAGGGCCTTTGCACCAGCTGTCTGCACCACTCCTGCCCCAGGTCCTGGTCTGGCTGGAGCCTTGTTGCTCTTCGGGTCTCAGCTGGGGAGCACCCCTGGCCACCCCCTCAGCCCTCTGCAGCGCTTGGCGCCCTCTTGAAGGACTGTTAGCAGAGGGCTTCAGCGTCTGCACCCACTTCCATGGCAGCAGGCACCACCTCTGCTACTCACTGCCCAATCCCCAGGGCCGAGCCCAGGGGTCACTAAACATTGGTAGAATTAATTGATGAACAAAACGTGAAGCCCTGCAGGAATCCAGCCGGAGACGCGGACTGACGTGGCCCAGAATGCTGGGTTTACCAGCACTTGGTGGCGTGGTACCGAGCGCTCACCACCCTCACCCCCAAGCACTGACTCGAGGATGGTTGGCCTGGGCCCTGACCCAGCTCCAGCTCTGAGAGAGGCGGGGCTCTCGGAGAAGTCTCGGGGGCAGGTCTATGGTGAGACCCCATCCTCTGGCAGGGGGAGCCCCTAACCTTGCGGAGCCATGCCAAGCAGGAGGAGTCACCCCTCCTCCCAGAGGACAGGAACGTGAGGAGCAGGCTGATGGGGAGAAGGGAAGGGTGTTCTGGGCAGAGGGAACGGCATGTTGGAAGGCCTAGGGGTCGGGCAAGTGCGGTATCAGGACAGGAGAGGCGGGTGCTGCCTGAGCCCTGCTCTGGAAGGAGGACCGTGCTCCTTCCTTGCTTCCCTCCTCCCCCAGCTCAGGGCCGGGTGGCTCTTCATCTGGACCACAGGGTGGGTGGGGGGCGATGTCCATGGCTCTTGCCCCAGCCCCCCGGCTCCCTGCTCCTGCCTCCACCCCTCCCCTCCGTCAGCGCAGGACACAGGGCTCCTTCCCACCTCCCTGGGATGCCCCCGCCCACTCCCTCTGGCCCCCTCAGGCCCTCGCCCTGTGCCAGCCACGCTGCCTCCTCTCGGGCCCTGGAGTGCTTCGGCCGTGCTCCCTGTGCAGGGCCTCTGTGCCTGGCTCCTTCTGCCCAGAAGGCTCTTCCCCGACATCTCCACGGCTCCTCCCCCTGCCCCCCCGTCTCAGTGGGTCACCGGGCGCCCCCACCAGCCTTTCTGCTCCCAGAGCCCGGGCCCCTCTGACCCCCCGCACTGCCCTGTGTTGTCGGCCTCCCAGATCCCAGCTTTGTCTTCTTCTCTGCTGTCCCTGCAGTGCCCGAGAGACGGCTGCACGTGACGCCTGCCCCCTCAGCGTCTGTCGAGTGAACGAAGAAACTCTGGGGTCTCCCGGGCCCCCTGACCCTGTACCCGAGGGTCAGGTGAGGTCGTGGGCCCCCTGGGGCAGGACAGGCGCTGGGCACCATCACCCTGGGGTGCTCGGTCTGGGCCTCCAGAGGCTCCCCCAGGGCTCGGGGCCCTAAATGTCCAGGGCCCTCCACACCCAGGTGGGCCAACGGCCATCTCCCCTAGCGCCTGGAGCTGGTGCTGGAGAAGCGGGCTGCTCGGACGGCTGCCTTCCTCGGTGACAAATGGCTGATAATTAATGTTGGGCCTGCACGCAGCTAATCAATTTAAAGTTGAGCGTGCAGCCAGAAGCGATCCCGAGAAAAAAAAAGTGTTCAGCACCACATCCTCCTCATTCTCGCTCATCAATCACAGGTTTTGCAAGCAGCTTATCAAAATGTAGAGAAAAGCGTGGCTGGAGGCATAAAAGGCCCTTAAAGGCCCAGAGAAGGTTTATCGGGATTTTGCAGTTGTGGGTATGAGGAGCGGGGAGCGGGTGCTGGGAGCACGGAGCGGCGGGCCTGGCCCATTTCACAGAGGGAAAGGCTGAGTCTGGAGCAGGGCAGTGGGTGAAATCTGGACAGGGGTGTGGCCAGGAGCCCCAGGTACAGGTCCCGGGGCTGCGAGGTGGGCAGCCAGGCAGACTCCAGGTCCCACCTGGAGGACTTAGTGATGGGAGGGCTCGGGAGCCCCATCCGATTGCTGGCGGGGGGAGAGCGTGGTCTGGGGTCAGGCAGACCCGGGACTCGAATCCCGGCTATCTCCTACCCACGGTGTTGGGGGCCACGGTACCTCCCCTCTCTGAGCCAGGAGGACCCTCTGAGAGGTTTGCCGAGATGAGGGGAGGCTGCGTGTGTCAAGGCCTTAGGCACTTAGGGGGAGTTCCTTAGGCGTGCAGTTGGCACTCAGCAAATGGCAGCTCTTCCTCCGGCAATCAGAGGCCCAGAACGGGTCCTGGAGGGCAGCTGGGGTTGCTGTGTACCTGGGGCGTGAAGACAGGGTTCCGGGCTGGGCCTTCTCCAGGGCAGTTGTTCAAAGCACCAGGAGGCAGCTGTGCGTTTGCTCCTGCTCTTCCTTCTGTGGGAGGGCACTTTCCTCAGGTGTCGCCTCTCCCCAGGGAACTCCTATGCATACTTCAACACCCACCTCCCATGGCCCCTCCTTTTCTTGCCTCCCTGATTACTGAGTCAGCTTCTTACCTTCTTGAATTCCTGCTAGACTGTGAGTCCTGGTGGGGAGGGTCTGTGCCCTCTGCCCTAGTCTGAGGCGACATTTTGTTCGATGGACAGGCGGTGAGTGAGTAAATGAGTGGCTAGCCCTCCCAGCACTCACCCCTGCCCTGAGGTCACCCAGAGGCCTCCCCTCATTGGCCCCCGCCCGCTGTGAAGTCCCTGAGCGCCAGGGCCCGGCTGGGGGTTCTGTTTGTGTCTGTGTCATACTGTTCTCGGTACGCAGCGTGTACCCAGTAGGAGTCAGAGTGACTCAGGTGAGAACGGGGGGCAGGAAAGCTGAGCCTGCATTCTGCAAGCGCCAGCTCAGGGCCAGGGCGGCGCTGGGCATTTAGGGTTCTTTCTCTGCCTCCTACCAAGCCCGGGTCTCCGTTGTGGGTAGTGAGGCAGAGGGACCCTCGTGGTGGAGGAGTCAGGACTTAAACCGTGGGTTCTGGACGACTCTGAGAGCTCTCGCCAGTCCTTCTCTGTCTTCTAGGGAGTCGATGCTCGAATGAATGAATGGACGGATGGACTAATGGCTGACGGAGTTCTCGTGAGAGTCTTGCCACCTCCCTTCTGCCTCGCCCCAGCCACCCGCCCAGCCTGTCCCCGGGGCAGCTGGCTCAGCGCTTTTATTTAGGGCCATAGAATGGAACCGCGTGGCCTCAGGACCCGTCAGATTTTCCTGCAGGGCCCCCGCCTTCCCCGGCTCTGAAGCGGCAGCTGCTGGCCCCTCCCACCCTCTGCCAATCAGACCCCATTGTCCTGCGGCATCTGGAGCGCTCTGCAAATTGCCAGCCCCAAAAGGCTCGCTCAGCATCCTTGGAGAGAAGCCGTCTGCGCCTCCTTTACAAGCACCAGTTCCTAAAAGGCTGGTGATTGCGTCCTCAGCGCTCCCGCTGGGCCTGCCCAGCGCCTGGGAGTGGCGGAAAAAGCCCCAGATGGCTGGGGCGGGGTTGGGTGGGGGGTGTCGGTGATTATCACTGAGCAGGAAGTGAGCTTGGCCTGCTGTGAGCAGGGAACGCGGTTCTAAAATCTCTCTCAGCCATCCTCCCCGCAAACCTGTGCTCCTGCCTGTCCCGGGGGCCGTCTCTAATGGGTGGGACTGCGTCACCGTCGCCGGGAGGGTTGTAAGCACCCTGGGTGGGGGGGTGGGGGGCTGCTCCAGCCCCGCCCCAGCTCCCACTAATGGTCACGGTGGCCACCAACGTGGGCCAGCAACCCAACCCCGCCGTGTGCCGGGCGCGTGCTTCCTGGCGTGTGATGTGGTGTCCCCAGCGTCCATTCACGAGCCAGCGAAATGCATCCTGAGGCTTCAGTCCGCTCTCCCATCCTCCCGGAATTCCCAGCAGAGGCCCAGAGACGGCATGTGCTGTACTTCAGGTCACACAGCCTGGTGGGTGCAGGACTGGCCAGGCTGTCAGCTCAGGCCCCTCCTGCTCCCTCTGCCCAACCCTGTGGCTGCAGACGGGCCCCTGGCCTCTCTCTGTCCTCAGTCTCTCCATCTGTACTATGGGTCCAAGGAGAAGGCAGGGCTGCGTAGGACCTCGCCCTGAGCCCAGATCAGCGGTCCAGGCCCCTCCCCTGTCACCGCCTCCTCGGGCAAACCTTCCCACCACACCCATTTATCAGACAAGGGGCCTGAGGGTGGGTGGGGCGATTCCCCAGGTCCGAAGTTGAGCCCCTCTCTGAGACGTTGCTCTTCCTCTGGGAGCTGGCAGCCTCCTAGGGGACAGTGGCCAGCGGGTGCACCCCTGAACCGGGGGCTCTGGGATCAGACCTGGGGTGGGGGCTCCCTGAGCACAGGAGCGTGGCAGACGGGCCCCCAGCACGTCTTGGGTGAAAAAGTGGATTCAGTGATGCTGGTAAGACACTGAATCAGAGGGCTGGGCACGGCTTGGGATGGGAACAGCCTCCCCAGGAGCGGTGTGGTACAGGAGGAGGTCAGCGGGTCCACGGATTGGCTGGGGGCGGCTGTACCAACCAGATCCTGAGATCGGAGCTTGGGGACGGGAGTGAGCTTGCCCAGGGGTGGCCGGGGGGCCTCTTCAGCTGCATTTGGGCCGCGATCTCAGTGAGAGAAGGAGCCGGTGCTGGGGCTGGGGAGGCGGGGGCAGAGCCCTGTAGGCGGCCGGGGATTCGCGGGCCTTTGGGAGCACAGGGATCTGGGGCCCTCGGAGGCAGGAGAGGGCGCGGCAGCTGGGAACGAGGCCTGTTGCAGGGGTGCAGAGCGGGCTCCACAGGCCCGGCTGGGGGTCTGGACGCCGCTGGGGGAGGGGGCGCCTGGTGGGCTGGGCCTCCGGGTCTCCGTGGGTATCAGGTTTTGCACAGGCCTCCGTTCCCGACTGCGTGGCGGCCCAGTGCTGCCCTCTGCTGGCGTGTGTCTGAGTATTACACCCGTGGTGTTGGGTGGGACCTTCCCGAGAACTTCATGGGAACGTCCCTGGGATCCGGGGTCCTCCGGGACGGCAGGCGCTCCCCAAGCCTCCTTGCTTGCTTACCTCTAGGGCCAGGGATCTTATCCCCTTTTGAGGCAGCCGGTTTCAGCTCTGCACGGCACAGATCAGTTTGCAGTTGGTTTCCTCCCAGCCTCAGCCCTGCCCCCTGGGTCTCAGGCCCGCCTCCCGAGCTGCCCTGATGCGGGCTGGGCTTTCCCAGTTTCTCCAGGCCCTGCGCACCCTGGCCTCACCCAGAAGCCTTATGCCTGACCATCTTCCATACCAGAGCTCAGACCAAGAAGAGAGCCCGGTGGGAGGTCCAGACGCCCTCAGCTCCTGCACGGGATGTGGCTTTCCCAGGAAGATCCCTGCAGACCTCCAGACCGAGCCCCTCGGGGTTCCCCTGAATCCACAGGGAGGTTGGCAGGGGGCAAGTCTTGGGGACCAGCCAGGCGTGAACAGAGGGGTGAGCGACGATCCGAGCCCAGCAGGGGCGGGGCTCCAGCACACAGGGCCCCGAGATGTCATGGGCTCAGCTCACGACGCCCTTCCAGGACCTTCCACAGCCCCGGCCTCTGCTTCTGCACAGAAGGCTGTTCCCAGGGAGCCCAAGAGGAGAGGAGAGGGGAGAGGAGGAAAGTGAGCAGGCTCAGGCAGCTGGGGAGGCGGGCCTGAGACCCAGGGGGCAGGGCTGAGGCTGGGGGGAACCAAGTGCAGACTGATCTGCTCCGTGCAGAGCCGAAACCGGCTGCCTCAAAGGGGATGCGGTCCCTGGCCCCAGGGGCGAGCAAGCCAGGACCTATGGGGCAGGAGGCTTGGGGAGTGCCTGCTATCCCTGAGGACCCCGATCCCAGGGACGTTCCCATGAAGTTCTCGGGAAGTTCTGGGCTTGGTCCCGCCCAACATCATGGGTGTAAGGCTCAACTCCATCCCTCACACAGGCCGATCGTCAGATACTGTCTGAGAACTTGCCGTGTGCCCAGCACCGTCCTGAGCGTTGAGGACAGATCAGGGACTAAAAGAGACAGAGCCCTTGTGCTCGTGGAGTCTGACACTTGAGTGAGAACAGGCAGGCAGCCACGAAACCTGGTGCTGTCAGAGGCGGATAAGCGCTCTGAGGATGCAGGCGCAGGGGACGGAGCTGGGCAGGGGAGGCCCCTCTGAGCAGAGACCGGAGTGATGAGAACCTGGGGGAACGCGTTATTTATGCTTCCTTGCTTATTTTTTGTAAGAAGGGGTGAGGTAATTCATACAGTATGAGTTCACCCACTTGCAGTGCGCGGTGCCCTGCGTTTTGGTGTGTTCAGAACTGTGTGGCCATCGCCGCCATCAGTCTAGAGCCTTCCTGTGGTCCTGAAGGAAACCCCGGGTCCACCAGCATCAGCCCCGTCCCCACGCCACCCCGCCCCGCAGCCTCTCCTCGCTTTCTGCCTCCGTGGCTCTGCCTCTTCTGTGCACTTGGTGTGAATGGACTCTGACGGTCCTCGTCGCCTGGTACGGTCTCCTTTCACTCGGCTCGTGTTTTCACGGCCCGTTCACGCTGTGGCACCCAGCCACACTTCACAGCTGCTGTAGCCAACTGTGCGCCGCCGTGTGCATACGCGTGCTTGCTAAGTCACCTCAGGCGTGTCTGACTCTGCGGTCCCGTGGACTGCAGCCCGCCAGGCTCCTCCGTCCGAGGGATTCTGCAGGCTAGAATACTGGAGTGGATTGCCATGCCCTCCTCCAGGGGACCTTCCCGACCCAGGAATCGAACCCGCATCTCACCTCTCCTGCCTTGGCAGGTGGGTTCTTTACTACTGGTTGTGTGTATATGATTCATTCTATTGACCCCTCCTCAGCAGATGGAGGTAAGGACCGTTTCCCCTTTTTGGGCTATTATGACTAATGCTGCTGTGAGCCTCCGAGTTCAGGTTTTCGTGTGGACGTGTTTCCAGCGCTCGTGGGTGTGGATCTAGGTCACACAGTCACTGCGTGTGTAACCCGTGAGGGACAGGCCGGCTGTCTTCCGCGGCGTCCGCAGCATTTTCTGTCCCCACCAGCAGAGTGTGAGGGCCCCGCCTCCCCACGCCCTCACTGGCCTGCCTGCGTTCTTGTCCATTTTCGACCCCGGGGGGCGGGTTTGCATTTCCCTGACGACAAGCGATCCGAGCGTCTTCTCACGTGCTTATTGGCCATGCGTGTATCTTCTTTGGTGAAGTATCTGTTCAGATTCTTTGACCTGCAGTTGCTTGTTTTCGAAAATAAAAGCCAATGATTCGGCAAGAAGATCGCCAGAGAGCTCGATAGGAGTGGCCGCCTTTGTGGCGCAGAGCTGAGACCACGGGGTCAGGGGCGGGGCCCAGATTTCGCTATGAATCGTGTACGCTTTTGGCTTTTGAATGTATTATAAAATATGTTCTTTAAGTAAACGTGAAAAAGAATAACTACAGGAAGCCATCCAAGGCAGTTCTCACTGTGTCCGGAGCAAACATCTGAAGCTCGTTTAAGGACACCCGTTTGGGGCCTGACTGGGGCCCGGTAGACATGGTCCCCTGCCTGCCCAGGGGCCTCGCCAGCCCCTCACTCAGAGCCGGCAGGGTCCCCAGCTCCCCTCCTATGGCAGGATGGCTGCCCTGCCACGTCCCTCAGCCACGAGTTGGATGGGAGACAGCAGGGTGGGAGTCTGGCTGCGAGAGGGGGAGGTCGGTGTGGCCCCGTGCGCTGTCCCTGCATCAGGGTGGCTGGGGGACCAGGGACACCCAGGCTCAGCCCTTCTGCACAGGCGTGCCCCTGGCTGAGCACTGGGATCCCTGCCCAGGGATCCAAGTCAGAGATCAGTCCTGAGCCCACGTCAGACGCAGGGAGTCAGCTCCCCCTGCGTGGCCCCCTTGCTAAAATACTGAAACATGTTTCCTGCTGGGAGTTGCAGACTGTGCCGAGCCTTGGACTGACCCCTTCTGCAGCTCTGCGGTCGTGCCCGCCCCCCGGCCCCCCAGGACCTGCAGGGGAGGCGTTAATGCTCAGCGCAGCAGAGGTGCTTCTGGTATATATTCATATATTCCAAACGGCCCCCTGGGCAAAGGCCCTGGAGCAGCAGAGGGCTTGCCCGACAGGGAAAGGGGCCACTGTGCCTGCCCAGTGAGTGAGGAGGGGCAGTCAGGGGACCACGCAGGCCGGGTGCCTCCTTGCAGAGTGCCTCCTGCTGTGAGTGAGGCGGGGGCCCCAGAGGGTGCTGAACAGCCCTGCAGAGCGCTCTCGCTTACAGCCAGAGGAGCGTCTGGCTGCCATCGGGAGGTATAGGTGGGAACCCGGGGCGCGGGGACTGCCGCTGGCCTCCAGGGCCCAGGCGGGTTGTGGAGGCAGGGAGGGTCAGGGCCGGCCGGGGACGTGAGGGCAGGAGAGGCCGCAGAGGAGCGAGGCGGCCGATTGACGGCAGAGGAAGGCGGAGGAGCAGGCGTCGGTGCGGAGCGGGGCGGAGGAGGCTGGCCTCCTCTGAATGCCTGTCTGAGCAAAAGCGACTCCGAGGCCGCGGGACCTCCGGCCGGGAGTCGGTGCAGAGAGCAGGTTGGAAGCATAACCGTGGGCATTGTCAACAGATGGGAGTTCACAGAGCCCGGGTTGGATTGGACCCCCAGGACCCAAGGCAGACAGAGAAGGGGGGCGAGGGGTCCAGGAGGAGCCGGGCAGTGAGACCTGGTCAGGGGGACAAGGGGACGCCATCAGCCCATCGTGGCTGTGGCCCCGCGCCCAGCATGCGCCTGGCGGGTGCTCGCTCAGCAGCAGGGCCAACGACCTGGCGCGTGGGTGGCCTGGTCCTTTGGACCCTGGGCCCCCTGCCGGCAGACTTTCCTTCACCAAGGGAGCTCCTACTCTGCGCCGGGCACTGGTTCCAGCAACGGGGGCGACAAGGGAGCTAGCCACCCCGTGGGAGCGGTGGACGATGACCGCCCAAACCCATTCGCATGAAGCTTCAGGGTGGGGTCCCACCAGGCATGTGGCAGGCGGTGGCCCTGGTTTCCATTTAGGGTCTTGAAAGAGTCTCCCTTTAAAACGCATTCTAGGGGCTTCCCTGATGATCCATGGGTGAAGAATCGCCTGCCAGTGCAGGAGACACGGGTTTGATCCCTGGTCCAGGCAGATCCCACGTGCCCTGGAGCCGCTGAGCCCACGAGCCACAGCTCCTGAGCACACACTCGGAAGCCCGCGCTCCCCAGCAGAAGCCGCCGCCGCAGTGAGAAGCCGCATACTGCAGCGGAGACCGGCACAGCCAAAGATACAGAAATGAAACTACAAATAACAATAACAATATTTTAAAATAACAATAAAACTGCCTTCAAGTAAAAGAAAAAATCCATTAAAGAAAGCAGTTACTTGGCTACTGCACAAAGGCCCTCGCGTGCTGAAGGTCGTCGTGGCAATGGAGGTTTGAGCTGTTTGTCTCATTCCCTGCGAGGCAGGTGTTATCATCCCATTTGACAGATGGGGAGACTGAGCCCCAGAGACATGAAGGGCTTGGCTGCAGGCCTCCTGCCCACCCTCTGGGGTGCTTCCTGCACCAAGAGCCTTTTCTTCTTTGAGCAATAAATTTGGGAGGTCCCCAAAACAGCTGGGGAACTTTCCAGATGCAAATATTCCATCTGGTCCATTAACTAAGATCACAGCAAATAAACTATAATCACAAGACCTATTATTAGTGCGGAGGCACGTAATTACCCGGCACAGAGTCACTGTTGGAAGAATCTTCGTCTGGGGGCTGGGGGGGTTGCCAAACCCGTGAAGGGTGAGGCGTGTGGAACAGGAAGCTTCAGGGTGGTACCTGCCTTTCTGCCAGTCCTGCTGGGGGTGAGCCAGGGAGTGTGGCTGAGGGCACGTGTTAGTCTTTGCCTTTGGTGGGCATTTCTTTGGGCTTCCCTGGTAGCTCAGCTGGTGAAGAAGCTACCTGCAGTGCAGGACGCCCTGATTTGATTCCTGGGTGGGGAAGATACCCTGGAGAAGGACATGGCAACCCACTCCAGTATTCTTGGGCTTCCCTGGTGGCTCAGCTGGTAAAGAATTCACCTGCAATGCAGGAGACCTGGGTTCAATCCCTGGTTGGGAAGATCCCCTGGAGGAGGGCATGGCAACCCACTCCAGTATTCTTTCCTGGAGGCTCCTGTGGGCAGAGGAGCCTGGTGGGCTACAGTCCATAGACTCGCGAAGAGTCGGACACGACTGAGCAGCTAAGCACAGCACAGCCGTGTGCGGCCCCCTCGGTGTACTGAAGGGAGCTGTGATGACCACACAGGGGACCTGCCCCTGTGGACCCGACATTCTCTTGAGGGAAGACAGATGTTGAAAAAAAAGAACGATTACGCAGGATCCTTTCAAATGCTCTGGATGAAATGAAATGGCACCTCGGGGGCCGTGTCTGTGAGGGTGTGAGGAAAGGCTGCCCAGGCTGGGGGAGCTCTGGCGGGACTGGGACGGCGTGAGATGATGGTGTGAGATGGGCCTGGAGAAGGGCACTCTGAGGCTGGGGGGGCTCTGGAGGGACTGGGACGGCGTGAGATAATGGTGTGAGATGGGCCTGGAGGAGAGCACTCTGATGGCAGGAGCAGACGTGGGAAGCCCTGAGGCAGGAGCCAGGCAGGGGGCGGGGGAGGGGCAGGGGCGAGTGCGGCAGGTGTGTGGGGTGGCGGGGTCGGGGAGCCGGGCCAGGCGGCCGGGCTTTATTCTGAGCATCCCCCAGGCGTCTGATCGGTGTTTGTACAAGCCCCCGCGGCACAGCGTGGAGAATGGCCAGTAGCCTCAGTCAAGACAGAGCAGGACTCTGGCACTCTGGGGAGGAAGACGCACTCTGGTTCCCTTCTCAGGGTGGCCCCCGGCTTCCTCCAGGCCCCTCCCCGAGGGCGCGGAGACAGACGGGCCTCTCCCTCCGGCCATGAGCTGTCCATCCCGCAGCCCTTGCTGTGCCCATTCTCAAGGAGGACCCTGCGTTTCCAGTTTTTCAGGCTACAAACGGAGGCTCAGAGACAGCTTGTCACTCGCTGGGGGTCACACAGCAGGTGAGCGGTGTGGTGAGCAGAGTCTGAGTCGGCTGGGCCTCTGCCCAGAAGCAGCCCTCATCCCAGCAGACAGTCCTGTCTCTCTGGGCTGAGTGACCAGAGAACCCAGTCCTCCAGCCTGGGCCCCCCGGCAGCCAGACCGGCCCCCGCTGGCCTGGCAACCAGCCTCCTCCCCAGGCCCCTCCCGGGATGAGGATGAACGGGTGATCAGACCGGCCCGTGGCCCCCTGGAGGTTGGGGAGAGGAGATGCGGGGCTGGGTGCCGTGGGGTCACGCTGCCCGCTGCAGCCCAGGGGACCTGGGCCCTCAGATCAGGTCTCATGGTGGCGGGGGGCAAGCAGCGACCCACCCTCCTCCCCCACCCACAAAACGGGGTGACGACCCCCGAGTCAGCGCCTTTAATAGTCTTCAAAGCCACTAAGGCCCCTGGGCTGCGGCCGCGCCCGCCACCTGCAGCGCCGACTTCTCAGCGCCCCGCCCGTGCAGCCCAGGGGACGCTCTCGCCTTGGGGGAACTCGGGCCACAGGTGCCCTGGAGCCCACTCACGAGGTGTCCCGAGCAGCCTCTGCCGGGGACCAGGGGGACCCATCCCCAGACGGGAAGCACGGGGAATGGGGCCGGGCTTCCAGGCAGGCAGCAGGGAGCTGGGGCCCAAGCCTGCATCCCACCCCAGACCTGCGCGCTCCACCCTGCAGGGCCCGGCTCCTCCGCCTGATAAGACAGCTCAGTGGCGTTTCAGCTGCTTTTAGGCTCCTGGGGAGTTTAATGTAATAATATATTTTCTCCTTATTATAGTTAATTCATGTGGTAGAACATCTGAAAAGTAAGTTAGAATGAGAAAGGAATTAAAGTTGATCGGTGACCAGTACTCAGGGCCAGCTGTCGGTGTGGCCTTTTTCTGGCTGTCTCTCCGTCACATTCTTAGGTGGGTACTGAAGACACGCTTTGAGAACCCCCGTCTTTTTTCTTAAGCAGCAGTCGCTAATTCCCTCTGAAGGCTGCGTGATGACCAGCGACGGGCGGGGATCGTGGGATGCTGACCTTCATTTGCTGTTTCAGTGTGCTTGTTGTAAACGGTACCGTGATGAGCATGAGGCTCAGAGCCTCTTTTGAATTCTTGTTTGCTAAGACGTGCTGTTCCTGTGTTATCTTAGACCCTGGGGGTGCGGGGTCGGGGCCCCTGTGATGGGACAGGGAGGATGTTGGACCCTGGGAAGGACGCGGGGTGGGAGGGCGTGGGGGCCTGCGGCTGTGGCCGGAGCTCCCCAGGTGTCCCCGCCTCCGTCACTGGCTTTTTTCCTTCTCTCTTAGGTGTCCGCGCCCCCGGGCTCTGCTGACCTCCCTTGCGCACCCCTCTCACGCCCTCCCCTCTCCCCCAGAGCTGAGCCTCCAGCCTGACCCTTAGAGCCTCCTGGCCACTGCTCATAAGCGGCCCCCAGGCCCCAACCGCCGGGGGGATGGTCACCTCTCCCACCCGCGCCTCTTCCTGTGTCCCCAGGTGGGTGAGCGGTGCCACCAGCCACCAGCGTCCAGGCCAGGAGCCCAAGTGTCGTCCTTGTCCCCAGGCCCCACCCCCTCGAGGGTCTGCACACACCCCTTCCTTCCACCCCTCCCGATGCTGTGTGCAGGCCTCCCTGCCCACCCCTCTCCAGAGCCCCAAGTCTGCCCCCCGCCCCCATCCCCCACGAACGTCTCATCACACGCCCCTCCTCGGTGCCCCATCCCCCAGACGAAGCCCGAGCTCTCGTAGGCGGAGGCCCCTCGCCCCGTGCTCCTCAGCTCCAGGCCTCTGCACACGCTGTTCCATCTGCTGGGAATGCCTTTCCACGCACCGTCGGCCCGACAAGTTCCCACCCATCCTTCCAGGCTCAGCTTCCACGTGCTGCCCTCCGGAGAACTTCCATTCTTCCTTCCCATTTCCCTTTCCCCAAGAACTCACCCCTCCTTGTCTCACTCAGATATCCTGTGGGACGTCCAGGCAAACAGTCGCTTGATATTATAATACTCCATCAGAATCATAGCTGTTAAAAGGCATAGGAGTTAGGGCTGGCCCTGGTGAGACGGGGTTATCGGCGCACCTGACCTCGCAGCTTCAGGCGCGGCTGCCTCCAGACGCTCCAGCACTGACCCCCGGGCCCGTCTCTCCCGCTCCCCGTCCAGCCCCTTCTCAGGTCTAAGCTCAAGTGCAGGTTGGGAGAGTCTGCACCTCAGGCGAGTCGGGCCTCCTCCCAGCTCGAGTCCGAAGCCGGAACCTGAGCTGGGAGAGGAGTCAGCCCCCCCGGAGCCTCAGGCACTAAGGGGGTGCCCTGGTTGCCACAGGAGGGGGCCCAAGGCCTACCGTGGGCCCAGGAGCCCACTGCCTCCCTCCAGGCAGGAGACACAGGCTGTGTCTCACCTTCCGCCCTCCCCGCCGGGCTGCGGCCTGGCCCTGCGGCAGCGTGAGTCAGCGCTTTATGGATGAAGGAGCAAGTGGGTAGGGGATTAGGGCTGCTCTGTGGTCAGAAATGCTCCCGGCCCGGGTGCTGGGGGCTGGGCAGCGATGCCCCGCTCCAGGCCCCCAAATACCCACAGAGCCCAGCCCCACAAGGATCCAGGAGGGGACTAGCCCCTCGGGGGCACTGCCCCCTCACACGGACCTCAGAGGCCTCAGCCCTGCCACAGGGAGCAGCCCGAATCCCCAGCGACAGACAGACATACACACAGAGAGCCCTTCAGCCGAGACGGGCCAGTGGGCCTTCGGGAAAGGGACCGGCGGGCCCCTGCCCAGACGTGACCGTGAACGCACCACGGGCGGTCCGTGCCGACCCAGCCTGTGAGCAGGGCCTGCCTGCCCGCATCCCAGCATCAGCTTGGGGCTTCCCAGGCTGGGGCGTCCAGACCCCTGGGGCCGAGAGAGGGTGTCGGGAGGGCAGCTTCCCTTTCACAGCCATGCTTGCTTTTAATGGTTCTGTCTCTTTACTGGCTGTGCTGGGTCTGTGTCGCTGCATGGGCTTTTCTCTAGGGCTGACTGTGGCCGCTGTCTAGCTGGGGGGAGCCGGCTTCTCCCTGCAGCCGCTTCTCTTCTTGTGGCCCACGGGCCTGGCTGTTCCCCGGCACGTGGGATCTTCCCGGACCAGCGATGGAACCCGTGTCCCCTGCGCTGGCAGGCGGACCCTTCACCCGTGAGTTACCAGGGAAGCCGCGTTTCTCGTGGTCTAACCAGCCTGCCAGATGCACGAAATTTACCGTAGTGGCCGGAAGGTTTGCTTTTCAATGAAAATTACTTTAGACGTAAAATTAATCGAACAGTGGAAGCAAGGGGAGGATCGGGAGCTGTGGTGCGGTCTCTGTGAGCCGCCGGGGCTTTGGCTTGGCTGGGGGCACCGGGGGGAGTGGAGGCCCCAGCCCGGCTCTCCTGACCCCAGGCCCAGCCAGTCTCAGTTCTGCGAACTTTCCAGGCGCCCAACCCGGCACCTGCCGCGCTCGCTGAGGCTCTGGGCCAAGGCCGTGCGTGGGCCCCCCACCCCGAGGCCCACAGCCGGCGGCGGAGCTGACTCCTGGGCTTGACCGCTGGCTGCTCTGTCGGCTGAGAAGCTGCGGGCAGGGGTGCAGCACCTGTTGGGAGAGGGAGGGGCCCAGCGTCCCGACACACTCGGGCCGTCGCCTCTGGCTCCGTGTCTGGTCATCCTGCCCCGCCGCCCTCACCGACCTTGGGACAGCCAGGCAGGCCCGCCTGCGCCTTCCCGGCCACTCCATCCTGTACCCCCACGGGCTCCTGATTGGGGCTCTCAGGGCCCCTGTTCTGCCTGCTCTCGCCCTGTGGGTGAGCAGGATGCCAAGGCCTGGGCAGAATCAGACCCGCCTGCTCTCGCCCTGTGGGTGAGCAGGATGCCAAGGCCTGGGCAGAAGCAGACACCGCCCGCCCGAGGCGGGTCCCCACGCCTCCAGCCTCCAGCCCAAGTGCCGCCTGTCAGGGACCCTGTGCCCCAGGTCGGGGGACAGGGCACCGCGGGCGTTTGGTGCCCTGCAGAAGGGCCCTGCCCGGCCCCCGGTAGCCCACCCAGTTTCCAGAGATCATTGCTGTGGCCGCTTCCTCCCCACCTCTGCTCCCTGTGCGTGGGGAGCTGGCGGTTCAGGGATGTGAGGGGCTGTCCACAACCGGTGGGGCCCTCCCCGCACCGAGAGCCAAGCCCACGCCTGTGGTTCAGGGACTCTGCACAGGCCCCAGCTCGTGGACCCGGGCTTCCGGGATTCGCGTTCTGAGCGTCACGCATCCCGGTGGCATAGAGAGTGCTGGGGAGCGACCCCCGGGATGGTTTCGTTTGTGCAAAGCCTAGACGCGGGCACAAGCCTTCCTGCCACTTGTTGGGTATCTGGCTCTGCAGGAAAACTGACGTCAGACTCACCGTCTGCGTCTTTACGCCTTTTGAGGTGTTCACAATTTTTATTTCCTAACTGAACATGATACCGCTTTTTAGGGTCTTCATGATACTTGTTTATTTCTGTAGGCACGTGTAGGTAGCTAAAGACACAGAAAACATTCTGTAAGGGCCCGTTCTAACAGATCAGAGCGGGGAGGTCAGCGGAGACAGCTGAGCACAGTGAAAACTGGGGGAGCGGTCGAGGGAGCTTTGTTTAAAGAGAAGAGCCTTTCATGTTATGTGTGCAGTTACGATTTTGCTTCTGTAAAGTGTAATGCTTCAGTGAGAAGGGGAAAAACAATTCCAGACCTTGAAGGATTTGTGATTCTGAGATTTGGAAAGTCAGAATGCAGATGGTTCCGCATTTCCACGGTTAGAGCAGGGTGGGGGCTCCGTGCCGCCCCCGTGGGAAGGAGGATGCTGGGACCCCCACCCCCAGCCTGGAAGGTCCTGCGACCTGAGGATTGGTTGGCTCCGTGCTCCCGCCCTCTCTGCCAAAGGCCATGTGCTCCTTTCCGGGGCACAGATGGGCACTGGCCGGAGTAGCAGGCGGGATGCTCTGTGTGAAGGCGCCTGTCCGCCTGCAGGGCGGAATTTTCCAGTGGAGGCGGGGAGTCCTGTGTGAGAAACGTCGCCCCGCCACCTTGAGCCTCTGCTTTCTCTCCCCGTATGGGTCACTTCCAGGGGTCCTCAGTGGCCTGATGGGGGCAGGGGATGCACGCAGGAATTTCCAGAGTGAGCCAGGAGAGTGGGTGACTGCTAGCGTGAGGGGTGGTCCCAGCACCAATACGTGCCCCAGTCTCAGGCCTGCAGGGGGGTGGGGGGTGAGCCTGCCTTTGGAAAGGCCCGCGGCCCCCACGCCCCACCCCAGGCATCTGGTTCGGTCAGGAAAGCGCCACAACCTCGTCCTGCAGCGTCGCTTCCCGACTGTGTGCCCTTGGGCCTGCTCGTGACCTCGGGCTCCACCTCCAGAAAGTGAGTGACAGCCCCCTCTGATGGTGAAGGGGCAGGCTCGATGTGATGCAGGCAGAGCTGGCGCTCACGACTGCACCTCTGGTAACGGGCCCTGCTCGGTGACCTGCGTCACTTCCCAGCAAGACGAGCCTGCGCATCTCTAGTGAGAGTTCAGAGCTGTGATCTCAGCTGCACAATTTTTGGAGACTCCTTTGCACCTGACCCTGTGCTGGACACCGACCACCAGACATCCAGCAGCCCCACCCTGCCCCCCCAGGTGGCTTATAAACACCTGCAGTCTTGGAACGTGTGTCTGAACTCCAGGGTCTTCTTCGTTTGCCCTTTTTGAAATAACAGACTAACATATAAGAAACACACGTGTAAGTCTGTGAGGAGGACGTGTCCAAAAGCCATGGGAGTACAGGTGATATTGTGACCCCCAGGGAGGCTCCGAGGGCCGAGACCCAGGAGACCCAGGAAAGGGACGCTGGGGCCAGCTCTGCCATCTGGCCAACCCGGCCCCCTGCCCCTGCAGCCGCTCTGAGCCTCAGTTTCCTCCTCTTGAAAATGGACGTGATAAGATCATCGTCTCTGAGGAGGTTGAGTCTTGGCTCCACCGCTGCGAGGAGGTGAGTTGCCTCGGGGTGGGAAGGGCTCTGAGAAGTCACTGAACCTCGGAACTGGAGCACAACCAGCCTCATGGAGCCATGAGTTGCAGCTGCTGTTATTTAGGGGTCATGATTAAAACTCCATGCAGCTCCAGTGAGGGGAGAGGTGGGCGGGCTCTAAGGCAAGGTCAGCCCACTTATCTGACAGCCTTTCTCTCAGGAGGGAAGGCTCTGCTGGGGTAAGACGGGTCCTTCCCAGGTGCTGCTGAGGAAGCGTCGAGCAGTCCCAGATGCCCTCCACCACCGTCATCCAGCCCCGTCTCTACTCCGACCCCCTGTGAGGGCCTGCCGCCGGAACTGGGTCCCATCTCTGCCACTTTTTGCTGTGCGGTTTCAGGCAGGTCACCTGCCCTCTCTGAGTTCTGTTTCCTCCATTGTAAAGGAAGGAACGCAACGAAATGATGCAGCAGCCACCCTGCCCCTAAACCCAGCGGGTCTGAGAGCCCAGAGAGACTGGGAAGAAGAGAACGGCCCTCTGAGCTGTCAGCCAGGGGGCAGGGCCTTCCTATCCCTTCTCTTATGTGATCAACCCAGCGAGGAAGTTAGGAATTGCTGAAGAGCCAAGACTGCAGTCAGACCGCCCTGGTGTGCCGCCCACCAGCTGTGTGACCCTCAGCGGGTGTTGAACCTCTGGCTTTGGTTTCCTCTTCTGTAAAATCTTGTATCTCACTGAGGTTGTTACAAGGATTATAATGCACATAAAAATTATATATGTGTAAATAATTTATATATATAAAGTGTATCTATTACGTGTGTCTATGTAGATATATATGCCTGGTGGCTCAACTGATAAAGAATCTGCCTGCAATGTGGGAGACCTGGGTTCGATCCCCGGGTTGGGAAGATCCCCTGGAGAAGGGAAAGGCTACCCACTCCAGTACTCTGGCCTGGAGAATTCCAGGGACTGTATAGTCCGTGGGGTCACAAAGAGTCGGACACGACTGAGCGACTTCACTTGCAATACACGTATGAAGTAGGTTTGGAATTCCTGATTTACGAATGAGGAAACAGACTGATCCAAAGTGCGTCTGTGGGGAAACGGTGGAAGCGACCACCCGTCGTCACCGCGAGGTGACTCGCGTGCTGCCACGCACTGGCCTCCTCAGTGGCTCTCAAACACACACAGAGCATTCTGCCTCAGGACCCTGGCTGTAGGTCTTCCCTCTGCCTGGTTGCTCCTCCCCAGATCCTCCACCATACAGGTCTCAGCCCACGCGTGCCCTCTCTGACCACCCCCTCCCCGTGTGGGTGGGCTTCCCTTCTCTCACCTCCCTCTCCCTCCTGCCTTTTGCTTTATTTTTATCCTGATCCTTATTACCATGCAAAATTATAGCTGACCATGCTGACTTCTGTTTCCTCCTTAGAATGTAAGCACGGCATTTTCATGAATGAATGAGGGCAGATACTTGGCCTTATTCACATTGGGTTGCCAGTCCCTGAGCTGTTGGAATGAGTGAGTGGGTGAATGAATGAGGGGATGCCACAGTTGAGCAGAGATTCGCCCCCAGGATATGGCCGGCGATTGATAACCAGCCATGCACCGGGGTGGCTGCTCTGTGTGGTAAGCCCTCCTGGCACCCCGTGACATGGCTGTGATGATCCCATTTTACAGCAGCGTAGATCAAGTCTCCCAGAGAGAAGCAGCTTGCCCAGGGTCTCAGGGCCTTTGGGAGGCAGAGCCAGTCTGGGAATCAGCCGGCCTGACTCCAGGGCGCCAGCTCCGTGCACTCCGTGACTCGCACGTCTCCGGGTCAAAGACAGAGAGAAGCCACCCCGGGAAGCAGCAGCGCGTGCATTTTAGCAACGGATTTCCAGGTTTGGAGCGCTCTCCGCCTGCTGGGTGACTTTGCAGCGAGGGCGCCGCGGGGCGGCCGCGCCTGATGCTGCGGTTGCCATGGCGACGAGCGCCTCGGCGATTGGTCCAGCTCGGCCCGCACTACGTTGCTCCCGGGGCGCCGGGGAGCCTCTGCGCCGGCCCCTCCTCCGGATGCTGTTCCCCCCTCACCAGCCCTCCCCAACCCACGCGCCCCGCCACCCCGGATGTGCGGCAGGGCCCAAGCCCGAGGTGGTCCCAGGTAGCCGCGAGGCCAGGCTCCCGCCCAGCCTGGCGACCACGGTGACCCGACGTCCTCGCAGGCTCCCGGGCACCATGTGAGCCCTGCGTGCCTGGGTCCTCCGGAGCCCGCGACTGCCACCCCCTGCTCCTGCCCCAGCCTTCGCGGAGGAGTGCGCCACCCCCGGGAATGTGACTCGCCCGCGATTTAATTTTATTCCCTTCCACTTCTCGCCTGAGCATCGCTCTGCTCCTCTAACCACATAGAGCCTTCCCAGCTGGAGAGGGAGAGAGAAGGGAAAACTGCCCACCCCCTCCAGACAGGATGGCGTGCAGAAGACGCTATTTGTGAGTATTTGTGGCAGGTTTATGCCTGGAACTTGAGGCCAGAAGGGCCGCAGCCCAGCTGGGAGCTGGAGCCCGGGCCCTCTGGGGGGAGGGGGGTTTTGCCGTGCAGGTGGCTTGCAGAGGGAGCTGGCCACCAGGCTTAGATGCCAGCATTTGTCCCCTGAAGTGGACATGTTTGTCGGTGGTCATGATTGAGGCGGGGGAGGCTGTTAACAGGACTCTGTTGGGCTGTGAAATTCCCTGTCTCTGAGGGCATCGCCCCCCCAAATCTACGTATGGGGTCCCCAGACCAGCTGCTACCATGTTGGTGTCTGGTTCAGCCCTCCTGTGTCCATTTGGAAATGGCTTCTCGTGCCCAGCTCTGCCGTGATCAGCCCTTCAGCCGTGGCTGATGCAAGGTTGGCAGGAAGGTCAGGGTGGGACAGGGTGTCGTGCCCTCCGGGGACGGGTGAAGGTCCAGCCTGCCCTCCTGAGCGGGGATTGCCAGTGTCACCCCGTAACACCCAGGCTTGCCGTGGGCCAGCGGCAGAGCACCTGTCTGCTGGGCCCCGGGCCCGCGGCAGTCCGTGAACGTCTGCACGGGGTGGTGACATCACGGGTCCGGGTATTTATGGAAAGCCGAGCCCGCGCCTCCTGGGACATCGGATGAGGATGCCAGCTTCCCTCGCAGCTTTCTGGGGCTCTACGGCATTCTGGGTTCAGCAGCTGGGTCTCTGGCCTTGCAGGACCCCTCCTCTGGGACTGGGGACTGTGAGTCTCCTCCTGCCGTGGGCACTTGGGGGCTGTGCAGTGACCTCAGACCCTGTGAGGTCAGAGGGCAGAGCTGGGCCCTCAGGCTGGGCTCAGTCCCCAGGACTCGAAAGCCCGGGTAGGGGGGTTCCTGGAGCATCATGTGGGGGGACCCCTGGGGCACTCCAAGGCCTCGGACCCCCCTACACCTTGACAAGGGCCCCTGGAGCCCGAGCGAAGCGGCTCCCACTGCTCTCCACCCGGGCCAGATGGCGCGCTCACTCGCGGAGCTGGACGAGAGGAGGTGGCGCTTCTGCCGCTGTGCTATCCGCAGGCCCAGGCGGGGCCCCGGGGCCAGGAAGGCGGCGGGCTCTGTGGTTTGCTGTGATGCTCGTTTGCCTTTTAAGTGGAGAAGCCCACGGCTTGGTTTGCTGATGGGAGCCGGTCAGTCCGGGTTCTCACTCCCTGCCCCTGCTTTTCTTTTTTTGGAAACAAATAATAAATCCTTCCCCGGCACGGAGCCTCCGCTGTCGCTGGGAACAGGCCTCCCCCCGACCCCCAAGACTCCCCCTTTCTCCTGCCTCCTTTGTGGGCCCGGGAGCCTGAGGTCAGAGAAGTTCTCTGGTCTCAGGGGCTGTGAAACCCGGGGGAGGGAGGTCTCTGAGGTGGAATCTGTGCAGCAGCCTCTGGACTCCCATTCTAGAGATGGGACAACTGAGGCTAAGCAAATCCCCGGGAAACTTGGAGTGCCCCGGCTCGAGATGTGTGTCGGGGGTGGGGGGTGCGTTTCAGCCCAGCTCTGCATTAGAATCACTGGGGAATGCTTTAAGACTCCCGTGTCCTGGCTTCTGGGTCCTGGGAGGGGTGCAGCCTCAGGAACGTTGCGGTTCTCCCCACGTGATTTTGATGCTCAGCTGTGGGTGATGTTCGCGGATGCGGCCTCTTCCCTCGGCACCGCTCCGGGTCCTGCCTGATTGTGATTTGTGAGCACGCAGCTGCCATTCCAGTCCCAGGACCCCTCCCCGTTACCAGTACAGACTCGCTCTGTCTGCTGGGAGCCCAGGAGCCAGCACTGGAACACACGGCCCCTAGCAGGGCTCGCCAACCACGCCTGTCTGCCCCACTCGCCTGGGAGGGGGCTGGACTGTGGGGAGGGCAGGCCGGGCTCCCCCTCCATGACCGTGGGCCCTTCCTCACCGCCCTGGCTTTCAGGCTCCCACAGTTTGGCAGCAGGACACCCAGGCTTCCCCCACGTGCCGCCTCCAAGCCCATGGGCACCAGAGATTGCAGAGAGACTGGGGAGGGGGTGGCTGAAGTCGGGGTGGGGGGGCCTGTTTTGCAGAAAGACTTGCGGACCAGAACCAGGGCTCTGCTGGCACCTGCAGCGCGATCCCTGGGCTTGTAGCATGGGGGATGGAATGTCTCTAGATGCTTGACTTTCAGGGCCTGGAGGCCCCCGCCCAGGACCACCGCAGCCACTGTCAGGGCTGTGCTATTTGGCTTCGCGGCTTCTCACACCCCTCGCCTCCGTGGTTCTCACCCGTGCTGTGAAATGGGGGGTTCATGATCCCATTTTACAGAGGAGGAGACTGAGGTCAGAGAAGGGTAGACCACTAGACTGAAGTCTCGTGGCGGCCTCCAGCCCCGTGCTCTGCACACACATCCCACCCCCAGTGCGCTGCACACACGGCCGACCTGGACAGACATGCTGCAGGCGGAGCCCTGCCCCGGCCCCCGGCCCCTTCCCCGCCTCCCTGTCCTGTGGCCTCTTCCACTCCACGCCCTGGGCCCCAGAGAGAGCTTGGGCATCCGGACTCTGACAGATGGAGCCGGCCCTAAGTAGACGGGACGGTGGATGACATGGTGAGCAGGAGAAGATTTATTAATGAAATGGGGAAATCGTGAAGCGTCCAGGATCAGTTCCTTAATCAACTTTGCTAGCAACCAAGCCCAGGCCTACACTGAAAGCTTAATTAACAGCGTCTTAATTAAGGTCGGCCCCCTCCCGACTGTAACTACACTTACACAGCACGTCACTTCCTGCTCCGTGAACACAGGAAGCCGGGCTGCAGGAGTTTGCAGTGGGTGTGCGAGACCCTCGGGGCTGCTGGGGAGCGGGGATGCTCGTTTGTAATTTACCCATCGGCTCACTCATTCATTCACTCTGCCTGGAGCCACCAACTCTAGATGGCAGGTGCCACCCTAAAAACATTGCCCAGCGCCTTCCCCGCCCAGCACTGCCTCTGTCCGACCCTCACTGCGTCCCCCTCACAGGCTGGTTGGTCCATTCTGGCCGCTGGAGTGTCCGCTGCGCCAGGGCCGAGGGGCTGACCGTGTGTTAGCTGTTGCGTGTCCTGCACCTTGAAAAGTGTTGGGTGTATAGTGATTGCTGGGGAAGTCTTCTTTGATTAATGAATGACGGACCCTGTGCCTGGCACTGCCCTAAGCTAAGGGGTACAGTTGTGTTGTATACTCTTTGTGACCCCATGGGCTGTAGCCCGCCAGGCTCCTTTGTCCCTGGGATTCTCCAGGCAAGAACACTGGAGTGGGTTGCCATGCCCTCCTCCAGGGGATCTTCCCGACCCGGGGATCGAATCCGGGTGTCCTGTGTCTCCTGTGTCGGCCACCGGGCTCTTTACCCCTGAGCCACCTGGGAAGCAAGAGGGTACAGAGCCCAGTGAGACGCAGCTTCTGGGGTCCTGTAGGCCGTGAACAGATGGTGTCAGTGCAGAGAGCCACAGGCCAGACAGGACGACAGCCCAGAGACGGGGAGGGTTCCCACGTCCCACAGCGGCTGGAGGCTGAAGGGGGTGCTGATCAGGGAGGGGAGGCCCTCCAGGCGTGCAGGCCTCGAGCCTAGGGTCGCAAGCCTTCTGCAAGCACTGGCTCATTGACCTTCACGGTGACCCTGGGGGGTGGAGCTGTCTCTGTCCCCTCTGTACAGACGGTGCAGCCGAGTCACCGAATAACCCCGGGAGGGGTGGCGCTGGGGGTTGGACCCCGACGGGTGGCCCCAGAGCCCCAGTCTGTGACGTTCTGACGGCTTTACTGAAAGTGATGGTGTCTGGCCCACGCCCCACGCCCCGAGTGTGAGCGAGAGGAGGTGAGAGGTGAGACCGGAGATGCGGGCGGGGCCGGGACAGAAGGTGTCTTGCCCACAGAAAGGGCCCCCCTTGCGAGCAGGGGCCTTGGGACCCACAGAGGCTTCTGATCCGCGGTGGGGGTTGCAGTTCCCACGCCGGACCGTGGAGGGAAGTTGGGGGTGGGCGGGGCTCTCAGCCATCCTTTCTGGCGCCCGCGCTCCAGAGGGCAGCAGGCTCCCAGCCCAGGCCATCAGGAGCCACCCCTGCCGGTCTGCTTGGGGCTGGCCGGGGGCCAGGGTGGCCCTGGGGAAGCGCCAGGCTGTGGTCTGCAGGCAGCTCTGTGCCCAGGTAGAGAGACCCTTTCTCTCCTCACCTCTTATCTGACTCCAACCTCCAGTCAGGTCTGGGGCCCGGAGGCCTGCACAGGACCCCTGGCTGGCCACGGGGGACACACCCAGCCAGGGCTGGGCTGGGGCGCGTCCTGGCGGGCGGCCCTTCCCGAGGCCTGCTGCTTTTCTGGGGGCCTGAGTCCGCCCCTCGCCCTGCCGCCCAGCTGCCCACTGGCTCCTGCTCTCTCTCCCCTCCGTCCACCCCCAGCCCGCGGTCTCCGAGGCCCTGGCCCTCCCTGGAGCTGCCCGAGCAGGACGCTGAGCTTAGACATTCTAGCTCTTTCACACACGCCCCGTTCCATGCACGGCTTGTGGTCCCCGGGGGCTCATCATCCCCCGGACACACAGCAGATACGCCGAGTCCTGCCTGCCCTGTGGGGAGCCCCCCTGCTGGCCCCCTGCCAGGGGGTGCCCTTTCTCCCCACCCCTCGGACCCTGAGATCCAGTCGTGCCCCTCTCTCAACTGCCCAGGGGAGCCCTGGGCCCTGGTCCTCCCGTCTGCCCAGGGGAGCCCTGGGCCCCGGTCCCTCTGCACAGGGCAGTCCCTCTGTCGGCACCCAGGGCCTGGGAGCCTTCCAGGCGAGGCCCGGCGTCTGTGTAGGCCCAGGCAGGTCATCTATAACCTTCTGTTTTAAAATTGTGGTAACACACACGTAACAGAAGAATGGCCGGCTCAGCCGTCTGTAAGTGGGCAGGTCAGGGTAGTAAGAACGTTCACAGTGTTTCACGACCGTCACCACCATCCGTCTCCAGAACCTTCTCATCTTCCCAGACCGAGACTCGGTGCCCGTAAAACACTCACTCCCCTTCCCTGCCCCAACCCCGGGCACCCACCATCCTACCCGCTATCTCTGGATGCAGCCGCTCTGAGGACGCGAGTAAGTGGAACCCTGTAGCGTCTGTCTTTCTGTGGTTACTTCGCTGAGCACGTTTTCAAGGTCCATCCATGTTTGCACTGTGTCAGGATTTCCTTCCTTTTAAGGCTGAAATACTCCATTGTGCGTCTGGACCGCACTTTGTTGATCCGTTCGTCTGTCTCTGGACACCTGTTTCCTTCCGCTTTTGGCTGCTGTGAATAGCGCTGGTGTGCATGTGGGGATGCCAGTGCGTCCCTGAGACCCTGCTCTCAGCTCCTCTGTGTGTATGCCCAGAAGTGGAATTCCCGGATCCCCTGGAAACTTGCACTTTTTTTGGAGGAACCTCCTTGCTGTTTTTCCACCACAGCTGCACCATTTTACGTTCCCACCAGCACTGCACACGGATCCACATCTTTGCGCACACTTACCATTTTGATTTTTGGTGGTTTGTTTTTGTAGTAGGAATTCTCGTCGTGTGAAGTAGCACCTCGCGGTGCTTTTGATTCACTCCTTCTTGAATAAAGGCAGCTGGGAGTGGTGAGGTTCAGCCTCCTTCTCTGCCGTCGGACCACGCGGCCCCAAGGACCCCCGACGTTGACTGGGGGGCCTGGGCCTGCTGGACGCCTGCCGACGCCCCTGATGCCTTTGTGGGAGCTTCTGTCCCAGATCAGGGTGGGTGGGAGGGACGCGGGGCTCAGGCCTCCCGCCAGAGCCCAGTCCTCCAGCTCGTCAGTAGCCCAGAGCGTTGGGTCCTTGGGGGTGCCTGGCACACGGTGCGTGCTCAGAAGTTTTAACTCACACCGGTAACCCCTGCTTCCGTCTTTCCTGGATGTGCCTTGTTCACTCCTGTAACCGAGAGACGATTCACTGGCGTGGTGCAGCGCCGTCCACACACCCTGCAAGGCCAGCCCCTCTCCGGCTCCTCAGCCCCGAGGCCACCGCCGAGTCCGGCTTCGTGGGGTCTCCCTGGGGAAGTGCTGTGCACGGATGGAAGCGCTCCAGTACTGAAGAGGCTCTGCCATGCGGCCATGTACACCGAGCAGAGTTCCCAGTCTCGGCTCTTCAGTTCCGGATTTGGGGCTCCCTGAGGGGGTGGGGTGACCATCCAGCCCGTGAAGGAGGCGACATTCTCCCTCTGGTGGGAGACCCTGACCGGTGGCTGGCAGAGTGGCCTCCGTGGGGGAAACAAAGCCACGGCAGGAGTGGGGACGTGGGAAGGACTGGGCCTGGGCACCCGAGGTTCCGATCCCACAGGCCTCCCAGCCGCCCGTGTGTCCTGGGCCAGCCGGCCATCCAGATCAGTTGCGTGGGCACCTTTGGGAGCTCCTGTCCAGCACGGGGCCTGGGGACAGCAACCCTGCCCAAAAGGAGGCGGACGCAGGTGGAGCCGCCACCACGGGGTGGACGGTGTGCCCTGGGCTTTCAGCAGGGGCCGCCGGACACGTGGGTGGCCTTCGGGGCAGACACAGGGAGAGGCGTCTTGGCGGCGGGCCAGGGAAGCCCACTCCCTACAGTGTGGGGGCCGGGCCTGCATGGCTGAGACCCACGAGGCTCTCCCCAGACCCTCGGGGAAGTGACCTGGGCCCAGCCCTCACTCCACGAGATGCCTCTGCCACTGGATGCGTTCCCGTGGCCGTCATGTCACATCCAGCGGCTTTTCCAGGAATGTGACTGCTCTCCTCACAGTCACGGGAAGATCCGACGCAGATACATCCGGAGGTCTGCCAAGAGCTGCCGCCTTGCAGAGCCTCGTGTCACCAAGGGCGGCGTCTCTCGTGGCCCCCGGGTCGGGAGCCAGGCCGTGCGTCCGCCTGGGATCCTAGCCGCTGTCACCTTGGGAGCGGGAGATTGACCTCATCCCCACGCACCCGCCATGGACGGGCCGGCCGCCTCGTGACCTGCTTCCCTGTCTTCCCTGTGCTGCCACAGCTGAGGCTGTCTGTTGATTTTTGTCTCATAACATGTGGAGAGAGATAACATGACTTACGGACATCGTTTCGGACCAGAGAAGGTGCAGCACAGGTTTGGGTGCTAAGGACGGTGCGGGGCGGACGAGGACTCTGGGGGCGGAATTTCTGTGCGTCTTGTCGTGAGCCTGCACGTCAAAGTTTCATTGAAAGCAAAGGCTGGGGGCAGGTGTTGGGTCTGATGAGCCGGACACTTGGCGACTGTGGGGCAGGAGGCCAGTGACCACTGCCCACCGCGCCTCAGCCCCTCTGTGCGAGGCCTCCCTGACAGGGATCCCTGGTGCCCCAGGCTGAAACCCACCGGCCTCCATGCTTGAGCTGCCAGCTGAGGACTGGTTGGCCTCCGGCGCTGAGTTGGAGACCTCAGAGCAGGGTCTCGTCCACCCTCTGCAGACCCGACTCGGAGCCGGGACCCCGCCTGCCGGCCCACCCCCGGGCTTTCCGGGGCCTGCAGGCCTGCCCGGGACAGCAGCGCAGTGTTTATGCGGGCGTGGCTCTCCCACCCGCGGTCCCGGGTCCAGGACAGACACTGGCCGTCCCCCCAGTGCCGTCTTGGAGGCTAAAGTGAGCGCAGCCCACCAGGACTCATAGGTGAGGGGAGCGAGGGCTTTGTCGCGTCTGTCTTCCTGCACACGGGCTGCGCGGCGGGCCGGCTTCCGTCACGTGGCGGCGGCACGGATTGCAGGGCAGACGGGGTGGAGCTGGTGGGGCTGGGGACCGCGGGGCAGAAGCCAGCCCGGGTGGGGTGCCGGCTCAGGCCCCCCGGACCTGAAGGCCAGGCTCCCCGGCGGACCCGGTGAGGGGCCTGGCCTTCCCTCCTGTTTATCGCACGCCCCGGCGAAGAGCTGGGGACCCGAGCTCCAGGGGCCTGAGATGCCCTGTGATCCCCGTCCTGGGCGCGCCTGACCCCATGGGGTCCCCGGGAGAGGGTCCCGTGGGAACAGCCCCCGGCTCTGCGCGCGGCGGTTGGAATGTTGCTAATTGCAAGATGTACTGGCCTCGTCGGTTTTGCCCCTTGTCAACACGGTCCCTGCGTCTGTCTGGAATGGCTGATGAGGGAAGGGATGTATTTGTCGTCAGCCTGGCTCTTGCAGGGCTTGCTGGGCCGGGATAACCGAGCATCTGCTCAAATTTGCTCCATTTCCGATTCTGGTCCAGGGGCCACGGCCACAGGCGCCCCCGAGTCCCTCCGATCCCCCATCCTTGGCCTGGCTTCAGTCCCTGACCAGCTCTTGGGCTGCTGAGCGATCAAGGCAACTCGGAGGAGCCCCCCAAAACTGGCTGGGCCCAGGAGAAGTGGGGGCCGAGGCACTGAGATGATCAGGCTGATTTCCAGTGCCTCCCTCTGCCTTAGGAGCTTCTGGATGGACCCCTTATCTGCCGCCCAGAGGCTGTGTGGCTCGTGGCAGACAATGTCACCTCTCTGAGCCTCGGGGCTTTTCTCTGTACCGTGGAGCCAATCATTGCAACTTTGCAGGGTGGCGATAAGGACTCAGTGATGCAGTGAAGTGCAGGGCGGATCCATACTTACACGTATCTTCGGCCCCTTCCTCCCCTGGACTCTGAACACAGGACAGGCTGGGACCTCAGAGACACGGTCCTGGGGAGGGTAAGGGAACCAGGGGGGCAGAGGGAGTGTAAACCAGAAGTCTCTGGGTTGCAAAGGTCAGAAACCCAAGTCAGAAGGGGTTTTAACGGCCACTGTCGGTGACCAGCCCGGGGTCAGGCTTCAGTGTGGCTGGGAGTTTGGGGGCTCCGACACTCATTGCCATCTCCTCCTTGCCTTCCTCCTGGGGTGTGTTCTCAGGACCCCTCTGGTCCCGCTGGTCAGCCGCAGGGTTCATGGCCTTCCTGAGACCCCCATGCCCAGAGGAGGTTGGCTATGCAGTGATCGGCCAGGCCTGGAGCTGGGCGGACGGGGTCAGCTCCGTCTCAGCCACTGCACTGTGTGTTCAGGATGGGGTTCGGATGTGTGTTTCTGGGCGGGGGTGGGCAGTAAACCAAGGCTGGAGACAGCCCACCGGCCCTGCTTGGGGTCAGAGGGCAGCGCGCCGAGCTGGTGGCCTCAGCTCAGCGCCAGGCGATGCACTCAGCTGGGTGCGTGCGAGACAAGTGCTCGTCCGGGCGGCCGGCCCCTGGCCCCAGCACACAGCCTGGAATCACAGACGCGAGTTCCACTCTCAGCGGCGGGGAGGAGAGGGATTGTGGCTGCTCGTGTTGGGTAAATCCACAGGACCCCGACGCTAGGGATCTGGCTGATGACCCCCCCGCCCCGACCTCGAGTCTTTCCCATCTCCCTCTTGCTTAGCCAGCTGGGACCTGACCTATAAATGAGAATCTTTGCCCCTGTTACTGCACCTTCCCTCTCTCCCCAGTGGTATATACTCAACATTTTTCAAAAGCCCGAAAGCGGCCTGGGGCAGTGTGTGTTATCCAGGGAAACTCACCATCTGTTTCAGATCCAAGTCCCATACTTCCACCAGCACCTGCGGGAGGGGTACCCTCCCCAGACCGTGCTGAGCCTCCTGGGGGCGGCTGAGCCCTGTGTCCCGTCTGTGAGTTGGGCTGTCCCCCGCCCCTGATGGACCGCAGGGAGCGTGTGGGTGCTGGGGTAAGGCCGGTGTCCCCCCAGGGTGGGGGCGCTGATGGGGGGGTAGTTCGCACCCCCACGCTGGTCAGCTGCAGTTCCCAGTTGCCCTGGAGGCTGAGCAGGACCCGGGGCCTGTCCACGGGCGGGAAGGCTGAGACTGGGGGAGCACGCAGCTCCCCGCAGAGCCCTGGGCGAAGCTGGTCCCAGGTTCCACTGACATGTCTCAGTCCTTGGGTGCCCCTCTGTCCTGGCCTCAGCAGCCTCCCACCGCCAGAGCCCGTGGGCAGCCTTGTGCCCCCCAGCAGCCTCGCCTCCATCCTGCCTTTGTTCCAGACACATGCCCTGGCCAGCCGTCAGCCCGTGGCCAGGTGTCCTGGCCGGGACCCCCAGGTGCAGAAGGCGCAGGATGGCAGAGAGGACGGGCGGTCCGCAGGGTGGCTGGTGGAAGGTGGGGCTGGAGCTGGGCTTGGGGACAGCGGGGCTGTGACCCTCCCCAGTGGCCGCATCCGTCCCTCTCACCCCAGATCTTGGGGTTCCCGCCCCCGCTGCCTCCCCACCCTCTCAGTCACCCCCTCTGTTTACACGCCGGCTACTGCCCACCTTTGTCCTTCTAGACCCAGCTTTCCCACCAGGCTGTCGCCAGCGTGGGTCCGCCTGGCCTGCCGCTGGGTGCCCCCAGGCCGGGCCTCGGTGAGGGCATGGCAGCTGCAGCGTCCGTGAGTGAGGGACGCCCCGCGTTGTCGTCTTCAGCCTTAAGTTTGTTTTTCTCCTCATTTCATCCAAAAGCCTGTCTGGAAGGTGCCCCCTCGCTGGGCCCAGGCTGGGTGAGGCGGGGGCAATGGAAAAAGCTGGGGGAGTCTGAGCGGCTGACGGAGCACAGTGCCCGGGGTGCCCGCTGCAGGTTGGCCCAGGCCAGGAGCGGTGGGGTGAGGAAGACGTTGCAGTCCATGGAGCCCCGGCCCTGGCTTGGGGGTCAGGGTGGGTTGGCCCTGCCACCACAAAGACGGGCCCCCCTGGTGTGGGAGCTCCCTGAGAGGAACCACAGAACGGGGGGCCACCAGCTTGGTGTGTGTGCAGACCACAGGGGAGGTCAGAGGCTGCGACGGCCCCCAGGATGCCACCCCATCCACCCACTGGGCCCTGCGCCCCTGGGGCTCAGCCCGCCAGCTGGCTAAAGACACGTCCTCTGCTCCGCAGCTGCAGCCGCCCCATGGGCTGAGGGCACCGAGGCCTCCCACCCAGGCCCGGCCGTCCACCAGGAGAGCTCTCCGCATCCCGAGCACAGACAGACATGTGGGGACCGGGCGTCTCGGCACCTCAGAGCCCCTGAAACAGGCGCCCCCACTCCGCAGCCCTCAGGCTGACCTCTCTTCCTCCCGGTGAACAGACCGGGGTGGGTTAGGGCTCCCCGAGTGTCCAGGCACCAGCGCGGCCGGGGTCCGGGGGCTGCCCGCCCCCACGACCCTGCCTGCAGGCACTCACTAAGGCTTCAGGTCCTTCTGCAGCCCTGGAGAAAGCGTCCCCCTGCCCCGAGCTGGGGTCTGCCTCCAGCTGCTGCGGGTGAGGTCCCCGGGCAGCTGTGTGAACCCAGCCCCCGTCCCCTCCCCTCCCCACCCACCACCCCATCCATCCGCCCCGCAGTCAGGGCGCCCAGCTTGCTCCTCTGCGGGGTGGATGCCAGCTGCTAACAGCAGTGCCCCGAGGTGTCTGGAAGGACGGGCCCAGGTGGCCCGGTGCCCGGACTCAGCACAGGCGCCCCCACCCGCACCCCACCCCCGCCTTCATTTCGTGGTGAGGTTTACCTGGAAACACCCAGATCCAGTGGGTTCTAGAAATATTCTTCGTTTTTAATTTTCATTCAGCTAAGGTACATTAACACAGCTCGCTTACAGGAAGGGAGGCAAATGCAAACGGAAAGACCATGGCAGAGTCTCGTTGACCGTGGGTGTCCAGCGCAGGCCTTGGGGACACATCCCTGCTCATCGTGACCCTGAGACCAGCCGGGAGCTCCCGGCCGGTCACGGGAGGGTCTGTGTACACATATGTGCCGTGCACACGTGTGTGTGTGTGATGGTTGGGAGCTGTCTGTTTTTGAAAATTGAAATATCGTTGATTTTTAATGGGCTTCCCAGGTGGCTCGGTGGTAAAGAATCCATCTGCAAGTAGGTGACACAGATTCGATTCCTGGGTTGGGAAGATCCCCTGGAGGAGGAAATGGCAACCCACTCCAGTGTTCTTGCCTGGAGAATCCCATGGACAGAGGGGCCTGGCGGGCCAGACTCCAGGGGCTCCCGAAGAGTCAAGCACGACTTAGTGCCTAAACAACAGCAGAGCTGATTCACAGTGCCATCACCTAGGTCGAGAGGCGTCTCGTGTGTGTCTGGCCGTGTGAGGTCAGTGCGGCTCTGAGAGTGGCTTGGTGCTGGGCGTGCTGTCCAGCAGGCTGCAGGTTTACCCGGAAGGGAGGTGGCCCCTTCACAGTCCACGCCAGCTTGGCCAGGACAGCGGGTGGCGTCCACTGTGCCCTCTGCCCCGGCAGGGTCCTCCAGCCTCGCCCTGCCGTGCAGCGGGGGCTGCCCTTCACCCCACACCCAGAGGGGCTGTGGCCCCGGGGACCGCCCTTCCCCTGAGTCAGACTTCACCGTGTTCCTGACTGCTTGTGTTTGCACTAGGAATTTCTGTGGGGAGGCCCGGCAGCTCGTGGCGGGCACTCCCTGAGGGGCAGAAGCCTCCCTGGGAGGCAGGTGGATGCGGGGCCTTTGGGAGGGGACTTTCCTCTGGGTATCTTTCTGTGTTGTGTTTCTGAGCCACGAGAGTGCCCTACTCTTTCATTTATTTTTGGCTGTGCTGTGTCTTCACTGTGGCCTAGCTGCCCCGCGGCTTGTGGGATCTTAGTTCCCGGACCAGGGCTTGAACCGCGTCCACTGCAGTGGCAAGCGGATTTTTCACCCCCGGATCACCACGCATTACTTATTTGAAAAGGGTATAAAATGGTGGATTTGGGGGTGAGTTGGCTTGTTTTCTGGGGATCTGATGGAACACCACCGCCCCGCCAGTGGAGGCCCGCCCTCAGATGTGGAGGGCGAGTGGGGTCAGGATGTCCTGGTTGGGGTCAGCTGCCTAACGGCTGCAGATGGTGGAGACCCTGGAGCAGAGGGCGGGGGACCCAGGTCAGGATCGAGGTGGGGCTGCTCGCCAGCTGGGCGGCCTCAGGCAGGTCTCAGCCTGTCTCAGCCTCGGTTTCCACGTCTGTAAAATGGGAGCTGTAGCAACAGGTCCCCAGGCAGACTCGAGGAGGAGTGTCTGAAGAGGGGTGCCCCACGGTCTGACCCCCACCCCAGCTGGTCTGGACTGAGGCATCTCTGCCCCGTGACCGTCAGCAAACCAGGTCCGGGGTGTCAGGACGGCACTCCCAGACTCCACACCCAAGGCCACAGGTCTGGCCAGGCTCCCAGCCACGTGGCAAGGCTTCAGCCCGTGCCCAGCAGCCAGGGAGGCTGGATGCGCCCTGGCCGGTGGCCCCGGGCCCCTGGCCAGTGTCTGCCTCAGCAAGAGAGTCCTGGTGGGAGACTCAGGGTCACGGAAGCTGGGGTCTCAGGGTGCTCCCAGCAAGCGAGTGCGGCCAGGGGCTCCCTGTCCAAGCCTCCGTCCCTGCGGCAGGTTCCCAGCCTGGTGCCCCGTGGCCCATCTTGCCCCCTCCGAGACCCTCCCCTGAACAAGGCCGAACCCTGGCTGTGCTGACACCCTGCACCCCACCCTGCGGAGCCGAGGCCTGGGCTCAGAGTCACCGCTTCCGCAGACTCTTCTGAGTAGGGGTGGAGGGGAGCCCCGCCGTGGCCCCCTTGTCTGGCACACCTGGTGGGAGTGCCTGCCTTCCTGGAGACGGGCATGGTGCCCACACTGGATCTCACCCAGGGCCCCTGCCCACCACCCGAGCTCCCTTTCCACACCGCAGTTCTGAGGCCCAGGGTCCTGGGCAGGGACACCCCTCCCTGGGCAGCGGAGCGTTTCCCAGACTCCTGGCAGGCCAGAGGGCGTGGAGGCCAGTCCGAGGACAGTCACCCCTTGTGCCCACGGGCAGGGCTGTCCGAGGCCCAGAGCCAGCACAGGAAGGCCGGGCGGGCGGGCAGGGCCTCTGTGGCTTTCTCTGATGGGGGCTGGGCCGGGTGCTGGGGGCCTGGGCAGGGTAGCTGGGCACGGAGGCTGGTTTTCATGGCGCTCCCCCAGGTCCCTGCCCAGTCGGCTCCCGAAAGCCGCCCTGGAGTCTCCGGGGCAGGTGGCAGCTTCATTCCACAGACCAGGAGCCTGGGGCTGAGATGAGCCGAGCGGGGCACCCGGGGGGCAGCGTGAGGCAGCGGCCCCACCTGCGGGGAGGTCGGACGGACCCTCAGGGCAGCCTGCCCCTCCTCCCCTCTCTGCACCCCGCCCTGGACCCCCAGAGCAGAAGGGGCTGCACACAGGGCAGCCATGAGGGGTGAGCCCCACCCGGCCCAGTGCCCGCTGTCCTGGGCTGCCCGGGGGCTCAGGGGCGACAGAAACTTCGGGAACCCCAGGGGCGGCCAGGATGACTCTCTGGTCCCTCAGTCCCTGCGGGGTCTGAGGGCGTCTCAGGGCCCGGCTGCAGCCTCAGTGTGTGCCCAGACAGGACACAAGAGCACACTCTGTTCTGAAACCCACGCTCCCCTCCCGCCCTCAACACCTCACGTCTTCCGGTCGTTAAACACTCGTCTGCGTCCCCCTCGGGAAGCGGCCGGGAGCCCCGGGCACAGCTCTTAGTGCCCGCAGGGCGGGGGCGTCGGCTGTGCCGTCGGCGAGGCCTCTGTGCAGGTGGCGGACGTGTGTGCAGGACGCAGCCCTGGACTTCCGGGGTCACAGGGTGGGATGTGTCCTCGGCTTGGAGGCAGGCGCCTGGGCTGGGAGGCGGGCACTGTCTCCCTTGCTGTGCCCGCCTGCTCTTTCCTGCCGTTGGTGCAGTGGGTATGTGTTTCCTTTTTAGTAAGACGGAGGCGTGCGGCCTGCCCGCCCCTCTGAAATGGAGGTAAATTCCACAAATAACCCCAACGCCCAGGGCCCGTCAGCGGTGGAGGCGCGCCGCCCCTAGCTGCCTCCGCTGCGGGCCTGGAGGGGCTTCCGGGTGGGGGTGGCCTGCCCTCTGCCCCGCTGACCCTGCTCTCCGCTGCCTCCCTTTTCCTTCCCAGGAGCGGACAGAGTCACCCTCCAGCTCAGGGACGTGGCGGCCAGGACCGCCCCCCACCCAGGCCCTTCCAGAAAGCACCGTGTGCCCGGAAGAAGCCTCACACCGGTGAAGGTGTTCTTTCTCAATCTGACAGAACTTTCTAGAGCTCAGGGGGCCCTGGGGAGGCGGCTGGTTCCGGGTTAGACGCATCTGGGGAGCTGTGGGAACACACAGGGGCACCTGCACTCCCCCAAACGAGTCGCGCGGTGGCGGGTAAGCGCGTGAGACCGCGGTCAGCGCCGTGAGCCGTCAGAACTCGAGCTGAAACCACAGCGAGGTGTCAGAACGCCCAGAAGTGGGGCCGGGGCCACACGCCAGGCCAGCCAGGAGGCTGGGGGCCGGGTCCCGCCTGCGCGGCCCCTCTGGGAGACAGCTCGCTGGGGGGCTCAGGGCACGTGCGCTGTTAGCAAACGCCCTTTGATCCAGAGGAAGGAAGACCTGGGTTCACACTGGAACCCGTCGGCGAAGGTTCAGGGCAGTTCTATCCCTGACAGCCCCCGGCCCGGAACCTGCCACAGCGTCCTTCCCGGGTGTGTATGGGGCGGGGTGTAAACAGATAAACAGACCATGGAACGTCCGTGCAGTGGGATGCTATCCGGCTGTCAAGAGGAAAGGACTGTTGATACACGAACAGTTGGAATCAAACCTCCAGGGAATTACAGAGTGAAAAAGAAAGCCAGTGTTGAAAAGCTCCTCCCTGTGTGACTCTGCTTGTGGTAACACCCTGAGATGACGGGATGATGGGCAGATGGGTGGCTGTGGGGGTGCAGGACTGGGGAGAAGGGGCTGTGGCTCCGCAGGGAGGGGTGGATGTGAGCGCCCTGCGGTGGGTGGTCCTGGAGCTGGATCGTAGGTGGGGTCATGCAAAGCTGCACACAAGGGAAGGCTGTCTTGGCAGCTGCAGCGGCTGAGGGCTTGACGGCGGGCAGCCTGTTTTAATGTTCAGTGTTACCAGTTGGGGAGGCTGGGGTACGTCTTACTGTGAACCTGTGGTTATTTCAATGTGAAGAGTTCGTAAAACAACACGCGAGGTACAGGAGCAGCCCCAGAGGTTCGGGCGAAGTGGGTTTGGGCCCCGATGTCAGTCCTCCTGTGTTTCTAAGAAGCGTGTATCTACTGCACAGCCTGGGCCTGAAGCTCTGCAGAGGGAAATGGAGGCCACAGAGGGGCAAGGGTTTTCCCAAGGCCACACAGCTCCAGGGGGAGGAAGGGGGCGGCCGGAGGGGATGACCACTGGCTGCAAGAACTTGGGTTTTTCCTGCTGCAGGCTGGGGCCGAACCAGGCGGTTTTTGCTTTATTTTTAGTGTGAATCTTTATTGGAATCCAGTGTACGGCTAGCTGAACTGTCACAAGCGGAACACTTCGGTAGCCGGCACCCAGAGCCCCAAGCAGAAGCCGGACAGCCCCCCAGGGAGCCCCCTCGGGCCCTGCCGGTCACTGCCCTTGCCCCCCACTCCCCGCACCCGGGGCCCCTCTCCCAGCGTTCAGCACATGCTGTCTTTCCGGTTGGTGAAGTTGGTCAGTGGCTGGGTGCTGTTCGGAGCAGTGCCAGGGAGTCGGACTGGAATGACCGGTTTACTCTGAAGGGGAGGAAGTGGCCTCCGCTGGAGTCTGGTCCAGTGGGGCTGGGGCGGGGGCTTCAGTGGAGGGACTGCCCAGGCCACGATGCCCTGTGCAGGGATGGCTGGAATGGCTGTCTCCCCGAGCCCACGCTGGAGGCGGGAAGGGGGCTGGAGCCGTGGCTGGCTGGCCCAGCCTGCCGGGTCCGGGGCCCCCTGAGCTCCTTTGACCCCTGGGCGCAGCAAGTCTCGGCAGGGCAGACGGCTCTGGACCGGGGGCCACCACCCCCCGGGGCCCACGACATAGGACAGCTCGCCCCCAGACCCCGTTTCCCCCGTGATCGTAACGGGGGTTTTATTTATGTGGATAAAGAGGCATCTGTCTGTACAGAACCGGTGTGTTAATACAGCACGTTGCCAGTTCACCTGTGTACATCCGCATCACACCTTCCTCTGATCCGTAACGTGATATGCTGCTGTTGGAGTCCTCTGCTGGTCGTAGCTGGATTTATGGAGCACTGACTGTCTGGCACTGTTCCCAGTGCTGTAAATGTATCAACCTATCTAATCTTCCTCGAGCTCGGTAAACGAGGACCGTGAATTGAGACGCAGAGAGGCTCATCGACTTGCCCAAGGCCACACAGCTGGCCCGTGGCAAAGCCGGCATCTGCAGCCCGGCCCCCTTGGCTCTGGAATTCACCTTGTGGCTCTCACGTCCCCCTAAGCACCGCTGGCTGTGATCCCACAGTAGTGTGTGGTCGGGCGGATACGCCGGCCCAGCACCTTCTGGTTTACTGGGCGCTTCTCCATGGCCGCTGTGTTACCACCGCCCCGCGTTCCGAGGGGGAGGCCAAGGCACAGGGGTGCTCCAGCACGTCCCAGACTGTGGGTTCCCAGTCCAGGCGCTGGGCCGTGCCCCTCCTGGCAGCCGCTGGGCTGATCGGGAGGAGGGTGATGGGCAGATTGGGCCTCAGGCAGTGGCTCTGAAGGCTGCGTGGACCCGGCTGGGCTCAGGGCAGAGGGGGGACGGTCCCCACTCAGAGCTGGTCCCAGCTGGGCTGTCGAGTCCGTGCACACAGCGAGGGGGGCTGCCCAGGGGGTCAGGCCTCCAAGGGCCCCCCAGATAGGCAGGACATGGCGAGGAGGATGGGGAGCCTCGGGGTTGGGCTGGGCCCGGGAAGGCCAGGTCCGCATCTTCACCTGCCGGGCAGGTGACACTGCTACCTAGAGGGGGTCGTCATGCCTCCTTCCGTACCCCGGTCCCGAGTGTCACGCCACACCACGTGAGGTGACGCTGGCTGACCAACGCCCAGTCCATAGGAACTGCTCAAAAGTACTCGCGTCACTAGAGGAGGGGGAGAGAGAGGAGGGGATAGGGAAGGAGGGAGCGAGGAAAATGGGAAGGAAGGAGTCTGACTGGGGACAGAATAGACAAGTCTGCCTGAAGGCGTTGACACGTGAGCAGGGTTTTGGGGGGTGAATAGGAGTTGGCTGCAGGATCAAGAGAGGGGATAGAATGGTGTCCCAGGTATGGGAGCCCCTGAGCTGCACGGTCAGCGTTTGTAAAGGGTGATAGGGGTCACAAGTCCATGTGCCTTCGAGGTTCATGCAGGGTTTAGGCGAGGACGCGTTTGGAGAAGGGACCTAGCGCTCGGTACGCTCTGCGGCCCGCCTGGGTGGCGCCATGCTCTCAGGATGTTGTCGGAGCAGGACTGGGGTGGGAGCAGACCCCTCGGCTTGTGGCATGGCTCCCAGAACCCCGGCCTGTGGCTGCGTCCCTGACAGGTCACACTGGTGCTGCCTCACGTGGCTCGTCCACGTCTGAGCAGCCGGGGGGGGGCAATTGACCGGACTTGGGGCTTCCTAGGGACCAAGGTTCTTCGCCTCTCCCGGCACGGGTCCCAGCCCAGAGGGCATAGGAAGGCCTGCCTGGCCAGCCCCTCTTCATCCTAGAACGCCTCTGTCCACCCCAGCAGCGGGCACAGGACGGTGACTGTCCAGGGCAGTGCCCGAGGGGGCCTCCTGACACGCCACCCATGTCCTCTGCTCTGCCCGACCCTCCCAGGCCTGTGGACACACAGGCAGAGCTGCTGGGCAGCTGGTGTGCAGCCCAGGAGTGGCGGGACTCTGGGTCCGGGGGAGGGGGAGCCTCCTGCAGTCTCTTCATCGGAGGCAGAAGGGGCCACCTGGGGACGGTCCTGGGGAGTCTGCTCTGCAGCTCGTGGCGTCCGGCCACCAGCGACGCTTTCGCTGGACCTGCAGTAGCTGAATCACAAGTCAGAGCGGGGACGCAGAACAGGAGACGAGCCCGAAGCTCAGATGACCCATGGTGGGCGCCCAGCGGTGGCCTGGAAGGGCTGGGCCCACGGGGCCAAGCTCAGGCCACTCCCAGCAGATGCCCTGGGTGTCTGGGCATTCAGTGGGGAAAAGGCCTACAGGGCACTCAGGGCAGGAGGGCTGCCCGCTTGGGGAGCAATGTGGCAATGGAGGAGGGTGTGGCCCGAGGACGCGGCCTCTGGGGGCACGTCCTGCATCCAGCAGCTGCTCCCCGGGGCCGCCGGGCCGGGCTGGGCTGTGCTGGGGAGCTGGCCCTGCCTCATGGGCGCCCCCAACGTAAAGGCCGTGGTCGCCGGCACGGCGCCAGGCAGGGCCAACAGACACGACGTTTCAGATGTACTTGCCTGCGAGAGCTTTATCCTCTTCCTCGTTTCACGGCTGAGGACGCAGGCTGAGAGAGGTGCTTGTACCAGTGTGTGTGGCTGGGTGGGGTGACGTCTGACCCCAGGTAGGCTCACTCAGAGCCCGGACGCAGGGCTGGACACCTCGCGGCCGACGCTGCCAGAGTGGGGCAGGCGGCCCTCCCCATGGTGCTCCGGCCTCTTCTGGGCGGACGGGCTGGTCTCGGGCAAACAAACCCAGTGTCGGGGCTGCTCAGCCCTGGGGTGTCGGATGTGCGGCACCTTCCGTCTCGGAGCCTGTTCCTTCTCAGGCGGTGGAGGGCCCCCACCCCCCCACTACCCTCCACACCTCCGGCCACGTTGGGAGTGGGTGACAGATCAGAGGAGGCACCGTCGTGGCCGCAACTGGCCCCCCGGTGGGTGGGGCAGAGGCAGGACACTCTGCTTTCAGGAGCGGCCTATGACGGGCAGACAGCAGTGAGCGCACGGACAGACGGCTCAGCCCCGCCGAGGTGCGCAGACGGATGGCTCAGCCCCGCCGACGTGGGCCCTGAGGGAGCGGAGGGAGCAGTGAGGCCCGGGCTGGGGAGCCGCTGTGGAAGGCCTGGCTGAGTCGAAGGTTGAGGAGTGTGAGGGGGGTGGAGCCGCAGGTGCAGAGGCCCTGGGGCAGGAGTGACAGGCGCGTTGCAGGAGCAGGGAGGGTGAGAGCAGCTGAGGAGGCACAGGCCAGCTCGTGCTGGGAAGCGGTGCTCTGTGATCGTGGGCTCGTGGGCAGCCCCAGGCCCCACGCCCGGCAGCCCTGCCTGCAGAGAGCCCTGCGGGGCCTCGGGCCTCGGCTTCCCACTGAACACGAAGCTCTTGGACCGAGCCCTGTGCCGGCGAGTGGGGAGGGCGCAGGGCAGTGTCCCTGCTGACCCGTCAGAGGGAGAGAAAGCACATGGTTTCTTGCATGCAGGCCCTAAGGCCTTCCCCCGGGAGCTGACCTGGGCCTCCCCGGGGCGGCCTGAGCTGGCATGGGCCCCGTGGGGAGGGCCAGGGTTGTCTGGGGTTGCTGGTAACCCTGTCTCACTTCTGCCACCTCAGGAGCTCCCTGGAGACCGGAAGCAGCCTCTCCACTGACCGATACAGGTACCGTCGCCCCATCCACCACGGGCCTGCTCAGAGCCACTGGCCCGCTCCCCGCATCAGTGCTCGGGGTATGGGCCCCAAAGGGCCCGTCAGGGAAATTAGCCCCCATTTGTCACTGAAACACCCCCAGGAGGCAGACACTCCCCTGCAGACCAGGTGGTCCCCCCAGCATCCCAGCTGAGCGCAGTGCTCCTCAGCGGGCCAGGGCTGGTGGTCCCCCGCGGGCTGGTCTGCCGCTGCGGTTCCCATGACGACCAGGGCTGCAGCCCCAGGGAGAAGCTGCCGGCTGCTCCCCGCTCCTGCGCTGTAGTTGGCAGAGGTTGGGGGGGTGGCTGGCGTGAGGGTCTTGCATCTTGATGTTTCTGTGAGACGTTTTCAGGAGAAAGGTCTAGAGACTGTGGTGTAGGGGAAGCCCCTGGATGGGGCAGCAGGCAGGCGTGAGAGAGCAGGACCCCGCAGCGGGTCCTGAGCGGGGCAGCTTGTGGGGGGTTGGGGGAGGTCCGTGCTGCACGGGGGCGGGTGGGGGTGACCGGAAGTGAGCTGAGGTGCCTGCTCCCGGGAGAGGGCAGGCTTTGTGCAGCCCTGCCAAGTGGATGTGGCCACAGGGCCGGGAGGGCGAGCCAGGGGCTGCAGCGGAGCCCCACTGGGGCCTCAGCTTGGTGAGAGGGGCCCGTGCACTCAGACCTGGGTCTGTCCAGCAGGGCTGGGCCCTGCCTGCAGGTGCGACACAGGGGAGGTGGCTGTAGTGACCGGCTCCAACCCCGCAGGCTCCGAGGGCTCCGAGGGCCCTGGGGGCTCGGCTTCCCTGAGCGGCTCGGGGCGGGCACCCCCGGAACAGAGAGTGGTGCAGAGGGCAGGGTGGTCCGCTTGCGTCTGCACACTAGTGCCGAGGTGCGAATGGCCGCGCCACACCCAGAGCACCGGTAATGGGAGCAGCTGTCGCTTCCGGGCAGTGTCCCACCGCCCACGGCCGCGAGGAGCTCTGCGCCCACTTCACAGCCCGCGCTTGTTCAGGACAGTCAGCGTGAGCAGAGCCGGGGCTTGAACTCAGATCCCAGTGTGACTCTGCCTGACGCCATAGCACACCCCTCGCCCGCAACCACACACACACACACACACACACACACACACACACACAGACTGCAGAACGTTCCCTCCCTGCCGCCCTTCCACACTTGGGCCCTCCCACTGTCCCTCTCCACGTGGGTTCACACGCACTCAAGGCCCCTCCTACCGTCCCTCTCCGCGTGGGTTCACACACACTCAAGGCCCCTCCCACCGTCCCTCTCCGCGTGCGTTCACACGCACCCAAGGCCACAGCCCCGCATGGGCACCTGTGTGGTCGTGCTCACGGTCAGGAAGTGGCCGCAGTGACCGCCAGACCTCGAGGCCGGTCACACTCGACCCCACGGGCCACAACCCCTCCCCACGCCCTCGGGGAGCAAAGACAGCAGGGCCCCTCGGCCCCCCGTTCTGAGCCGTTATTTTCTGAGCCCCCACAGCTGCAGGGAGCGTGAGAAACCACAGCGACCCCCCCACTGCCTTGGCACAGCTACTGTGTCAGGGAGCAACCAGGCAGAGAAGGGAAGTTTCAGTGTAATATGTCGGGTGGTGACAGGTGTGTGGACTGAAGGAACATGTACAACCCAACCGCTGCGTGTTCTGTTTCTTCTGTAGCCCAGGAGGTGGCCTCTGACCTCAGGGACTGCCCCTCGAGAGGTCAAGGAGGAGCCAGCATCTACAGGGCTTCTCCTGGGAAAGAGTGTGGTGTAGCATCGAAGACAACTGCTAATCACAGAAAAACAGACGCAGCAAGTTAACGAGTGTAGGGCTCCTCTACGTGGGGGGGCACCAGACTCAGGGCCCCTTGAGTTTATTTCTGAGACCACACGTTTTCCCAGGAGAAGCCCTATAGATGCTGGCTCCTCCCTGACCTCTTGAGGGGCAGTCCCTCAGGTTAGAGGCCACCTCCTGGGCTACAGTCCTCAGTAAGGTCCAGATGAAACAGAACACGAAGCTGTTGGGCTGTTAACTGTCTCGAGCGGGTCTCCTGTTGGCTCCATCCTGAGTCCCTTCAGGGCGCACCTGCGAGGGGCTGCTGCAGTGGCTGAGGGCTTGATGGCAGCAACAGCGTTTGTCCACAAGCTTTCTTCCTCTGAAGAAGAGGAAGGAGGGTAAATGGCCTCGTGAGGGCTTCCCAGGTGACCCACTGGGAAAGCATCTGCCTACCCCTGCGGGAGATGCAAGAAGCTAAGGTTCGATCCCTGGAAAAGAAAACAAGTCATCCACCCCGGTATCCTTGCCTGGAAAATTTCACGGACAGAGGAGTGTGGCAGGCTATAGTCCGTGGGGTCGCAAAGAGTTGAACACAGCTGAGCGCACACACTGGAGAAGGCAGTGGCACCCCACTCCAGTGCTCTCGACTGGAAAATCCCATCGACAGAGGAGCCTGGTGGGCTGCAGTCCATGAGGTCGCTAAGAGTCGGACCTGACTGAGTGACTTCACTTTCACTTTTCACTTTCATGCACTGGAGAAGGAAATGGCAGCCCACTCCAGTGTTCTTGCCTGGAGAAACCCAGGGACAGAGGAGCCTGGTAGGAGGCCGTCTATGGGGTCGCACAGAGTCGGACACCACTGAAGTGACTTAGCAGCAGCAGAGCACACACACACACACACACACACACACACACGGGAGGGCATACGGATGGAGGGTAGTCAGGGAAGGCGTCTTGGAGGAGGTGCTGTGTGACAGACAGCAGAAGGAAGGGGCGAGGGATGAGCCACTGTCCGGAGGAGCGGCAGCCGCTAACGCAGTGTGTCCCGGTCCCCTTGGGACACAGGTGGGCCGCGGCGCAGCAGGCCCATTTCTCAGATGAGGAGGCTGAGATCCAGGGACCAGAGGGGCATCGGTGCAGCCCCGGGACTGGCCCCTCCGCCTCCCGCTCTGCCTAGCCCTGTTTGCCCAGCGGTGCCCTGGGCTCTGCCGCTCTGTGGGGCCTCTGAGAAAGTGGGCCCTCAGGCTCTGGTGCCACGGAGGCCCGCTCACAGCCTGGGAACTCGGGGACAAAGGTCCCAGCCAGGAATCGGCTCCTTTCAGAGGCGCAGCCGGCTTCCTCCGCGGGGCGTGAGGGGGAAGCTGATGTCCACTGGGGGAAGGGCGGGCGGCGCCTGGGAGGCCGGCCCGCGGCGGCATCCTGGGCCCTCCCCCTCCCCTCAGTGCCCCCACCCCTCTCCGTCCGCCCGGCCAGCCTGGAGATGCTGCCCAGCCCTCGCCAGGCCCCACGCAGCCCACTCGTGCCTCAGGGGCTCGACTGAACCGTTCCGAAGGCCTTCCCTTCCAGCCGTCCACCACAGCACTTCCAACAGCCGCTCAGCAGAGCCGCCGGGCTGTGTCACTCCTGGGGGGCGTCCTGTGCACTGGGGGGTGTTCACTCCTGGGGTCCATCCTGTGCTCTGTGGGATGTTCAGTCCCGGGGTGCGTCCGGTGCTCTGTGGGGCGTTCACTCCTGGGGGCCATCCTGTGCTCTTCCGGGTGTTCAGTCCCGGGGGGCATCCTGTGCTCTGCAGGGTGTTCAGTCCTGGGGGCGTCCTGTGCTCTGCGGGGTGTTCACTCCTGGGGGGCGTCCTGTGCTCTGCGGGGTGTTCACTCCTGGGGGGCGTCCTGTGCTCTGCGGGGCGTTCACTCCTGGGGGGTGTCCTGTGCTCTGCAGGGTGTTCAGTCCTAGGGGCCGTCTTGCGCTCTGCGGAGTGGCCCGGGGTCTATAGGCCTGTAGTATCGCTCACCCCTCTGTGCAGCCCGCATGTCTCCAGGCCCGGCCAGCATCCTCTGGGGACCTGGTGGGGGCAGACTCACCTGGGGGAGGGACAGAGGTGCTCTTGGATCAGCTGGTCTGCTGCTGATGGAGGCCAGGGCTCGGGGGGAGGCAATGTGAGCTGGGACCAGGCCCTGGGACGCCAGCAGGCTGCACAGGCCCTGCGTGCCCAGCGCTCTGGGGATACCAGCTCCAGTCCGAGGCCAACGGGCCAGGATGTCGTCCCTCACATGCAGGGATGAGGTCTCCTCATTAGGATGCCGTGGGACCTATATTGAACAAAGCCAGGACCCCAAGTAGCAGGTGGGGTGTGGCCTGCCCAGGGGGACCCTTCCACCCTGCTACAAGACCCTCCACTCCTGCAGCAAGTGCTGGGTGCCCGCACTGGGCCAGGCGCTGGGCTGGGTGGAGCCGGGACGCTCGCACAGCAGTTGGGAGGAGAAGGCAGTAAAATCTACTGGGAGGATAGGACGTCAGGAGACATTGAGGGCGGGTGTCAGGGGCTCCGATGGCCGGGGAGGCCTCCAGGCGGTGCTGGCTGTAGGACCTGGGGGTGGAGAGGAGCACTGGCCAAGGGGGCGGGTTCCTGGGCCTGACGGGGCCTGGGGGAGTGGTCAGACAGTCAGCGGGAGCCAGGGCCCCGAGGGCTGCTGGGCGGGCGGGAGCTTGGCCTCTGTTCTGAGGGCAGCAGGTAGCGGACCACGTGGAACAGAGGGTTGACGCCTCGAGGTCCCCGTGGCTGGAGGGCGGGGAAGGGCTACGGGGCGTCCGGAGCAGACACCGGACCTGTGAGCAGGAGCCCAGTGGCTCTGCATGGTCCTCCCCATGACGCCGCGTCCCGGGCTGCAGACTCTCCGCCGCCCGACAACGCTCCGCTGGCCACGGCCCCTCAGCCCCGCAGCTGCCCCCGCCCCACCTCGCTGGCGACGGGAGACCCCTCCCAGCAGCCAATGAACGGCTGTCATCAAGGTTCCCTGTTAGGTTTCAGCAGCGTGTCCCCGTCACCCGGGCAACCGCGGGGGCCTGTCAGTCTCTGCCCGCCGCCTTTCAGAGCCGGCCTCCCGGCTCACCATGTGGCGACGTGGTGAGTTTCCGCTCACGGGGGATTCCGCCGGACGTTACTGACCTGCCACGGAGCCTGGCGCTTCTCATCTGCCCCCGCCCACCTGCAGCCCCCCCATACCTCCCTGGTCCTCCCGTTCTCGGCCACTCCGGGCCAGGCAGGCGGCAGGGCTACTGCCCTTCCAGGTGCCGACGCGGCCACTGGGAGCCGGGGACCCGGCTGGAAGGAGCTTACGGAGCGGCTGTCAAGAGCCCTGGGCCTCGGGGCCCCCAGGATGATGGGCCGGGGGCCCCCCACGACTCAGCACAGCCAGGGCTGCCCTCGTTCTGCCTGAGGACCCCCGGGGGAGCCCCGAGGAGCAACAGCCCCCAGCGGCCGCGGCAGCCTGAGTCTGGCTGGGCGAGCCCCGTGGAGGAGTGCCTGGGCTTTTGTGTGCTCCGCTCTTTGTATCGGAGGCTGGCGGGCCGGGCCCTGTGAGCGGGCCCCAGGCGGCCGCGGGGAGCCGGGCGGCCAGTCCTGCAGCTCCGTCAGCCTTCCTGTAAGTCCCGGCGATCGGAAGGCGAAAATGCTCAAGTTCAAGGCCTTTTGCCTGGATTACTGGCAGTTTCTGTGCCTGCAGCCTCTGCACGGAGTCTATAAAAGGTAGGTGCCCAGGAGGGCCTCTGCCACGGGGCAGCGCAGCTGGCAGGACTGTGGGCCCCCGTGGACAGCTGCGGGGCCTCCCTGTCCCAGGGCCGGCCCCCACGGGCATTTGCTGAGGACCTCTGAGGACCACGGGCCAACTTGGCTTGACTGTGCTCCCCTCCCCCTCCAGCCCTGAAACTGGTAGGATTTCTGCAGAGGAGGGGTCACCCCTGAGGCTCTGTGGTTGCGAGCTGAGCATCATTGTTCTTGCTGCTGGAATAGGTCTGGAGCCGTCCGATCCCACCCTAGGGCCGTCCCTACGCTGGCCCAGCCAAGCCGCTGTCCACTTCCTCTGACCTTGCCGATCCCCCATGTGACTCTGGAGTGTGACGGCTGCATCCCGAGCAGAGTTCTGAGACTTATTTGGGGAGTGGGGAGGCACACTGCGGGGTGGGGATCCCTGGTCTGGAAGTAGTCAGAAGACCCTGGAGTTCAAGTTCAGACCCCCGCCTCCCACTCGCTGTGTGACTTTGGGCAGACGGCTTTCCCTCTCTGAGCCTCAGTAGGCCCCACCTGTAGGGGTTTGGACCTGGTGACGGGGGTGGCACTTGGGGACAGCTCCCTGAGGCGGCGGGGGTGCAGACGTGAGCCTCTGCGGGTGCGTCGCACCCACACACACACACTGGCTGAGGAAGGCCAGTCCCAGGCCAGAGGGCCCCGCGGGGGACAGAGGGAGAGCGCCAGCCCTTCCGAGGGAATTCGTTTCTCCTGATTTCACACTCAGCTATTGGCATGCGAGCAGTTCTGGGAAAGTGTGGGAGCCTTTCTTCTCTCTCCCAGGGCTTTCTGCGAAGGCGGCGGGTCTGAGGGTCTCACAGCAGCCTCAGAAAGGAGGTCCCTGCTGTTGGGTGGGTGCCAGGGAGGGCGGCCCGCCGTGCGTCTGACCTGTGCATCCTCCACATGTGCAGGTGGGCCCACCCTTTCCGCAAGCCGGGGAGCTTGTTCTTAGGGGCCTGGGGCTCCTGGAACATCCCAGCTGTTAGTGATTAGGTGTCTGCAAGGCTGCACTTCAAGCTGTGGTCAGTCTTCCTCCCCACTACAACAGGGGTCCTGAAGCTCCCCTTTGAGCAGCTGAGACCCGAGGGCAGGCAGCCAGGTAAGTGTGACCACGGGGTTTGGACCCAGGCCTCTCTGTTCCAAGGTGGACTCTGTCTCAAGTGCTCTGCAGCTCCGACGAGGAGGGTGCCAAGGTCCTGGGGCGGGAGGGATGATGGATCCCGGCCCCACCCCGCCGGGGTCAGGCAGACACCGTGGGAGGACTGGATCTGGGTGTGGGGCTGCATGGAGGAGGTGCCGGCTGAGCAGATGGTGACGTGTCTGTGGGAGTTGGCCGGGCCCAGAGGGGCGGACGGGTGTTCTGGGCAGAGGGAAAGGCTCGTGGGAAACCCCAGGGGCTTCCAGGGGGCAGGGGTCTTTGTGGGGGGCAGCGAGAAGCCATGGAGCTGAGAGGGGCGCCAGGGACCCAAGTCCAGGCCCGGGGCTGGGCCTCCCGCTCTGCGCAGTGGGGAGCCCAGGAAGGCGCTGAGGGTGGAGTCGTACGCTTGTGAGAGGCACCTCTGGGAGTCACGTGGTCCCCGTGAGAGGCCCGGCTCGGCCTCCAGGGCCAACCACTGAGAGCCCTCTTGGCCCCGCACACCATGGGAGGGTCTTAGAGCAGGTGCCGTCTTCTCGAGGCGCAAAGACAAACAGGACATCGTCCTCAAGGAGCTCCCAGCCTGCAAGGAGAAAGAGACCCACTCACAAGCCATGATGATTAAGGAAGGGGATAAATAGCGGGAGCACAAAAATACCCACAGCATGATGGAGACATCCAGGAAGGCTTCCCACAGGAGGTGTCATCTGAGCTGGGTCTGAACGTAGGAGCGGGATTTTTCAAGACGGGAGGGCGCAGTAGGTGGAGAGCACAGCGCGAGCAGCCATGTGGAGGTGGGACGCAGCCTGGCGTGGTTAAGAAATGGTCAGGGCCTGGCATCAGCGGGGAGGTCGGGCGATGCGGCTAGAAAGGCAGGCAGGCTGGGCCACGATCTGAGACTCATGGCATGCCTACTGCACGGGAGGCATAGTTCTAAGCCCAGCAACCCCGAGAAGGGGAGGATGCCATTGTCCCATTCTCCAGGTGAAGAAATCGAGACTCGGGGCAGAAGTCGCAGGCCCAGAGTCATACGGCCCGTCTCGGGCCCGAGGGACTTCACAGGCTGCACGCAGCCAGCCAAGGAGATGCTCAGGCCGGGGCCGGTCCTCTCTCCACCGGTTCATGTCCATAAATAATGGTGACCCATCAGTCAGGGACGAGAGTCTTCGTGGCCAGACCGCGTCCTGGCGGGGTGCTCACTGCTCCCCAAGGGTGGGGGAGGGGCTCGCCCACCTGCCATGGCTCCTGGGGGATTGGCAGGGCCAGTGCCAGGGGAGCACTTAAGATGCCTCACTTAGGGGGCTTCGGGAGCCATGGTCGTCCCTGCCCAAACAGAGCCAACCCCAGGAACTTGGCGCACGGAGCCTCTTGGCGTTTTTCCTGGTGCCATATCCCGGTGTTTAAAACAGCGACCCAAAACTGTGGAGTATGAAAAGGCTGTTTTGCAGACAATGCATAATTAACCACTTCTAAACACAGGGTGTGCCAGGCTCCCTTGAAGCTGTTAATTATTCTTCATTAGTGATCTTAAATTCATGTAAAATAATCCTGGAGCCCTGCCAGAGGCTGGGGCTGCGGCAGAGCGGAGATTCTCATTCCAGCGAGAAAGCACAGCAGAGCGTTCTCGGCACCTGTGCCTTCTGCCTGGGCGATGACCATCCTGCAGGGCCCCTAGCTGTGACTCAGAGGCCATCGTGAGAGGCACGGGGCCCTGTCCACAGGCCCCAGGGCCTGGCGGACCTCAGAGGACTCTCGGCAGTGGGACAGTCGGGTGGGCAGAAAAACGAGACGCGTAGAGTGGTGTACCTACCACCTGGCTTTAGAAATTACCTGTTTGGATGTGGTGGGAGGCCCTGTGCACCCCCTCAAATCCCGCCCCGATTCCCCAGAGCTAAGCCTCAGCAGCAGCCCCTCCCTTGCCCGTTTGGTGTGTTTATTTCAGTTAATTTCAGTCGCTCAGTCGTGTCCGACTCTTTGCAACCGCGTGGACTGCAGCACGCCAGGCACACTCACATTTTTATACTTTTGCTAACACAGAGCATCGTTCTACAGGCTCTGCAAGTTTACACGCATGATGTCGTAATCTGCAACTTACTGTTTCTAGCTTTTTAATTGTAGTGAAATACGCATAACGTAAAATTCACCGTCTTCCACGTTTTGCTGTGTCCTGTTCAGTGGCATTAAGCCCATTCACAGTTATTGTAACCCTCACCACGCCATCGCCAGGACTTCTTCCCAAACTGAAATGTGGTCCCCAGGAAACGCTAACTCCCCGCCCCCTCCCCAAACCCTGAGCGCCCCTGACCCTCCTGTCTGTACGGCTTTGACTCCTTTCAGGGCCTCATGGGCTTCCCAGATTATGCTAGTGGTAAAGAACCCGCCTGCCGGTGCGGGAGAGAGAAGAGACAGGGTTTGATCCCTGGGCCGCGAAGAGCCCTTGGAGTAGGAAATGGCAACCCACTCCAGTATTCTTGCCTGGAAGACTTCCATGGACAGAGGAGCCTGGCCGGCTACCATGCAACCATGTGGTTGCAAAGAGTTGGCCACGACTGGGCACTCCTCAGCAGCAGGACCTCATCTGAGTGGAGTCATTCAGGATCTGGCCTTTCGTGGCTGGCTTGTTTCACGTGGCTCAATGTCCTCAAGGTTCATCCCTACCGTAGCTTGTGTCAGAATTTGCTTTCTTTTCAAGGCTGTGTAATATTCCACTATCTGCATACATCACGTTTGGTTTGTCTCTTCATCTGTTGATGGGCTCACGTTGCTTCCACCCTGTGGCTGCTCTGAGTGATGCCGCTGTGAACGTCGTGCAGGTATGTTTGAGACGCATTTTGCTCTTTTCGCTCCGCTCGTCACTGGTGAGAGTCACCGCGCGGCCGTGTACAGCCCTCAGGTTTATGTTCGCTGGTGTGGAGCATGCGGTCCATTGTCCTGCAGTTGATATGGAGTTTGGTGGTTTCTCACTGCTGATGCCCCAGGCAGGGCTGCAGTACGTGTTCCTGCACACTCTCCTTGCACACGTGTGTGAGTGTGTAGGGTCCTTGCACACATGTGTGAGTGTGTAGGGTTTGTCCCCGGGGCGGTGCATGAGTCTCTTCAGCTCTGCCGGGCTTTGCAGAGTTGCTCTCCCAAGGCGGTGTCGCAGGGCGTATCCTCAACAGCGGGCAGTGAAGGCCTGAGCCTCTACATCCTGATCTACCCTTGATGTCGAAAGCCGGCTGATGTTTTTCATAATTAAAGGAGAGAAGGAGACTGTGAGTGGTGTGGGCCTCCACCCCAGCTCCGCGCAGCATCAGGTATCCTGGAGCAGAAGCTGAGACACACGCGGCTGTTCCCTCGGTCTCTGTAGTCCCAGGCCCTCCGAGGTTAGGGACTTTCAAGGGCGGCGACACGTGTGGGTTTCCTCTCCCCACAACCTGACTTCGGAGCCTTCCCTCCGAGCGCACGCTGATGCCACCACTGGCTTTCAGATGTAGGACTAACTCCAGTTAGACCTGCTGCCCGATGGGCAGGTTTACCATCCCCTTGTGCTAGATGTGATGGAGGCCAGGTGTATGGAAAAGCACTGTGAAGACACTGACTCTGGAGAGAGGTCCCCACCCGCGGCCGCAGGCCGTGAACGCCGCAACCTGGCGGCTCCAAGCTCCCAACCCGGGAAGCTGGTTCAGCACCCAAGCCTTTGCGACTGGAGGGCAGTGTGGGCTCTGCCATCTGGCGGGCTGGGGGTCCGATCCGGCCAGGCCTTCGCTCATCATTACTGTCACTTCCTTGGCTGCTTGTTTAGGGGCTGGATGCCACCTGCGTGGTGCCTCCAGGAATCTTCGCGGCAACCTCGCGGAACAGAACCTGTTTTTCGTCATGTTTCAGTCCAGGAAACGGCGGCCCCAAGAGGGCAAGTGACCCTCTTAAGGTGATGGAGAAGGGGTGTGGTTGTTGCAGTCCACGTGACCAGCTCCGCGCAGCGGCAGCCACACCCGTGGTCACCCCGGGCAGCCCATCTTGACCCTGTGTGGCCGCTCCTCCTACCATGGCTGTCACAGACCACCCCCACTCGCCACGGCTTCCTTCCCTCAGGGCCAGTGTGCATTTTCCCATCTGGTCTCCTGCTTGACGTCAGACGGGGCTCCTTGAAGACGAGGGGCTGGATCCTCAGGGTCCTCACCCACTCACCTCGCAGCTGCTGCAGACTGAGAGCTGGGCACTTAGATGGGGCCTCCCCATGTGGCCTGGGCTTCCCCACAGCTCGGTGGCGGGGTTCCCAGACCAAGTGTCGGGAGAAGAGGGGAGTTGTTGTTCAGTCGCTCAGTCGTGTCCGACTATTTGCGGCCCCGTGGACTGCAGCACGCCAGGCCTCCCTGTCCTTCACTAGCTCCCTGAGTTTGCTGAAACTCATGCCCATCGAGTCGATGATGTCATCCAACCATCTCATCCTCTGTCGTCCCCTTCTCCTCCTGCCTTCAATCTTTCCCAGCATCAGGGTCTTTTCAAATGAGTTGGTTCTTCCCATCAGGTGACCAAAGTACTGGAGCTTCAGCTTCAGCATCAGTCCTTCCAGTGAATATTCAGGACTGCTTTCCTTTAGGATGGACTGGTTGAATCTCCTTACAGTCCAGGGGACTCTCACGAGTCTCCTTCAGCAGCACACAGTTTGAAAGCATCAATTCTTGGGCGCACCAGAGCAAGTGCCCCAGGGGAAAGGGAGTGGGGGCAGACAGAGCCAAGTAGAAGGTGCTGACTTTTATGATCAGGCCTCAGAAGTCCCTTGGCTTGCCTGCATTCTGTTCACAATTGTGAGCGTCTCGGAACACCATGATTCCCAATCATCACCTCTGCTCTCTGAGCTGAAATGGACTTAGGAAGAGGACCTAATGGGCATGAGGGCGCCCGGGACACAGTTGGCTCTCAGCAAATAGTGGGTTTTCTTTTTATGTATTTATTTTTTTATTCATGAAGTAAGTTCAGAGAAAGCGTGGACGTGACTCAGGAGAGGGAGCGGTTATTTCATCTGGGAAAACCTGTAAGAGCAGACACGGGCCTTGAGGGCTGAAGAGGGTTTTCCCACCTCCTCAGGGGAGGTGAGGCTCTCAGCAGAACAGGCACGGAGCAGAAGTGAGGATGTCGGAGCATGAGCATTGATCCCGTGGAGGCTTTGCTGGTGAGCCGCAGAGGTCCCTTGAGGCCAGAGTTGCAACGCACCCTGTGCAGAGAGGCAGTCCCCGGGGGACACCGACGGGCAGCAGGAGCGGGTGTGTGTGCCAGGCGGGTGCGAGTGTGCCCACTCCCCACCCCCTGCACCCCCCACACCCCACCTAGGTGCTTCTGCCAGACTGGTGAGAGGCAGGAGCGAGAAACGCCAAAGGCTCACTTTGTCCCCATCACCGGAGGCCTTGAGAAGCCTGTCCCTGGCTGAATAATAGGCACAGATTCAAGAATCCAGCAGCCAGAGCTGAACCCGGCCCAAGGCTCGAGAGAAGAATGAGTGTTGTTGGATGGACGCCAGCGTGTCCTTGCTGGGCACATCCAGAGGGCGTTTAAAGCAGACCCTCGCTGCAGGGCGTCCCTGCTGGTCCAGTGGTTAAGGATCCACCTGCCCATGCAGGGGACACAGGTTCAAACCCTGCTCCAGGAAGATCCCCCTTGCCGCAGAGCAGCCAAGCCCGCGCACCACAGCTGCTGAGGCCGGCAAACCCTGGAGCTGTGCCCCGCAACAAGAGAAGCCACACCAACGAGAAACCACCCACCGCAGCCGGAGAGTAGCCCCCCTCGCCGCAACTCAAGAAAGCCCGCGTGCAGCGGCAAACGGCCAGTGCAACCAAAAACAAAGACACAGCCTCAGAGAAAAGGCAGACGCTGCAGGGTCGTGGGCTCCGGGGCTCCTGGCCTTCGAATGGCCTCTTCTCCCCACTGGTGGCCTTAGTGAGGCCCCGCTGGCGGCCGGAGGCTGGGGGAGACGGGTGTTAGAGTCACACAGATTACTCAGGGGAGTGTTGCTGCTGCGACAAGACCCACTGGGCTGTCCTGACAGACACCGCCTGCCTCCAGCGTGGCTCCTGGACTTAGCACGTGAGATTAATCTGTACTGAGCCGCGGTCTGCACCTCAGCCGGGCCTTGGCGGCCACTGATGGATGGGTCAGCCTGCCCGAGGGGCTCCAGGAGCCCAGGCGACTCAGAGGAGGGGAGAACTGGGCCCACGTGCTTCTGAGCTGAGACCCTTGTCCTGTCAGGGCCTGCTACGGGCAGGGTCAGTGGTGAAGCTCTAACCCCATGTCTCTGAGTGTGCCTGTGTTTTTAGATGGGGCCTCTAAAGAGGCAATTCAGGTGACATAAGGTCACTAGGATGACCCTTCTCCAGTGGGACGGCTGTCCCTGTGGGAGGCGGAGATCAGGACTCACACAGACACACAAAGACGCCCGGGTCTGATAGTTAATTTCACGCGTCAGCTTTCCTGGCCGTGGGGTGCCCAGATATTTGGCTCAGCGTTATTCTGGGTGTGTCTGTGAGGGTGTTTCTGGATCAGATTAACACTGAATTCAGTAGAGCAAAACAGACTGCCCTCCCCGACGTGGTGGGCCCCGTCCAATCCGCCGAAAGCCCGAACAAGACCGAAGACCTGCGTGAGCGTGAACTATGACGCCTGCCTGGTGGCCCTCGAGCTGGGACACCGTGTTTTCCTGCATCGGGGACTCACACGGAAGCTTGGGCTCTTCCTGGATGTCAAGCCTCCCAGCATCGGGACCGAAAGCATTCTATCAGCTTTCCTGGCAGTTCTGAAGTTCCAAGTCTCCACCTCTCCAACTGCAGATCTTCTGGCTGGTCAGCCTCCACAGCAGTGGGGGCCAGTTCTCCCTGTAATAGATAAATGTATTACGTGTTTACGTATGTGTGTGTGGATAATAAATATACACGTTGCATATGCACACACACCCTGATGGCTCTCCTTCTCTCAAGAACCCTGACTAGTGCACCTCCTGGGATGCGCTGAGAAGGGGGCCGTGTGCAGGCCGAGGATGGCGCCCTCGGGAAATGCCAGCCTTGCCAGCACCTTGGCCGCAGAGCCCTGGCCGCTGGGACCGGGAGGCGATGAGATCTGTCGTGTGAGCCCCCGGCCTGGGGCGTCTGTGATTGCAGCCCTAGCCGACTTCTCTAGGGCCTCCCCTTCTTCATCTGTGCAGCGGGTACAAGGACCCAGTCTCAGGTTTACCGTGTCTTGTTGGGCACAGAACGCGTGCCCAGCAGCAGAGCCCGTGTGTGGCGTGTGGTGGGCAGGGCTGGGACCTGGGCGAGGCCAGTGAGCCGTTGGCTCGGGTGTGAAATGTAAATGGACAGCAAAGAAACGCAGCACACAGGTAAACAAAACGTCAGAATTGCACGTCAAGACGGGCTGGCGTTGGTTTCACGACCCTGCGTTGCTATGCAGCCTTTTCCAAGGGGCTGTGCCGTGTGCCCTGCAGGGTGAGTTATGGGGGCTGATGGCAGCATGAGCTGTCTTATAATCATCCTTTCCATGTAAAGTGTTATTCACTTCTCCCCTTGGGTCTAAAACAGGGAGGCTGTTTTGGTGTATGTAAGGTGCTCGTTTCCTGCTGGCTTCATTCAGGATCCAACGCGCACGCCCTGAGCGGGCCAATCCAAGGGCTGCATGGTCCGGCCGCAAAGGGCCAGACAGGTCTCCCCTCGAAGGTCGTCTGGGAAACACGGTGCCCTCTGTGTGTCTGAGAGGAGCTTAAGATCAGGGACCGCTGGCGACTCGGAGTAAGATCTAGGGATTAGGTGTTAGTGTTGAACTGACGCTGGACTGGACTTGGTTATGTCGGGGAGCATCCTTGTTTTGAGGGAAGACGCGACGTAGCAAGGACTCGAGGGGGCAGCTTCCTCTCAGGCAGCTCTGACTGTAAGCGTGTGTGCGTGTGTGTGCACGCGCACAGGTACCGCGAGGAGTACGATAGTAGACAGGACACAGTCTTAACGTGGGGAGTCTGCGTGAAGGGCGTGCAGGACACTCGTCTTGCAACTTCAAGTCTGAAATTAACTCAGAATACAAAGTGGGGGGAAAGAAAAAAGCAGCGTCAGGGGTCGCTGAGGCCCTCGCCGCTCCTGGGCCCCTGCCTCCTCCTGGTGCTTCAGATCGCAGCCTGAGGGACACCTCCCCCGGGAAGTCCTCCGGCTCCTGGCCCAGCGCAGCCCCGCCTCCCGGTGCCCTGCCGCTTGATTTCCTCAGCGCCCTCAGCGGCGCTGGAAATGACCCCCTTCGCTGGCTGAGCATTCGCCCTCTGGACCCCGCCTCCAAGGGTCAGCTCTGCGGGACTTTGTCTTGTTCACCCCTGCACCACGTCCCCAGTGCCTTGCATACAGTCGGTGCTCAATAAACACCTGTAAACAAGGGAAGATTGGACGATCATGGGTTGTAGGTCAGAAATCCTGGAGTCTTGTCACTCCCGGTTCCCCCGCTCAAGACTTTCCGCATGACCTTGGGCGGCGGCCACCCCACCTGGGCCTTGGCTTCCTCATCTCTGCCGGGCGCTGAGGCTGCGGATCGCGTGACGCAGGGCGGCCCTCACTGCCCCCACGGCCATGTCCCGGCCGAGCCCCTCTGTGCTGGCCCCCATGCCTGCTGCCACTCCCCCCGGTGGAGAAAAAGGGGAAGGTGAGGAAGCGTGGCTCCCGCACCCACCGCGGCCCAGTGTCTGCCTGCAGGAGGGCCTTGGACCAGCGTGCGAGCATTCAGCTCTCTCCCAGGCTTCTTGGAACAGGGCCGGGCGGGTGAGCGGACAGCCTTGGCAGGACACAGGATCTCCCTGAAACTGGATCACACTGTCTTGTTTTCATGGCAGCCTTCTACTCACGGCGAGTGATACTAGTTTTCCATGTAGGGGGGTGATCTAAAGTTTCCTTTCAAAATACTCGTGTTCGGGGCGAACGCCAGCTTCTCCACTTGGTGTTGTGTCCTCGTCGCAGACTTTTCACGCTTGCAGACTTAAACCTAGTTGGAAGCAGGTTCAAAGCCCGCCCCCCGTGAGCCACGGGCCTGCGCCAAATGCTGCTGCCTCGCCATCCCGCCAGCTCCCTTCCGCCCGCCGCATGCTGGTTGCCGTGTCCAGCTTTCCCAAGTGATCTCCAGCAGTGTCTTTTTATCGTCACTTGGCTCAGATCGGGAGCCTGTCGAGACCCACGCTCCGCAGGGGCCGCTCGAGTCTCTCTCCCTCCGGAAGCACCCGGCCTCCGTCAGCCCGCGGGTTGCTTGTTAGAGACGGCAGCCTGCTTGCCTCTCGCCCGCCCCCACTCAGAGCCCTGTGGTCACTGCCCCACGTCCCCTTTCACCTGTTCCTCTGTCTCCTGTACTAACTGGGAGTTAGACCTGGAAGCTTTTTCAGACTGTTGTTGTTCTTCAGTCGTGACCCCGTGGACTGCAGCACGCCAGGCCTCCCTGTCCATCACCAACTCCCGGAGTTTACTCAAACTCACATCCATCAAGTCGGTTATGCCATCCAGCCATCGCATCGTCTCTCGTCCCCTTCTCCTCCCGCCTTCAATCTTTCCCAGCATCAAAGTCTTTTCCAATAAGTCAGCTCTTCACATCAGGTGGCTAAAGCATTGTAACTTCAGCAACCGTCCTTCCAATATAGGGTCCAGCTTTTTAAACCAGTTGATCTTAAAAGCAAACATTAGCTAGTATTCAATGAAAATGCTGTAAGGGCCTTGGGAACTGTTTGTGACTAGAGGCGGGTGACGGAGAAGGTTCAGGCCCTGCCCAGACAGGTCTGGGTGTTGGGAAGCAGGTGAGGAGGTGAGGGCCTGGCCCGGGGTGAAGCGGTCCTCACCAGGCCTCTGCACACATGTGCGTGCGTGCACACACACACACACACACACACACACACACACACACAGAGTTAAGGGAAGGGTTCCTGACTTGACCTGCATGCCGGGACCCAGGGAGCTGGGAGCCAGCTAAATAAGGCCTTTTCAGCACCGAATGGGGCTTGAATGTGCAGCTTTTCTCCTTTGCCTAAGAAGGAGCTGGGGAAGGGCACAGCCTGCGAGGAAAAGGGTTCAGGATAGACCTTGGGAAGGACTTCCGTGCCAGCCCAGTGTCGCGCGGTGGTTGTAACGGGTGCTTGTGGGCAGAGCTGGTTCAAATCCGGGCGCTCCCATTTCCCGTCTATGTCGCCCTGTCTGTCTGCAAGCCTGTCTGTGCCTTGGCTTCCCCGCCCTGCAGATGAAGTCACAATAGAATCTGCCTCGTAGGATGAGTTTCCCCGGTGACTCTGCCGGAGAGTCTTCCTGCAATGCAGGAGACCCGAGTTCCATCCCTGGGTCGGGAAGATCCCCTGGAGAAGGAAATAGCAACACACTGCAGTATTCTTGCCCGGGAAATCCCATGGACAGAGGAGCCCAGCGGGCTACAGTCCGTGGGGTTGCAAAAGAGTTGGACATGACTGACTCAGCACGCACCCAGGCATAGGGTGAACCTAAGAGTTAAATGAGTTCATGCCTGGTAGGGGCACTGGCCCCAGTGAGCGTCCAGTAACCTCTCGGCATTGTTATACTGGACGAGAGCGAGGCGGGTCTTCATGGAGACTGGGACATGCCGAGACTAGAAGCTCTGCGGAGCATGGCCGTGTCGTCACAAGTCTGCACACAGCCTCGCCCACCCGCGGGCGTGTTCACGCAGCCTCGCTCGCCCGCCTGCGGGGCTCATCGGCCGGCACCCTGCCCTGGGCTGCCTTCTGCTTCCCTCCCTGAGGCAGGGGGCGGGCGTGCGGGGTGGCCTGTGGAGACCCCAGGGCTAGTATAGCTCAGCCGCCTGGACAGAACACCGGACTCAGAGCCAGGCGCCCAGACCCACCGCCCCTGCGCGTGACCTGAGCCGGCCGCTGCACATCCCGAGACTCGGCTTCTCCATCTCCCAGAACTGGGGCCCGGGCCTCTGGCCTGTCTGTCTTCTGAGTTCCCTGCGTGGCAGAGCTGGGCACACACCCTGAGGGTCCCTGGCATTTTCTGCCCTCCCAGCGCCCCGGGGAACGGGGTCGGGACTCTCAGGAGAGAGCCCCGGGGGGCTGGCTGTCGTCTGAGTGACCGCCGGCATCAGGCCCTGTCCTCGGGGCTCCCCCTGCCCATGGCCAGAGCACCCGCAGCCACGTCCAGGCCTCGGGGTCTGGCACTGCCCTGACCCCAGTTGGTGGCCCCCATCGCCCTGGAATGGGCTCCCCGGACACTCTGGAGCAGCCTGGGACCCCGTTTTTTCCCTCAGGCGGCGGAACTTGGTAAGATGGCACAGTCATCTCCATGCTTCCTGCTCGCCCGGCCTGGGGGCAGCTGACACAAGGCTGGACCGTCAGCAGCCCCAGAGCCCACCGTGGACAGGTCACCTCTCTTCTCTGGGCCTTACTGTCCTTATTTGCAAAACGAAAGGCCGGAGGGAGGGAGAAGTTCGTTCATTCAGTAGGTGTCCCGTCGTTAACGCTCCCTGTTGGCCTGAGTGTCTGCCGGGGGCACGAGACGTTGACGAGCAAACCCACACCCACGCTCAGGTCACTGCTAGTCTGGTGGTGTTGGTGCCGTGAGGAGGCACACGCCTCGCTGGAGCTGGACCACTCACGGCGGCTTCCTGGAGGAGGGGGCAGCTCAGTGAATCTTGACGGGGGAGAAGCAGCAAAGGGTACAAGGGGCCCCGGGGCCGGACAGCCACCGCTACGCTTTATTTGCTGTGCCCAGAAAGAGCCTGGGCTTCCCCGGTGGCTCAGCTGGTAAAGAATCTGCCTGCAATGCGGGAGACCTGGGTTCAATCCCCGGTTGGGAAGATCCCCTGGAGAAGGGAGAGGCTACCCACTCCAGTATTCTGGCCTGGAGAATCCCATGGACTGTATGGTCCATGGGGTTGCAGAGAGTCGGACACAACTGAGCGACTTTCACTTCACTTCACTGAAATAGCCCACATGACCTTTTAGATTTGAACTTATTGGCAACATCTAAAATCCAAGAGTCTTTATGAAAAAAATCTGGATTTCTGACTAGTGAAAATCCAGAGCCCTCGTTCCTACAGAGCAACAGTTTTCCCTTTGGACGGAGTGTGGTCCTCCCCACCCTGTCCCACCAATCACCCCTGCCTGCTCCCCCGCGCTGTCCCACGTCCACTGTCTGTGGACGGGACGTCAATCTGCCCGTGGTTCAGCCCCCGTCAGGCCTGTGCCCCCCACCCCCCGACATCTGACCAGCAGCCGTCCCTGCTGCTCTGGGGGATGAACGGCTGTAGAATCTATCACACGTTCCTGCAACCGGAGCCGCCCCCTGGGCCCCGCAGTGTCTCCTGGCTCTGCACTCATCCCCTCCAGCCTGCTGTGTGCGCGGTAAGCAGGGCAAGGCCCTGCACACACAGGCGGGGCTTGCATGCTGGCCTACGTGCCCTTCCCCACCCAAAACCATGGTCTTGGTGAAGTTCTTCTCTGGCTGCCCCCAAGCGACCCCCCAGGGCCCAGGAGGAGAAGGCGGAACTCAGGTTCCCAGTTGACCCGGGCCACGGAGCAGCCTTGGACCTCCACTTTCCCATCTGGGAAATAGGCGTATCCAGGGCTCCCTCCCTGCAGGGCACCGCTGCTGGGGGTGTGCATGACGGTCAGGAGACTGGAGGTGGCTTGATCTTCAGCCCGCTGCACGCGGGGCGCTGCTCCAGGCCTCGCTGGGAGAGGCTGCAGAGACAGAAGGCGGGGCTGTGCTCACCTCGCTCTCAGCCTGTGCGCGCCCAGCCGTGGGTCAGGCTGGCGGCACGGGGCTTGGGTGTCGTCTGGCCCAGGTGTTGGAACCCTCATGTGTCTGTAGGAAACGGACGAGGTGAGGACACGACTTGGGTGGTTGACGTGGGGCCGACTCAGTGATATGCGAAGCGCAGAGCCGCGTGGACGTCCTCCCTGCCCCTGCGGGCTCTCTGAGCAGAGACCGCAGACTCGGGACCACAGACACCAGACCGCAGGGTGAGAGAGGCCGCAGCTGGCTCACGGGACGGTGGATGGAAGTGGGAGAGGTGGGCCAGGGCCGGTCATTCCTCTTCGGCCAGCCCCCGCCACTGCCAGAAGGCATCTGAATTTTTTCTTCCTTGGTGCTGGTCGGCACTCCCACCAGAGAGCCTGCCACGCTGCGAGGCTCCCCAAGTCCCCACGTGGCATCTGGTGATGAAAGCGTGTCATGTGGATGGAGCAAACACACAAATAACTGGCTTCCTGGAGGCGGTGGCCTGTGAGTTGCGCCTGGAAGGGCAGCGTGTCAAGTCCTGGCAGAAACAGGGGGTTCGCTGGGGTTGCTGCAGCGTGCTGGGCCGTGAGCAGTTGGGGGCCGGGTTCAGGGAGGTTGCAGGGGGCAGCCTGGCCCCTGTGCTGGCAGTGGTTGGGGGGTGGGGGGCGCTTACTTGGGCCTGAGGTGGTGGGGGGAGCCGTTACATGAATCCAGAAAGAGAGAGCTGTGGGCAGAGGTGCCCACCAGGCCCCATGCCTGCAGAGACGGGGCAGTGAACCCCTGCCGGGGTCTCCCCCTGTCCTCACCCACGGGAAACAGGGCCCTGGGGAATCAGCCCCTGGCCCTGATCAGAGTGGAGGCTCTGCCTGCAGCCCAAGGGTGCAGAGTTCCCAGCCCAGGGTGGGTGGGCCTGGGGGTGTGGCTGGAGTGGGGTCCGCTCGCAGGCACCAGGAAGCTCCGTGGAGGTGGCGGGGGGAGAAGGCCTTGCCCGCCTGGCCGAGGTCAGCCGCGGGGCGGGAGCCGGGTGTTGGGAAAGATGCTGGGGGGGCTGGGGAAGGCTGGCCAAGCGAGTGCTGGAGAGACTGTGCAGGGGCCCGGCCGGGGCGGGGGGCTGATCACCCCAGCTCACCGCCAGGGAGCAGGTGGGGCACCCGTTTGCTGAATGAGACAGGGGTGGGAGTTGGGGTGTTCGGAGCCTGAGGAGCACAGGCGCTCCTCACCAGGCCCGTAGAGGGGTCAAAGCCCACTGGGCCTGAGGCTGGCCTGGGGTTCCTAGACCCTCCCTCGGGCCCCAGAGGTAGGGCCCCTCACCCATCCTGTTCCTGACCTGCTCTTCGCACACTGCCCTCCCCACCCAGCTGCTGCCTCCCACAAGCGGGCACACACCCCCGCAGGCCCAGTTCCCTGTGGCGTCGGCATCTCCCAGGAACAGATGCATCCTTCCCTCCACCAGGGCGGCAGTGACCTCACCCCCAGGGGGCGGGCTGAGTCACAGACTGAGGGCGGTCGGCCGGCCAGCTCTCCGCAGAGCCTGGCTTTGGCCAGGCCACTGGTGAGAGAGACCACGGAGGGCGTGAAGGCTTCCATGCCCTTCCCTCACCTCCCACAGCCCCGGGTCCACGGGGTGGGAGGGGGACAGCAGTCACTGGGCACCCACACTGCCCAGCGTGCCAGGGGCTCTCGATAAGACACGCGCGCCCCGTCCTAGAGGAGATGGCCCTGAGAGCCTGAGTCCCGCGCCCAGGTCACACAGCTCATCCCCCATCAGAGCGCAGAGGGGAGGGAGGCCTGATCCGTTTTGCAGAGGAGCAAACAGACTCAGAGACGATGAGTGTGGGGACAGGGGAGTCAGGGATGGACCAGGCCTCTGGCCCCTGTACTCGAGCACAAGCCACCGAAAACATTCAGGAGACCTCAGGGCACTTGGAGCCTCAGTTTCCTCATCCATAAAATGGGGGCAGTGACACCCGCCCCTTGGGGATGGGGGCGGCGTGAGAGAGGACAGGATGGGGCAGTGTGGGGATGGTGGGGCGGCCCCCGCACCCCCAGGCGCCCCCCCGGGCACTCTGCTGTGTGACAGCCTCTACCCCCGCCAGCCCAAGGCCAGGGTCAGGTGAGTGCAAGGCTGGATCCCCGTGGTGGCCATGGACTGGGGCTGCGGGGCTTCAAAAGGCAGGTCATCAAGAGGCTCATGGGAGACAGCTCCTGGCTTGGCCCACCGGGTGCGGTCACCCCAGGGGCTCCCCACACCCTCAGACAGCCACTCCAGCCCATCCTTGCCAAGGAGCAGACCTCCAAGCACGTGATGCCCTGGGCGCTGAGAAAGCCTGGCCTCAGTTTCCTCTCGGTAAGGCCAAGGGAGGGAAGCCCCGCCTCGGGACAGCGTGTCCTCCAGGACGAGAGGAGCTGGGGAAGGCCCCCCACGGGTCCTTGGCACAGGGCGCATGTGTGAGGGGCGCGAGACAGATGCTCCTCCAGCTGGTGGTCTGGAGGTCTGCACCAGAGCTGGGGCAGCAGGACCTGGGGGACATGGGAACCCAGGAGACATAAGAACCCAGAGCCTGGGACCGTGGGACCAGGAGCCGCAGGGACCCAGACCTGCTGGGCCACCCAAGTGGTGTGGGGCAGGACTAGACGAGGCTCCAAGTTGCCAAGGATGCGACACATCGAGCATGGAGACCCGGGGACCTAGTGAGAAGCGAGGGGCTGACCGGGAGGGTGGGCGGAGGGTTCAGGATGAGGGGAGCTCGTTGCTGCCGCCTCTCACAGCTCTTGACCCTGCGGGGACACAGGACGCCCAGGCCGGGGGTGGGGTGGTAACTGAGGCGGTAGTGACTGAGGGGATCAGTGATGGATGGATGGATGGTTGGCACAGAGGTGGGGGGAGGTGTGTGGCCGTGTGGATGGATGGATGGGTCTGTGGATGGTTCATGGGTGGATCTGTGAGCACAAGGGTGGGTCGAGATGTGTAAACAGGCTCTGCCGTGCCCACAGCAGGTGTTGAGAAAACTCCCACCCGTAGGATGGACCAGATAAGCCCCTGAATGGAGAGCTTGCTTGCTGTGGGGAGCAGCAGGGGGGCTCGCCCCAAGGGAGAGTTTCCTTAGGGCGCTGGAATGCCCAACTTTGAGAGGTAGTGAGGTTCCTGTCGCTGGGGGCATCCAAGGGCATTCAAGCAGAGAATGGGCCGCCACTTCCTCAGAGTGCCGTGGAAGACTCCTGGGGCAGGTCGGGGCCTGCTGTGGTGGTGTCTGATAACAAGGAGAGAGAATTTGGATTCTGAGGCCCGCAGGAGGCCGTGGCCTCTGTTGAAGCCCAGCTTCCTTTCGGAGAGAAAGTTCTTTGCCTGTGTAGGGGCCAGACGAGCATGCAGCTGCTGTCCCCACTGTGGGAATCGGGCTGGAATCCGCAGCAAAATTCCCCATCCTGCACAGGCCAGGGCCAGGGCAGGCGGGGTCCAGGCCCAGAACAAGGCTTTGACCCGGAGACCCTGGCAGGTCTGGCCCCAGCCTTCCTGACCTTCTGTGGGCAGGTGAGGCCCTCCCTGAGCCTCGGGCCCCTTGAGGAGGAGATGGGAGCCCCGGCGGCCGCTGGGCAGCAGCTGTGTGTGGGATCTGGTCCCACCTGCTCTTGGGGGCTCCCTGGGGGCCGTGGGTGGGAAGAAGCCGTGAGTCACGGCTTCGCCTGGGAAGCCCCCACTGACCGCTGTGGGCTGGACCTGGGAGCAGCTGGCAGGGGGCGAGGGCGGGGCACTCGATCCAGCAGGGTCCCTTCCAGAAACAGCTGGGACCCGACCAGACCCCACAGCGGCTGAGGGGAGCCCGCCCTGCGTCCCTTCTCCGGCCCACGGGGGCCAGGAGAGCTGGTGATAAAATCGCCTCCGTCAGGCAGAAGGGAGAATGAGTGAGTGAGTCCTGGACCCGTGCTCAGGGCTCCGTGAGGCTGGGGTGGGCTGGCTGGGGGACTGAGGCCAAGGAGGGGCCAGGCACCCCCGGGTCATCTCACGGCGAGGGGTGGGCTGGCCGGGGCTGGCAACCCCGTCTCCCGGCCAGACGGAGACCCCCGGGGTGGGCGGCTGCGCGCCCGGGCCAGCCGCGTCTTTGTTCCCCATCCACCCAGGCTTCCTCTGGGAGCCGGGGCAGACAGCCCCCTCATCCTGGCCGCGGTGGGCAGGGCCGCGGCGGGCGGGTGTTGGGTTGAGGCCTCTGGGGAGCTGACGAAGGATGCGAACCGCCCTCGCCTCCCGCCCGCCTCCCTCCCCGTCCCAGGCCGGCCTCTGGACCGAGGGCCAGCCCGGGGCCCTGGGTGGACGCCCCTCACCCGGCCCGCCCAGTGACTCACTGCTCCCCTGGCCCAGGGCCACCGCCGGCTCCTGGCGGGAGGCGAGGAGAGCGAGGTTGTGCCGGCGGAGCCGCGGGGTCGGGTGTGCGAGCCCCGTTCGGCCGGGAGGGGCTGGAGCCGCGCAAGGCGGAAGGCTGGGACCTGCGGGGGTCCGAGACGGCCGCCCCCTCCCCGCGCTCCGGGCCTTTTCTGTCTCCCTCCCACCATGGAGAAGAAAGTGACCTGAGAGCCAGCCCCCCGGCCGGAGCCGCCCGGGGCCGGAGGGCAGCGCCGTGGGCCCCAGCTGCCCGCTCCCCACTCGCCAGGCATGAAGGGCGGCGGCGGCATGTGGGGCCTCATGTGGAAATACTGCATCTCCGTGAGGACCCTCAGGTACCGAGGGACGGGCAAGTGGACGCAGCTGAGCCCGGCCGTGGTCGGCGGGCGGGGGCGAGTGGGCACCGGCTGGCCCGCTTCTGTTGGCTCCGGGAGGTCCAGGGCAGCCCAGCCCGAGGGCTGGAGGCAGGACGGGTCCCCCGGCGCCCTCCTCTGGGGCTCTGGGGTGCCCGGGTGCCCTGCAGGATGCCAGGCAGGCTCGGTGTGGCTGGCAGCCTCCCCGGCGGGCACTTGCCACAGCACGCTGGGCGCAGTGGGGGACCCGGGCCCTGTCCCCAGCCCCCTTGACTGTCTCCCCGGGTGAGATGCGCTCAGCACTCAGCGGAGGACTGTTTGCCCCCGTGGGCCACGTGCGGGCCCCCGCGCTGAGCCTGCACTCGGGCCCCAGGCCCCCGTTTCACTGGCCTTGGTGGGTGACGAGGCCTCACCTCTCCAGCCAAAGGTTTCCACCTGCAGATCCTAGAGGCTTAGCGGGAGGGCTGAGGGAGGGAGCAGTGGCGGGGCTTGGCTCCCAGCCAGCACGGGGTAAGCTGACTCCCCCCTCCGCCAGCTGCGGGGTGCCCGGAACCAGGTGTGATGGGGGTGGAGACTGCGGTGCAGCAGAGCTGGCCCTGGGCGTGGGCGCCCCCCTCCCCAGCCTGTCCTGGCCCCACCCCGCCCCCGGGGCTTGGTTCCAGCCTCCACAGCTGCTGAAGGGGCTCAGAGCTGGAGCAGCCAGGGAGCTCGTGTGACCTCAGACAAGGCTGGGCTCCTTGGCTATAGGGGTTGGGCAAGACTTTGAGACCCCACCTATTTGGATAACACCTTGGGGCATATTTTTTACTGTAAGGGGAGGTTTTAGGAAGAATAAGGGGTGGGAAGATCCTCCGTCTTTCTTCCCACCCTCATTACCTGGCATGTAAACAATATAAACTCTCCCTTGCTTCCTCCCTCTCTTCCTGCCTTCTTTCCTTCCCCAAATACTCGTGACCACTTAGATGAAATGCCTGCAATAAAATAAACAATAAAATGTCAGGATCAAGAAAATCACAGTTTAGGATATCATGATTTGGCAGGGGAAAAAAAAGCAGAGCAGGAGAGAGATGTGCAGGATCCTGGGGTCCTTTTGTGGAGATGAAAATGGTTGAGCTTCCCAGCAGCCAAGGGGAAAAGGGAAAGCCAGCCTCCCCGGTCTCTCTCATCGTGAGAAGCCAGCGTGTCAAGGACCTTGGTTGTCTCTGCTGCTAGGGGAGAGTGTGTGGGAGCCCTGGGCTTCACCCTGAGTGGACGGGAGGGTGAGAGCCATTGCAGGGCCAGGCTGAGGGCAGACAGTGAGGGCTGAGACTTCTCTTGGGTGGGGAGGCCGGCTGGCTGTGGGAGCAGAGCGAGGAAAGCTCCCCCCAGTATGAGTCAGCAGCTGCCTGTGCCTCCTCAGCCCCTGGGACAGACCTCCCCGGGCGGGCACCTTGGAGGCCGGGCCGGGCAGAGGGCGAGTCCCTGCGCGCCCTTCCCTGTGGCCACAGCGGGGTTTTCCTATGTCCTGTTCTCTCCCGTGGTTTCCGGGGACTGGCACTTGGGAAAACTCAGGGCTTGTTTACAGGATGCGGTGGGCCCAGGCCTTGCGGTGGGTACTGCCTGCCAGGGCCTCACCCCTGGAGAGGAGCGGCCCCTCCTCAGTCCCTCGTCTTCCAGGTGGGGGTCATTGCACAGCCACCCGGGGCTTGGGGGGCTCGGTCAGTGCCCCTGGTGTTTGTGGGCACTGCTGGCCGTATAGTGGCGATGGCCGGCAGTGACAGAGGACCAGCTCTAGCGGGGTGTGGGCACCACAGTTGGCACTGGGTTTGCTCCAAAGCCCCACTGAGTGCCTGTACGTACAGGGTGCTGTGTGGTTACTTGAGAGGATAGGCCTGGAGGCTGGGGGGCAACGGGGGGCTTCAGGCTCCAGCAGACGCGCTCTGGTCTCTGGGCCCACACCCCACTTGTTTGGGGAGCCCCCAAGAGAGCCAAGACCATTCCCCGAGATAGACAGACGGACAGAGGGGGCCATCCCGCACTGGGGTGGGGGGATCCCAGCCCCCGGGCTGCGGGGGAAGAGCTGAATCAGCAGGCGGGCGGGGTGGGCGGCGGCCACAGGGACAGACTGCGGTGCTGCGATGGACGCGCATACTTTCCCACTTGCGTCTTCAGATTCCGCGCCTCGTGCGCCTGTCGCCCTGGCTGGGCAGCTCACATCTGGAGAAGCGCGAGGTGTGTGGGGAGCAGGCTGCCCAGCCAGGCCTGGCCCCCCGCCAGCGCTTCGGGGGCCGCAGGCAGGGTCCCGGAGCCTCGGGCTGAGGTCGCTGAGCGGGGCCCCCAGGCTCGGGGCGAGACAGACATAACTCCGGGGAGCGGGATGCAGAGCCCCCCCGGCCCGCGGTGGTGGGCGTCAGATGCGTAGCCGCCGGCCAGCTGCTGAGCGTCTCTGGCCCATTTCCTCGCCTGTTAGATGGGGGGTGGTTCCAGCAGGGCAGGCTTCTTGGGGCGATCCTGAGGGGGTCCCCGTCAGCACCAGAGGCCGGTGACACGGTGTGGGAAGTCCAGGCTCGTAACTCGGGGCACCCCCACCCCCGCCACCGCAGAGTCTGGAAGCAGCTCAGCCCGTTCTATCGCGTAAGTGACTTATGGTTGTTCTGAGATTAAATGGGTCGGAGCCTGTGGGCCTGCAGGCGGGGTAGGGGTGTGTATGTGTGGGTGTGTGTGCGCGCGCGCGCGCGTGTGTGTGTCACAGGTCAGGCAGGAAAATCACTTGTGCATCTGGCATTACTTGGGGAGCGAGAGATCGGTTTCTGCCCTGGGGGAGCCGGTGGGGCATTTGAGGTGCTGTGGAGGTGGGGGGTTTGGAGCTGCTGGTTGGGGGGCGGAAAAACAGGGCAGCCCCTTTGGGGCGCAGGCTGAGGATGGGGCGGTGAGGAGCCTGGCTGAGCAGACCCTGCCCCCGGCATCTGGGATGGAGTGCTGGGGCGCAGCTGGCAGCCGGGCCCCGGGGGCGTCCAGGGAGCGTCCCCGACAGTGAGCTGTCCAAGGCCCCTGCGCGGGGCCTGTGTGGACACCTCACGGGCGGGGGCTCACAGCCTACACACCAGCCCCTCCTGACCCCCCTTCTCTGGGCAGCCGGGGCGGGAGATCTGAGCTGCCCCTCCGAGCTCACGCAGACCCTCAGGCTTCAGAGCCCCTGAGCCTCAGCCCCGCCGTCTTCCCTCCCCTTCCCGTTTCCCCCACGGAGTCTCTGTGCAGGACTGGAAGACCTACTCAGTGCCTGGCGTCTACCCTGGGAGGGGCACTGTCTGCCCCCCCAACCACCGCCGAGGGCAGAGGAGGCGCCAGGGCCCTGAGGATCTCCCGTTGTTAGTTTCCTGTGGGGTCACTGGGGGCCCTTCTTGGTGGGGCAGCTCTCACCCTCAGGGAGCCTAGTGGGGAGGTGGCAGAGGGGGGCACAGGCCTCCCCAGCAGGTGCAGAAAGCCGGAACACCTACTGTGCGCTGGGCCCCCAGCAGTGAGGACTCAGATGGCCGGGTCTCACGGGGCTGGAGCTGAACAATAAATAAACAGATGAAGACGTCTTCAGACAGGGACTCGGGGAAGAGGGTGAGACTCGGGGGAGTGATGGAGCAGCCGGGCAGAAGGGGCCACGTGACCTGGTGGTCCAGAGAGGCCTCCCCAGGTGCCCTTCAGCTGAAGAGCAGGCCCGTCCCTGCAGCGGAACGTCAGCCGTAAAAAGGGAGGACATGCTGGTACACGCTGTGACACGGACGAACCTTGAGAATCGCAGACGGGGGACAGGGGCCGGTCGCGCGAGGCCACAAGCGTCTGGGTCCACTTACACGAACATCCACAGGAGGCGAGTCCGCTGATCCAAGAATACACGGGCGCTTGTCCAGGCTGGGGTGGGACGCAGAGGGGCTGCCTAACGGGTGTTTCTTTCTGGGATGATGAAAACATTCCAGCCTCAGATGGTCGTGATGTTTGCACAACTCTAAAATACACTGAAAGCATTGACTTGCTCGCTTTATTTTTTGAATTTTTATTTTGGCTGCACCGCGAGGCATGTGCCCTCCTAGTTCTCTGGCCAGGGATTGAAGCCTCGAGGCGCTGAGCCTAGCCCTGGGGCCCCCCAGGGAAGGCCTGTGAACAGCACACTTTAAATGGGCGAATGTTACAGAACGTGAGTTCTATCTCAGCGAAACTGTTTTTAAAACAAGACAGAGAAAAGAAACACCTGGGTTAGGGGGTGGCCTAGAGCTGAGAGTGGCAGGAAGGAGCTAACTCAGCAAGTGCCAACACCCTGAGCGGGAGCAGGGGGGGAGGGGACGGAGTTGGGGATGGATGTGCCATCTGCAGGGCCCCGGGTCAGGTCGAGGACTTCAGAGTCGGCTGAGACAAGGCAGGGCACGAAGCAGGATAAAGCTGCAACTGTGCTTTCTGTGTCAAAACAAGCAGGCTGCTGCGAGGAAACGAGATTGGGGGGGGTGGGTGGCACGGTGTGGGCTGGGGGGACTGGCGAGAGCAGTCAGAGATGGCCAGGGGGCTGTCCCAGGGGACAGACTGCCCCACGGGGGACGACCTCCTGGAGGAGGGGATCTGGGCATGGCCTCCAGGAGTGGGGGATGGGCCGGGCAGTGACCGGGGGTGGCCAGAGGCTCTGCAGGTGGGGGACCGGGAGCTGAGTGCGAGGAGGCCTCGGGGGGCCCACCCGACCACAAGGAGGCCAGCTGACCGCCCCTGGTCCCCTGTGGGCCAGAGCAGCTTTGAGACTAAGCAGGGCAGAGTCCGCCAGGCCACCTGTCGTCTGCCTTTGTCCTGCCTGCCCAGGCTGGCCCGCAGCGAGAGGGTCAGTGCCGAGTGGCTGGAGACCCAGCCGGGCCCCTGTGCTTCTGAACAAAGCAGCCTCGAGGAAGCTGAGTGGCCCCTGAAACGCGATCGGCCGCGAGAGCCCGGCCAGCAGGAAGCTGTATTATTCATTGAGCGGAGTCCCTGGGGCCTGTCTGGTCTCCGGCCACCTGCAGGGCCCAGACCTGGACGGAGCACCCCCAGGGCAGTGTCCGGCCGGGCTGAGGGCGCCGGGGCCGAGGGTGCCCGGGGCGTGGTTTCCTGGATGCGGGCTGAGCCAGGAGGAAGTGGGACTTCAGACGGAGGCAGGCGGCCTGCAGCTGGGCCCCGGGGCCACGGACGCAGGCAGGGCACAGGAAGACCCCCGCCCTCTCCCCAGGGACTGTGAGTACACCCCCGCCCGCCCCAGGCGGCAGGGACAGGGGCTCCGGCGCCCAGGGGACCCGCGGGGGCGCCGGCCGTCCTGGGGCAGCGGCCGGGAGGAGGGCCTCTCGCGCCCCCCACCAGGGTTTTGGGCTGCTTCCTGGGACTGTTTTCTGCCCCCGCTTCCCCACACCTGGACAGGGTGGCATGGTCGGTGGCCCTGGTGCTTCCCACAGCGGCCCGGAAGGGCGGTCACAGCTGCAGGAGGGAAGTTCGCTGGCTTCCCCAGCGTTGAGACCTCCCCATGGCCTGGAGAGGGGCGATGGCCAGAGCCCCTCAGCTCACCCAGGCCAGGGTTCTCTGCCTGGGGCCCCACGACCCCCCCTAAGAGAGAGAGAGAGACTCTGGGCCGTGCCCATTTCACAGCCCAGTCAACTGAGACCCCAGAGGCCCCGTGTGTGGTGGGTGGAGCCCCCATCCCCTGGGGAACACACGCTCGGGGCACTCGTAGGCTGCGGCAAGGGGGCAGAGGACGTCCCCAGGCTCCGGGACCTGGGTTTCCTGTCCACCCATAAGTCCACTGGGGTCCAGTTTGTCCTGAGTGGGCTCTGCCCCGGGGAAGCCCCGCCCGCCCCACCGACAACCGTGGCTGCTTTCTGAACTGGTCCAGCGTGGAGCCGTGAGGCTGGAGGGACTGGGGACAGTCCCAGTTGGGGGGGCCGCTCTGTGCGCGCGGAACAGCAACTCGGCGAGGCACGGGTGCGGTCCCTCAGGAAATCCCCGGGTGAGGTGGGACTGGCCACCTGCCTTCAGGGAGATTCCCCGCCCCGTGCAGCCGTCCCCCCTGGTGACCTGAGAATGTGTGTGCAGCATCCCAGGCCGGTGTGTGAGGTGGACCTGGGGTTTGGACCCAGAGCGAACCCCAGCCCCCAGTGCGTGGCACCGCCGTCTGCAGGGGGCAGGGGTCAGTGCTCCCGTGATGACCCCATCACTGGGTCCGCTTCTTCCTTTGCAGGCGGTTGGACTCCAGTCCTAAGAAGGGGGTCTCCACCCCACAGGCCCCCTGGAGCCCACACTGGGGTGGGGGACGCACGGCTGAGGGGTGAGCTCCATCCAGGGCTGCCCTCTGAGCCAGGGCGGACAAAGGCTCCCCCTGACGCAGCCACAGGGCTGCCCACTGACCCCCTGGGCCAGGGGCTGCGGCAGGATCCTGGTGGTCAGGCTGCTCAGGGCCCAGGGCTCCAGCCGCAGCTTGTCAGGCACGACCTGCCTTTGCCGGGTGCCAAGGTACAGTGGGGGGGCCTGGCCAGGCAGATGGACCCCGGCTGGCAGAAGATCAACGTCCCGAGGGCAGGCAGGAGGGGGTGATCCGGGCCGGGACAGCAGGGCCTGGCTGGGCACTATGGTTGGCTCTTGGGGAGGACCCTGGGCAGGCGCTGTGGTTAGCTCTCGGGAAGCCTCGGACAAGCTGCTTCCCCTTCCGAACCGCCCATCCTCGCCTGCCCCGCAGGCCCCAGAGTCGTGAGCTGAGGCCCCCGCAGCTCCACACTCTCTCAGCACCTTGCGCGTCCCTAAACCCAAGCATTCCACAAACACTTATTGAGCGCCTACTGTGAGCCAAGCACTGTGTCGTCTCTGGGCGTCAGAAAGGGTCGAACAAACCGGATTAAAAGGCACAGGAGGGGGTGAATGGCAGGGGAGGGGGGCGGCCACTGAGGCTCATGTGGCTTAGTTTCAGAGATGCATGGGGCCCATTTGACACAAAGCCACCGGCAGGCCCGATTCACGACCTCACGGGTGTCAGAGCTCAGGGACGAGTGGAGCTGAAGCATCACGAAGTAGGTAGACTGAGGGCGATTGGAAGAGCAGGCGGCAGGCAGAGGGCCACAGCGGAGCAGGCCCGTGGGGGCCCGGGGCCCTGAGCTGCGCGGCGCAGGCTGTGGGGAGCCATGCGGGACGTCCCGCCGTTCCCTCTCCTGAAAGTTCCCAAAGTCCCCAGACCGAGTCCCCTCTGTCACGTGACCTCCTCAGCCCAGTTCTGCTAAAACAGGGCCTCAGGCTCAGCCCTCCTTCCTGCTGACCCTCTGAGGCAGCGGGTCACCGCTGTGTAGACGCCTGGGTCTGTCAGCCCTGGCTCTGCACCCCGCCCACGCGGGCCTGGTCCACTCCGCTTTCTCTGCTTCGCAGTCACCAGAAAAGTTCAGGTCGGTGGGGGTACCTTCCGTGCACACCCTGAAGAGTCCGAACCCTTGGGGAGTTTTTCCCGGGGGCCTGGACACTCATTTGCAAGTGACACTTTCCCCTAAGGGCTTCCCCGATAGCTCAGTTGGCAAAGAATCCGCCTGCAATGCAGGAGACCCCGTTCGATTCCTGGGTCGGGAAGATCTGCTGTAAAGGGATAGGCTACCCCCTCCAGTATTCTTGGGCTTCCCTGGTGGCTCAGCTGGTAAAGAATACTCCAGCAATGTGGGAGACCTGGGTTTGATCCCTGGATTAGGAAGATCCCCTGGAGAAGGGGACAAGGCTACCCACTCCAATATTCTGGCCTGGAGAATTCCATGGACTGTATAGTCCATGGGGTGGCAAAGAGTCAGACACAACTGAGCAACTTTCACTTCACTTCAGTTTCCCCTGGAGCGTGGCCTGGGCGGGACACAGAGACCATGGAGCTGCCAGGCCCCCACCCGACACTGTCCCCTGGATACCTGCCAGCCTCATTGTGTTTGGAACCCCTTCTGTTTGGAAAGAGCCAGGGCTACGTAGAACCCCAGCATCAGAGAGCTGGAGCATGTGGGCCTTCAGACCCCTGCTCAGAAACAAGGCCACAGTCACAGCAGGAAGACCGGCCAGGCGTGGGCACGCTGTGTCTGGAGCTCCAGGTGGCCCCCAGGCTGGGACCCAGGTCCACTGGGCAGCGTATCTGCAGACCGTCGGCCAGGTGCAGGCAGGAAGGAGGGTCCACACGGCTGCCTTCACTCCCTGAGTCCCGTGAGTGTGGGCCAGGCCACCCTGAGGCGCCCTCTGACCTTCACCAAGAGTCTGTGGAGGAGTGGTCATCAGCCCCCTTCAATGAATGAGCATAGCAGCACCCAGAAAGCAGTGTAACATCGCCCGCCTCTAGCACAGCAGTGAGACACCAAGGCCAGCAGAGCAGAGTGCCTGGGCTGCACCCAGAGGGCTGCGCCGGGCGCTGGGCTGTGGCCAGGCAGCAGAAGCAGGCTGAGGGCCCAGACGTCCGTGTGAGCCCCTCTCTGTGGCTTTCTCGGGCATGTGCCCATGGGTGTCTCGGGTCAGCTCACCAGGCTTCCCGGTAGAGGCACTCTCGTTGCAGGTGACAGAAAAATTGGGGTCAAACAGGCTTATCTCAAAAGAGGCTTCTCCAACTCATGGAACTGAAAAGTCTGGGATAATGGCTTCAGGAATGGCTGGACCCAGGAGTTCAGTTTATGGATGGGATTTGGACTTTTCCTCTCTCTCTTTGCTTTCCTCTCTGCTGGCTTTGTGTTGGCCTTCTCCACGTGGGTGCCTGGCATGTGTGGGGAGTGCTGTCCGACCCCGTGATGGGCCAGCTGCAGGGCCAGGCGGTGGTGGCCTCACGCTGCTTCTGGCACGTTGTTGAGAGTGCCCTGGGGCAGAGGGGCCAGGAAAGAGGAAGTTAGGACACCGGCAGTCAGAGTCGACCAGGGGTGAGCTCCAAGGCCTGTGGGAGCCCCAGGGAGCAGCGGTAGAGTTTATATCCAGACAGCTTCCCCCAAGGCTTCCTGGAGGAGGCGGCAGCTGAGCTAAACTTTGAGGGCCTGGAGTCGGACTGGGGAGTGAGACGCGAGAGAGCAGGAGCCCTGTGGCTCATCCTGGGGCTCAGGCCAGCTCAGGACCTGCACGCAGCAGGGCGAGCGGGCTGTGCCCGGCTCCTGGGGCACCTGCTCAGGGCCCAGAGGTCAGGACAGCTCCCTGAGGGTGAGAAGGACGGGATGCCAGGGCCTACGAGTGGGTGAAAGGTGGCCCGGCTTCCAGGCCGTGAGGACAGGGAGAAGAAGAGCACCGAGTGAGCACCTACTGCGCGCCCATAACTTTCTGTTACCCCGTCCCGGCCACACCACGGTCCTGGAGGTTCCCTGTCCCCTCTTTGCAGAGGAGGAGCGGCTGCTGGATCGGAACAAGGCTTTTCCAAGTCAGCCGTCTTTCCCCACAAAGGCAGAAGGTGCACCTTGCCCGTCAGCCAGGATCAGCAGCCTCTGCTCTACCGGCAAGAGGCTGCGGGCTGTCCCCGGCCGCGGCGCATGGGGAAGTCACCAGGTTCAAAACACTTGTGTGTTGAAACAGCTTCCCGGCAGCAGGCTGACCACCAGGCCTCCCATCACACCAGCAGCAAACAGTCAACGTGAAACCCAGGGCCTGTGAAACGGCTGCGTCAGAGCCGGGCACGGCGGCGACTCATGAACCCAGAGGCCCGCACGCCGCAGTGGCTATGGACGGCCACCTGCTCCGAGCAGCCAGGACACCAGCTTGGCTCTGAATCTTAAAAGTGATTTTTTTTTGGCCAGGCTGAGTCGTTGTTGCTTTGCGCTGGTTTCTCTACCTGCAGCCGGCGAGGGCTACTCTTGGCTGCGGGTGCGGGCTTCTCAGTGCCGCGGTTTCTCTTGTTGCGGAGCATGGGTGCGGGCTTCTCAGTGCCGAGGTTTCTCTTCTTGCGGAGCGTGGGTTCTGGGCGCTCCGGCTTCAGTGGGTGTGGCTCGCGGGCTCCGGAGCGCAGGCTCAGTCGCAGTGGCTCATGGGCTTAGCTGCTCCGCAACATCTGGAATCTTCCTGGAACAGGGGTCAGACCAGTGTCCCCTGCGTTGGCAGGCGGATTCTTATCCACTGTTCTACCAGGGAAGTCCTTCAGAAGCGAATTGTTAAAGCCCTTCTCAGTTCAGTTCAGTCGCTCAGTCGTGTCCAGCTCTTTGCGACCCCCATGAATCGCAGCACGCCAGGCCTCCCAGTCCATCACCAACTCCTGGAGTTCACTCAAACTCACATCCGCGGAGTCAGTGATGCCATCCAGCCATCTCATCCTCCGTCGTCCCCTTCTCCTCCTGCCCCCAATCCCTCTCAGCATCAGAGTCTTTTCCAATGAGTTAACTCTTCGCATGAGGTGGCCAAAGTATTGGAATTTCAGCTTTAGCATCAGTCCTTCCAATGAACACCCAGGACTGATCTCCTTTAGGATGGACTGGTTGGATCTCCTTGCAGTCCAAGGGACTCTCAAGAGTCTTCTCCAACACCGCAGTTCAAAAGCATCAATTCTTCGGTGCTCAGCCTTCTTCACAGTCCAACTCTCACATCCATACATGACCACTGGAAAAACCATAGCCTTGACTAGACGGACCTTTGTTGGCAAAGTAATGTCTCTGCTTTTGAGTATGCTATCTAGGTTGGTCATAACTTTCCTTCCAAGGAGTAAGCGTCTTTTAATTTCATGGCTGCAATCACCATCTGCAGTGATTTTGGAGCTCCCAAAAATAAAGTCTGACACTGTTTCCACTGTTTCCCCATCTATTTCCCATGAAGTGATGGGACCAGATGCCATGATCTTAGTTTTCTGAATGTTGACCTTTAAACCAACTTTTTCATTCTCCTCTTTCACTTTCATCAAGAGGCTTTTTAGTTCCTCTTCACTTTCTGCCATAAGGGTGGTGTCATCTGCATATCTGAGGTTATTGATATTTCTCCCAGCAATCTTGATTCCAGCTTGTGCTTCTTCCAGCCCAGCGTTTCTTATGATGTACTCTGCATATAAGTTAAATAAGCAGGGTGACAACGTACAGCCTTGATGTACTCCTTTTCCTATTTGGAACCGGTCTGTTGTTCCAAGCTGCCCCTAAAGCGTGTTCACTTGGCAGAGATAAGCCAGGGTAGGGGCAGGGAGGTGGTGGGTCGGTGCCCAGCCCCCATGTGGGTGGCTGTGACTCCCTGGGCAGCCCCCTGTGCCTCTCTGAGCCTCAGTTTCCTCCTCTGCAAACTGTGGATCGCATTTCCCAAGGTGAGGGTTAAATCACACTGTACGTGGGCGTGTCCACGTGTCGTGACGCTGCAGTGGCTCCATGAATGTCAGTGGTTACGTGGAGTAAAACGGCTGTTCTCAGTGTGATTATAATATTGTTATTTCTTAATTTTTAGTAGTCCTTTGGCCGTGACAGATCCCAGCTGTGGCACACAGGGTCTTCCATCTTCCTTGTGGCACGCGGGACCTTTAATTGCGAGATCTTCCCTGTAGCTCAGATGGTAAAGAATCTACCTGAAATGTGGGAGACCCCAGGTTCGATCCCTGGGTCGGGAAGATCCTCTGGAGAGGTGGAATGGCTACCCACTCCAGTGTTCTTGCCTGGAGAATTCCATGGACAGAGGAGCCTGGCGGGCCGCAGTCCATGGGGTCGCAGAGTCGGACACGACTGAGCGGCTGACAGGCCAGCGCTGCCCCAGCTGTAGCCGGTGAGCTGTTGGTTGCTGCGCGTGGCTGCTAGTTCCCTGACCAGGGGTCGAACCCAGGTCTCCCGCACTGCAGGGGGATTCTTCACCATCTGAGGCACCCGGGAAGAAGCTTTGTTCTGCAGAAAGGGGAGTATTTAGGAGAGGGTTCCAGGGAGAGGGTTCCAGAGCAGCGTCTGAGCCTGGTCCGGAGTGCGTGTAGAGCGAAGCGGGTGGAGAAGGCCAGACGGCGGGCGGGATCTGTCGGTGTGTCCGGGGAGCCGCAGTCAGTGTTGGGTGGCGTGGGGTCTGGACGGGATGAGGGCCGCATCGGGGCCAAAAAGGCAGGCGGGGGGCCAGAGCCCCCAGGGCTGTGCTGCCTGTGAGCGGGGAGGTTGGAGTAACCAGTGTTCTTTTGGTTGCAAGTGATGAAAGCAAACGAAAAACCCAGGCTGGCTTGAGCAGAAGGGCAGCTTTCTTGCCTTCACTTTCTAAAACAGACGGGGCTTCAGGTACAGTTTGATTCAGGAGCTCAAAGCGTGTGTCAGAGACACGGGTGTCTTTCTCCCTTCTTTCACAGCTTCACCCTCAGGCAGTCTCTGCTCGTGGGGCCCCGGGTTCCAGGTTTCCAGTAGTCTGTTAATGATCCCCGCAGAAATGGTTCCAACAAGTCGCAGAGGAGCCTGGGGTCACAGGCTCATGCCTGGGCCAGTCGCTTTGGCGAAAGGGCGGAGTACTCAAGTTAGGGATGGAGTCCACGGACACCAGATGGACTTAAGAGTGGAGGACGGGATCCCAGAGAAAACGGGGGGCCCCCAGCTGGGCTGGGCAGGCGCAGTCTCCCAGCATCCCCGCTGTGATCTGATAAGACGCCCCAGGCGCTGTGCTCGGCAACTTGACCTGCGTCACCCCTTCCTGTCGGCCCCGTTAAGATCCCCATTCTGCAGGTGAGAAAACCAAGGCCCGGGGATTCACAGCCACCTGCCCAAGTTCACACCATGAACAAAGGGCCCTCGAATCACCGTGACCCCAAAGCCCAGGCCCTTAACCATCTGGCACACTGCCTCATGGTAATGAGACCTCGGGTGGAAGAGGACGCCTGGGGACCTTGTATGGAGGACAGGGTGCAGGGGGCAGGCAGGAGGCGGGGCCACACAGGCGGAGAGGAGGGCGGCCCTGGGGGTCGCAGCTGTGGTGGGGTCCAGACGCTGGCAGCCTGGCTGGCCCTTGGGAAACCACGCAGCCCTGTGTGAGTAGCTGTCCCTCCTGCTTTCTGCTACGGGCGTCTTAGCAGGAGGATGTGAGGCATGAGGTTGCATTCATGCTCCCACTGCGGGCACAAGGGCAGTTCCGGGGAATTTCCGGAGGAAGTGGTCGAAGGGAGGTGACCACCTGCCTGGCACAGGGCCAGGGAGGGGAGCGGGCCAGATGGGGAAACAGCAGCTCTCCACTTCCCTTTTCAGCCCTGAGACTTGCCAGGCGAGAGGCCCGCCTCCCTGGTGACATCACAGCAAGTCAGAGGTCAACCCACACACAGCCTCCTTGCACAGAGGGGAAACCGAGGCGGTGTGGGCACAGCGGTCAGCCCCTGGAGAAGTCTGGCAGCCTGAGTGCCAGTCCTCCATGCCGCTGCCTTGCTGTGTGACCTCGTCAAGCCTCAGGACTCAGTTTTACTATCTGCAGAGTGGGCCTAAGATGGCCTCCCACAGAGGACAAGAGAAAAGGGCTTGAAGGCCTGGCACCTGTAGCTGCCAGTGAATAGCGGCCGCGACGACTCCTTCCTGCGCCTGCTGAGCTCCGGGGGAGAGCAGCTGAGACCCCGTGGCCCCGCTCTCCGCGGGCCAAGATGTGAGGCCTTGGGCGAGTCCCCACACTTCTCTGGGCCTCGGTTGCCTTATCTGGGAAATGGGATCTTCCCTGGGTGTCTCTTTCCCGCTGGGCGGTGGGGCGTCCCCTCCCCTCACAGCTTCCCTTCCTGCCGGCCCAGCACCCGCAGCATGCAGGCTCTGCTCACGCCCTGAGCGGTCAGGCCAAGGTCCCTGGTGCCCCCTCTCAGGTGGCAAGTGGCTGCCAGCGGGCGCCCCCACACTCTGTCATCTGGGTGATCAAGCGGCCATGGGCGTCATGGGAGGAGGCCCAGCGGTGTCTCTGGAGGCTGAGCCTTTGCTGACCGCCCTGGCCCTCTTCTGGGGGTCCACCTGCCGCCGTCCTCACTGCGGTGGGCGCTGGGTCAGCACCCCCCATGGTGTGGCCATCTCCTGCCACCTGCCCCTCGAGCCAGGCGGGGAGCGTCTGCAGGGTGTCACTGCCCGCAGGGTGAGGGCCTGCAGAAGCTGGATCCGGAGGACGGCAGTCAGGCCGGGCGACTCGGACAGGCGTCTTTGCTCCTGAGTCTGTCGTCGCCGCTCAGCCGCTCAGTCGTGCCCGCCTTTTGGACCCCGTGGACTAAAGCATGGCAGGCCTCCGTGCCCATCACTGTCGCCTGGAGTCTGCCCAAGTTCACGTCCGTCGAACTGGTGACGCCATCCAACCGTCTCATCCTCGGTCGCCCCGAGTCTGCCTGCTCCCCTGTAAGAGGGGAAAAAGACGCCCACCCACAGTGTGGGCTTTGTAACCCTGAACTGGAAGCACAACAGGGAGAGTCTGGGCTGCAGTGGGGTGGGTCCAGCCGGGTCAGAGCCCAGCTCCGTGCAGGCCGCGGGCTCTCCCGAAGGCTGCCTCCCTCCCACCCGCTCAGGCCTCTGCTCTTTTTAAAGGGCAGATCAGTTCCCTGGGGCCCCGGACCCTGCTGGTGGGGCCCCCACCCCTCCAGAGAATGCTTGAGGGCTGGGTTCTGCGTCCCGTGGCCCATGCTGGGCCCCAAGCTCTGACAGCCCGGGGCAGCCGCCCTAGGGATCAGTGTGCTGATTCGTGTTTCGTTTCATGACTGCTGTGTGACAGGCCACCCCAAAGGCTGTAGCCCCAGTGGCATGGACGACCGTGCCCAGGCCGGCCCGCTGGGGCCCCTGGGCTCCCTGGAAAGTCCCAGGTGGCCCCACGCACTCGGCTGTGGTTATTAGGCTGGGGCATCTTGCTGCCCACCCGTCGGTGGCCTCCGGTGGGCAGCTGGAGTATTTGGCTTCCAAGAGGGCGGAGGTGGAGCCCAGGTGTGCTGATGTAGGCGATTTGTGGCCATGCCTTGCAGTCGCAGAGTATGCGTCCTTAGGATTTTGCCGGTTTCTTGCTTACAAGGGTAGGGGTCACGGCTTCAAGTTCTAAAGCCATTGTTTATAGAGTCAGAAACTAGCTGGTAAAACTCTCCCGGAACACCCCTTACGTTGCTGTGGCTTGCAGAGCCCCTGGTTCGGTGCCCGCCCTGCGGGGAGCTCGGTGCCCACAGTGGGGTGAATCCCTGGGCCACACTGGACGGGGGACCCCCCGTCCCAGCTGGGGATGAGGGGTTCCCAGCTGACCTGCTCACCTCCTGCGTTGGGTCCGTTCCGTGTTTCCCGTAAACCTCTAGAAGTCACACTGCCCAGCACAGTGGCTGCTGGCCATGGGTGGCTACTCAAGTCTCAGCTAGTGAAAATGAAATTGTTAAAGAAGTCAGCCCCCTAGCTAGCCCTGTTCCGAGCGCCCAGTGGCCTCATGGCTAGGAAGTCCCCTTGGCCCAGCCCCCACCTTCGAGGTCACCCTGGCCCCATGCTGGCCGCTCGGGACTCAGCGCCATCCCTGTCACCTCAAGAAGCTCCTGATCTGTTGGGGGCAGAAGGGCCGGAAGCACCCAGTCCCAGAGTGGGAACATGGCCCCTGGAGACTGCTGAGGGGCGAGCCCTAGGGCCCCCTCGCCCCCCAGCCCTGTCCTCCCCGCAGGAGCAGGTGCAGCCAGGGAGGGGGCAAGGGGGGAGGGGTGGGAGCCAGGGGGGACTCCATGTGCACCTCCCAGCTTTTCTAGCACAGGGAGCGTACCTTTTCATCACCCCAGTGCCCACATACGCCCCACTTCTGCACAGGAGGGTGAGTGTCCGTGGCTGAAAGCCCACATCTAGCCTCGAGAACCCGCCTTAGAGGAGCGTGACGTCTGTGAGTTTTACTCACAGTGCAGCATCTGTTTTAGTTTGAAAGGTGTTAGCGTGTGAAGCGCAGTGTTTGGCCCACCGGTGGTGCTGGGTGTGTATATGGGATGCAAGACCTCCTGAAATAGCTCAGCCCCGCCCGCTGCCTGAGAAGTGATGGAGCCTCCAGGAACGGGCCTCCCTGGGCAGCGCCCCGGGAGCAGGGGTGGGGGGCCACCTGATGGGGTCTCCACGCGGCAGCATGTTTGGGTTTTGTGATGGGAGGAGAGCGAGGTGCCCCCTTCATGTCCTGGCCCCCATCCCTGCCTCCCAGCACACAGGCAGCCTGCAGGTCCCCAAGCCACCCAGTCTGCTGCTCGGAGGGGGCCCGGCCCGTCTGCTGCTCCGTCCAGGCCCCGGGCCCCGGCGTTCAGGAGCCTCTTTGCTGTGTGGGGACAGAGACGGCGTGGGGGACAGAGAAGATTCACACCCTTCCCCTGCTACAGACCCCCGCCCCCCCTGGCGCACAGAAGGTTCTCAGTAAGCACATATCACTGGGTGGGCAGATGCCCCTGACAGCCCCTGGGCTCGGGCTGTGTCTTCTCTCTGGGGATTCCCCAGGAGTGCAAGGAGACGGACACCGCCGTGGGAGGCGTGTTCACAGCATTGTCTGTGCCTTTTCTCCTCTGGGGGCCATGGCTTTATTCTCAGTGGTATTCAAGTCCCACTCAATATTTTTACGTGTAGATTCATTGAGTTATTTTGAAACAATTTCAGTCCTGAAGACACTTGCAAGAATTGAAAAAAACAAAAAATCTTCCATGCACCTTTCACCCAGCTTCATCATAAGTAACATTTCACCAAATTTCACTCTTTCGCAAAGACTTTTTTCTCTCAGAACTATTTGAGAGGTCATCAACTTGCAGCCCAATGACCTTTACTCCTAAATAAGGCTTCAGCTCGTGTTTCCTAAGAGCAACGACATTCTCTTATGTAACTGCGATCCAGTAGCCAAATTCATGAGACACAGTTTTAGGATCTAAAATACACTTTAAAGGGACTTCCCTGGTGGTTCAGTGGTTAGGACTGCACTGCAGGGCGGTGTGTTCTATCCCTGGTTGGGTAGCTAAGATCCCACATACTGCACGCAGTGCCGCCAAAAAGATTTGTAAAAATACAATTCACAGTCGTGTTTCACCAGTCATCCAAGTGATGGCAAGGCTTTTTTTCCAATCTCCGATCTTGCATCTCTGATCTATCTCTGATCTTGCATTGTATTTTGTCATCGTGGGATTTTTTTTTTTTAAGCTTTGCCAAGGTTTAATTTATGCACCATAAAATTCACTCGTGTGAAGTGTACAATGTAATGATTATTAGTATATTTACAGAGCTGTGTAACTGTAGGCACAATTTCATTTTAAATAATTTCAAATCGTCTTGAAAAGAAACCTCGTGTCTTTTTTCCATCACTGTCTTGTCCCGCTCCGGTCCCCCAAAATCACTAAGCCTTCTGTCTATAAATTAACCTTTCTGAGCGTTTCATATGATGGCGTCACACAGTAAATGGCCTTTTGTGACTGGCTTCTTCCGCTTAGCCTGTCCAGGTTCCAGCCTTGCTGTAGCAGGGGTCAGGACATCACCCCTTCTTAGCCATCTTCCGCTTAGCCTGTCCAGGTTTCAGCCTTGCTGTGGCAGGGGTCAGGACGTCACCCCTTCTTAGCCATGCTCTTGTAGAGACAGACCGCATGTAGTTTATCTGCTGACCACAGCGGAGGAACATTTGGGTTGCTTCCACTTTTCGAGTATTGTGAATATACTGCTGGGGACATTACCGTACGTTTTTATACTCTAAATACAAGTCTCTGTCTGGTTTTAATGGTTTGCAGATATTTTCCTCCAGTCTGTGGCTTGTCTTTTGTTGTGTGAGTTTCAGATGTACAGCACAGTGACTCATATATATATATATATACTTTTTCAGATTCTTTTCCATTGTAGGTCATTACAAGGTATTGAGTATCGTTTCCTGTGCTTTATAGTAGGTCCTTGTTGGTTATCTGTTTTATATTGGTCGTGCCTTTTGAAGTGAAGCGCAAAAATCTTGGAGAAGTCCAAATTATCATGTTTTTGTTTTACATCTTACATCTTTGAGGTCACGTCTGAGAATCATTGCCTAATTCAAGGTCAGAAAGATTTCCGCCCCTGTTTTCTTCTAGGAGTTTATAACTGTAACGCTCACATTCAGATGTTTGATCATTTTGAGGTAATGTTCGTGTATAATGGGAAGCGAGGGACCACACGCAGCACTTCCTCCGGGTGGATCACCGGCTGTCTCAGTGCTCTCTAATGCAGAAACTGTTCTGTCCTATGAATTGTCTTGTCAAAAACCCGTTGACCATAGAGAGTAGCAGTGGGGAGAAAAATTTTTTAAGAACCCTTTGGCCATAATACGATACTGTTTTAAATGTTATTTGTAAAAATTCATTTGGCTGCATCGGGTCTTAATTGCAGCACGCAGGACCGTTGTATCGTCATGAGGGATCTCTCACCAGGGTGCACAGACGTTCTAAGTCACTCCGTGGCACGCGGGATCTTAGTTCCCCAGCCAGGGATCGAACCGGTGTCCCCTGCTTTGGAAGGCGGATTCTCAACCACTGTCAGGGAAGCCCCCTAAATGTTACCTTCGTGAAGATGAGGACCTTCCCCCATTTAACAAAAGTGTATGCAGACCACTGGGGTGACTCTGAACGCTGAGCTCTGCTGTCTGGGTTCCGCGGCTGCTTTTCCTGCTGTGTTTTTGGACTCGTGGCCAAAGGGCCCCTGTGGTGAATTTACACGCTGAATTGTCATCATGGAGCTCTGGCTGCGGTCCATGGGGTCGCTAAGGGTTGGACACAACTGAATGTCTTCACTTTCACTTTTCACTTTCATGTATTGGAGAAGGCAATGGCAACCCACTCCAGGACTCTTGCCTGGAAAATCCCATGGATGGAGGAGCCTGGTGGGCTGCAGTCCGTGGGGTAGCTAAGAGTCGGACACGACTGAGTGACTTCACTTTCACTTTTCACTTTCATGCGTTGGAGAAGGAAATGGCAACCCACTCCAGTGTTTTTGCCTGGAGAATCCCAGGGACGGGGGAGCCTGCTGGGCTGCTGTCTATGGGGTCGCACAGAGTCAGACATGACTGAAGCGACTCAGCAGCAGCAGCAGCAGCTCTGGGTGCGGTGTTCCTCCAAGTGTGCTCTGACGAACCTTGCAAACTGCCTTCTTAGGTGTCCGCCTGTTCTTTTTTTTTGGAAAGATATTTACCTATTTGGTCATGCCAGGTCTTGGTTGCAGGACGGGGACCCTCGATCTGCACTGCCGCACATGGAATCTCTAGCTGTAGCGTGTGGACTCTTAGCCACTGGACCACCAGGGAAGTCCCTCCACTGGTTCTGAAGTTTGAGAAGCCCTTAATAGAGAGCCATTTCTCAGACAGGAAAGTAGAGGCCCGTAGAGGGAAAGGGATGTGTCCAAAGCCGTGCAACTGGGAGAGCCTACAAGCCCACACAGAGGCCGCGAGGAGCAAGTAAGAGCCACTTCGGAAGTCATTCAGACCCCAGCCTCCCTTGTAAGATGGACAGAGCATCACGCCTCTCAGAACACAAGCAGTAGGCACAGTGGGCAGAGGGTCCAGCTCAGAGCCCGCCTGACTCAGCGTGGGCACCATGTGTGAGGCTGTGCCCGCCACCTGGCCCTGCGCCCGGGTCCCCGTCCTCCGGGGCACACCCTCTGCCCAGCAGAGCAGCCATCAAGGGCCCCTCCCAGCTCCAGCCATCCCCCACCGAACCCGCCTCACTGTCCCCAGCGCTTAGCCACTGACTGGGCACGGCTCTGTCGCAGGCCCTGTGCCAGTCGACGCTGGCAACACAGAGATCCCACCGCCATCCGAGCCGTCGGGAACTGTGGCAGCAAACAGACTCGCTAACTGATGCTTAGCAGACAGCGTGGCAGTGGTCATTTGTATTGTTAATAGCCAACGGTTCTTGAATTGCTCTGTGTGTGAGCCAAGATGTTTAGAGGAGGTGACATTTTTGCAGCTGGATCTAAAGGCTGGGTTCTGACTTCAGCTAACAGGCAAAAAGCATTCATTAGGGATTTTGGCCAATTTGGCTTGGGGAGGGCTAGAAGGATGAATAGAGGCCAGAAAGTGCGGAACCGTGACTGTCCAGCCGAAGAGCGTCATCATGGTTCGGTGGGTGACAGGGTCACAGATTATTGGGTGAGTGGCTCAGTCTCCCCGCAGGAAGCATTGCTCCACCAACCTCCCCCTGCCCCCCGCCATCTCCACCCTACACACGGGCCGGGTGCCTGGTCCTCTGTCCATGCCCCTAGGAACAGATCTCCAACCCCGACCCGTGGGCCTGTCGCCAGGGCTGATCTGGAGAGGAAATGTGAACCCGGAGTTTCCGGCAGGGCACCGCAGGTGGGAGAAGGAGCAGGGAAGGGCACGGCGGCCAACCTGGAGGGGCTGCGGGCCGAGGCGGCGGACCCCCAGCCCCCGCTCCCACAGCCCACGGCCAGGGGCCCCACCTCCAGGCAGCATTCCACGTCAGGCTGGCTCTTCCAGCCAGAAGGTTCTCGGGCTGACGTGACATCAGAGCTGCAAGGAGCCTGGGCACTTGCCTTGCCCTGGGCTTCCTGTCTGCTCCATGAAGGGGGCCTCAAGGCTCAGAGGACGACGATTGTCCCCAGGGAGTCAGCCCCAGCCTGGGTCAGAGCAAGACTCTCGACTCCCTGTGCAGTCTCAGAAATGATTATTCTTAGAACATTCTGTTTTAGTTGCATGTAGTCCATGCAGAAGAAGGAAATGGCAACCCACTCCAGTGTTCTTGCCTGGAGAATCCCAGGGACGGGGGAGCCTGGTGGGCTGCCGTCTATGGAGTCGCACAGAGTCAGACACGACTGAAGCAACTTAGCAGCAGCAGCAGCCCATGCAGAGGGGCTTCCCAGGTAGAGCCAGTGGTAAAGAACCCGCCTGCCAATGCAGGTGGATGTAAGAGACTCAGGCTCGATCCCTGGGTCAGAAAGATCCCCTGGAGGAGAGGGAAGCAACCCACTCCAGTATCCTTGCCTGGAGAATCCTGTGGACAGAGGAGCCTGGCGGGCTATGGTCCATAGGGTTGCACAGAGTCGGACACGACTAAAGTCACCACTAACGCAGCACACACGAGCAGAGAGCACAAAAGATATTTAAAAGGAACATTTCAGTGAAAAACCAGTTTCTTTCCCGCTCAGCCCCCAATGCCCCACGCTCTTTCCCAGGACACCGGTGTACCAGTGTCTGGAGCATCTTGGCCAGAGATAACATGTCCACACGGCAGCATGCACTCTGTACCCCCTTCTTATGAGAAACAGCCACACGTCACACCCTGTAGTGCTCCTTGCTTTTTCCACTTACAGAAAAGTCTGACACTTGGAGACTGTTCCTTGTCAGTCACGTACAGAAGGGCATCTGCTTTGACTGATGCGCAGGTTTCTGCCGCCAGGATGTATCGTGACAGTCGTCTGTCGAGCAACCCTTCACTGGTGCAGTCAGTTCAGTTCAGTCGCTCAGTCGTGTCCGACTCTTTGCGACCCCATGGACTGCAGCACCCTGTCCATCCCTGCCCATCACCAACTCCTGGAGCTTGCTCAGACTCGCAGCCATCGCATCGGTGAGGCCATCCAACCATGTCACCCTCTGTCGTCCCCTTTCCCTCCTACCTTCAACCTTTCCCAGCATCAGGGTCTTTCATTGGTGCACTTGTAGGTAATAAGATTCCAATGATTTGTATTCACTTTAAAGGCAGTTGCTTAATTTTTTAAAGGCATGTAAAGAAGATTTAATTAGCCCATGCGCCTGCACCTATGTGCAGATAATCCCTGGTGACTTTTTAAAAGTCAACTAACCCTCAGTTGTTGCTATCGTTTAGTTTCTCAGTCATGTCCAACTCTTTGCGACCCCATCAGCTGTAGCCCAGCAGCCTCCTCTGTCCATGGGATTTTCCAGGCATGAATACTAGAGTGGGTTGCCATTTCCTTCTCCAGAGGATCTTCCTGACCCAGGGATCAAACCTGCATCTCCTGCCTTGGCAGGCAGATTTTTTACCAGTGAGCCATCAGGGAAGCCCTCAGGATAAAGATATAAAATGAAAAGGAAAAGCTCCTCCCTCTCCCATTCCACACATCCTCCCAAAAGGCTGCCATCAATAACAGGTTGTTTGGGTGTGTGGGTATCCTTTCAGGAAGGAGAAGTAGGAAACGTCAGTACACATATGTGTCTAACCTTTCACAGTGTACACTAGAGGGACTGCAGCATGCAGCCTTCTGTCCCTTGCACTTCTCAGCAGAAATGCGTCCTGGAGCTCTTCCTGGGAAGTCAGCCTGTGGGTGCCGTCATGCCGGCTCCCTGTCCGCCAGGGCTGGACACCAGAGGTGTTTCTCCTCTCTGTTTGCTCACTCTGACAGCGTGCTGTGTGCAACTGCCCTTGTGTCTTTATGCCAGCCTGCTGGATGCCTTTCCAGGCCACCCTGCAAAAAAGCTTGCGCCATCTTGCACCTCAGCCGCCAGTGCCGGGGTGCACTCATCTCCTCCCACCTGCCACAGCAAAAGCATCATCAAACTTGTTCTTTTTCTTTTTTTTGCCAGCCTGGTAGAAACACACGATGACAAACATGTTGTATTTCAGTTTGTATTTTTTTAATGTGCATTTAATTACAAGTGAAATTGAATGTCTTTCCATGAACTGCTTGTTTGTATCCTCTGCCCTCTTTTTTCTAATTGGTTAGTCATCTTTTTCCCATCTCTTTGAAAGAGCTCTTTATGTATTAGGGAAATTAACTTTCATTTCATTCTCCTCAATGAACTTCTGTCATCCGTTCTGCAGATATCCTTTTTCAGTGAACCCTTTGTCCTTTTTTGCTTTGCGGTATGTGTTATTCCATGTAGAAGTTCTCATTTTTATATAGCTAGATTGATCCGGATTTTCTGCCATGGCTCCTGGGAATACAAATATTTACACAGCACATCTTACACAACCTCTGACACATTATCACAGTTGATCCTCAGACCAGCCTTTGAAGGCGGGCAGGCTGAGGGGTTTTATCATCGGGTCTGTTTTGCAGATGCATTCAAAGGAGGCTTAGAAAGGTGGTCGCTGAACAGATTCTAAGACCCTAGTTCTTCCCAGGCCCCTCCCCGACTCCCCGCCAGCCAGGTAACTCATTCCTGGCATTGACAACAAAAGGAGATAGCTTCTCTGTGAAAGCATTTTTAATGATTAAAACGACAAGAATCTTTTCTTCAAGATCTCTTTTTTTTTAAAAAAGTTGCTGAAAGTATACAAATAGCTTTTAAAAACAAAACTTCCAGCAAAGACATGGGGTTTGGGGTGGGGGCTCATGCGATGCCCTGAAGCCCATTCCCCAGGGAGATCATCAGGGGTGAGGAGGACCCCCCAGGAGCTGGGCCGTTCCTGGCGCATCTCTGCCATCACCAGGGCCTTGTGTACTCCTGGAAGAGCTCAGGTGCTTATCTGTGCGCAAGACAAGAGACTGAGGTGGTCCCGCACCCCACCTAGCTGAGGCCCTGCACTTGGCGGGCTGTGTGAGTGTGGCCAGTACACTTACCTTCTCTGCGCCGCCCTTGGCTGTGAAACCCGGATCATAGTTTCCAGCTTAAGTAAATGAACAAAGTGTCCACCTCTCACCTCTGATCTGCCTATTCCTTCCAGCATCCACGGCCTACTCCCCACCTGGCCCCGGTATCCAGAGCCACAAGCTGTCAGGGGGCACAGTCAGGCTCCCCCCACCTTGCCCCAGAAGCCCAGAGAGGGAGGTGCCTTGCCCAAGGTCACACAGCCCGGGGTGGCAGGGCAGCCGAGCCGCCTGTCTCCTGACTCAACCACTCACGGGCCTTCTGCCCTCTGGACCACAGCAGCCCGGCCCGGCCTCCTGTCTCGCCGATTCCGGCCACCAGGGCGCGCGACCGGCTGCCCGGGCTCCCACGTGGTCCGGGGCTGCCCGCTGCCCACCAAAGGAAGCCCTCCTGAACTTGGGGTCAGAGCGCTCAGAACCGCCCTACACACCAGGCAGCGCGCCCTCTGGGCTGCTTGTTCCCGGGGTACAGCCCTCCTGGAGCGCCCTGCTCCTTGCAGTCCGCCTGCGCCACTCCGTCCCCACGGCCTGTCCGTCTCCGAGGCCGGGCCGCCCCCCGAGGCCCGCCCCCAGCAGTCGTGGGTGCCCAGGCCATGTTTGCTGTGGGGTAGGGGGCGCCGCCAGTAGGCCCGTACCCTCGTCCCCAAACCTGCCGGCCGGGTACAGAGCACCCCCCGCCCCCAGCACTCTGCGCGACCCTGCGCCCGTGGCTGACCCTCTGGGCCTCGGTCTTCTCACCCGAGAACTGGGCGGCTGCGGGGAGAGGGTTGGGCATGGCCGGCGGGGACCGCGGTCCTCCGTGGGAGGGGCCTGCGGCTGCGACTCCGGGGTGCTTATCTGGGGGGTCTCGGCGAGTCGGAGTGAAAGGCCGGGGCCACCCGGCGCCCCCGCACCCCCGCCCCGCCGCGCCTGGGCTGTGCGAGACCCGCTCCCGGCCCGGCCCCGCCGACTCTAGCGGCCTCGACTGGCCGGGCTCGGGTGACGTCGGCGGCCGGGGCGGCACCCGGCCCCCGCCCCCCAACCGCTGCCGGGGAAACTGAGGCCGCGCACGCCAAGGTCACGGCGCGGAGGCCGGCCGGCCGGCGGCGCTCGGGCTGGGGCTCCGCGCTCCCGCCCGCGCTCCTGCGGCCGCGGGGACTGCGGGGACGGCAGGGACGGCGCGGCGGCGCGCGCTCGGAGGCTGCGGGCGGCCCCGCGAGGTAGGAGGCGGGCCGGCGGGGGGCGCGCGCGGCGGCGGGCGGGGCCGGGGGCCGGGGGCCGGGGGTCCGCGGGGGCCGAGTCTGCAGCAACGCGCGAGCGGCGCCCGGGAGTCGGGCGGGGGCCGGGGGCGGCAGTGCGGAGCCGGGCCCGGGGGGAGGACCGAGGCCGCAGGCGTGGGGCCGCAGCGGGCCCGGGCTGGCCGCCGGCCTGGCGGGGATGAGGCGGGGGCGCCGGGCTTTCGGAACCGGGCTCTGCGGTGTCGCTCCCGGGGGGGCCATAGGCGGCGGAGCCTCCCGGCTCTGCGGATGGCTCCTCCGAAACCCCCGCGGAAGGCGCGATCTGGGGAGGGGGCTCAGGGCGTTCGTCCCCGCGTCTGCACCGCTGGGGGTCTCGCCTGGGCTGGGAAACGTGACCCCAGACCCGCAGGGTCGCGGGGTAGGGGGGAGATGTGGCCCCCTCCACGGCCTCCCTTCCCCACCCCCCCTCCTCTCTGCGCCGCCTCTCCGCGGAGAAACCCGGCCGCGGATCCAGGGTCCGGAGCCTGCGGGCGGGGAGGTTGAGGCATCTCAGGAATTCGTTGGGAACCAGATGGACGCTCCAGGGCTGGGCTGGAGGCGCTGGCCCCGCATTCAGCCCTGCCCCTGACCCTCTTGTGACCTTGGGCAGTCCCTCCCCTGACCACGTGGGCCAGACGCTGGTCCCTAGCCTTGGGGGTCCTTCAGGTCAGACCACCCAGCAGGCAAGGAGTCGGATTAAAGGACTGCTGGGGGCTGGAACAGCCACAGCCCAGATGGGGCAGGAGAGAGCAGGGTGTCTGGGAAGTGACCATGCGCTGTTGTGGGTATCAGGACACTCTGTCTCACCTGCCAGCCTAGGGGGGAGCCCTTGTGGACTAAGGGGCTCTGATTGCGGGTAAACCCCTCCTCTGCCCAGCTAGCTGGCCCTGTGAGGAGGCAGGGCTGGTTGGCAGAGATGTGATCAGGCTGTCCCCTTGTCCCCACAGTCACGGGGAAACACCCCCTGCCAAGTGTCTGCCAGGCAGTTGTCACTTTAAATCGATAAGCTCTCCACTGTCATAGCTGATCTGTTCCCGGAGCCAACAGAGCGGAAAGATGGCAGTGGGTGTCCCCTCCCCTGGGCCTGTCCAGGAGCTTCAGCCCCTGGGCGGGCGGTCTGCTTGCCTGGTCAGCTTTGTGTGCTCTACTCTGAGCATGAGCGTTGGGTGGGGGTGGGGCCATTGCTCCACACTTTGGGGAGCCCCTGCTCTGGCTCTGCGGTCAGTCCCCAGCGGACAGGGTGCAAACCCTGGGAGCCGGGCTCTCGACCAAGATGACCTCTGGTCACCCTCCGCTGCCCCCAGCTTTAGGCCTGGCTCGTCACTTGGGCTGGCCCGGCGGCCAAGCCTCTGCAGCCGTGAATGACCAGAGAGCTGGTGTGCAGTGGGGTTTGAAACGAGGGAAGAGAAGTGGCCCCGGGACCCCCCGGAGGCCAGAAAGGACACGCTGGGAGGTGTCCAGGGTGCCACATCGCCACGGCCCAGCCCCTGAGCATCAGTGCTGCAGGGAGCTCGTGAGAGCCCGCCTCCGCTTAGAGCTGGGGAAACTGAGGCCAGAGAGGGGCAGGGACTTGCCCAAGGTCACACAGCACCCCCAGGCACCCAGCTCTCCAGCAGTCCGGCCATCCTCAGGGAGCTGCAGCCTGGGGGAGGCTCAGAGGACTCGGCGTCTCCCCCGGGAGGTCCCCGCAGTGGAGGGACGAGGACAGGGACTCTGGCTCCGCACAATTCACGAGCATTAAGTCATCTTGAGTCTCGTGACTGGAGTCGCCACCCTTCCCTGTGGTGCCTGCCCTTCCAGCCACTTCTCTGTCCACCCCACTCCTGCCGGCCCCACAATGACACCCATGATCTGAGTCAGGCCCCTGCCCCGTTGTGCAGACAGGGTGCCCAGGCCAAGGCAGCTCTGGGACCCCCGAGTCCTCAGCTGTCCTTCGACCCACGTTCTGACTCGGGGTGCTGAGTTCCCAAGCACCCCTGGAAGAGCACGGCCATCCTTTGTTCTTGCAGGGAGCTCCCGTCACGGGGGTGTGCAGGCTGCAGTGGAACACTGACTGGTCAGGGGAGGTTGACCAGATGTCTCATCACCCCACCCACCTTGTCCACCATGAACAGAGGGTTGGGACTGGGCTTGCTTACCCCTGTCAGGAGGTGTTTCTGATACGAAAGAAACAGCACATGGTCAGGTCCCTGTAGAGGCCGGGGCTCCCACCTCCTACCGTTGCTCAGACCCGGTGTTCATAGCCACCATAAAGTGTAACTCAGACTCACATCTAGGGGCAGCATCTTCCAGTGCCCACGGCCTGCCCACTGGAGGCAGCCTTCGGCCCTCCCGTTTTGGTGCCTGCCGGGCCCACCCCACCGATGCCACCCAAAAACCTTTGCTGGCCTCCAGGCATCCATGTGACCTCAGGCGGAATCTGTGTCCTCCTCCCCTGGGGTCCCATCGTCCCTGAACTGGGGAGGGGTCAGTGTGCAGGGCCAGATGTGGGCCTGACCTCAGGACACCCACCACCCCACCCCACCCCTGCCGCCTGGACTCCGCAGTGGAGTGCCACACAAGCGCCGGCTTAGAAAGGCAGGGTTCGGGCAGCCAAGTTCTCGGTGGCTTTTCAGAGCTGGGTGCGTGTGGCCTTCTGACCCAGCACAGTCGTGGCTCAAACCCAGCAAACGTCTTTCCAGCCTCGTCACGGGGTCTCGCTCGTTCCCATTTCATCTGGGAAGCCGCAGACCCGTCTGCTAACGTGTCTGAAGGCTCTGGAATCGTAAGATCGGAACAGGCCAGCAGCATGCACGGGAGATGCCGCCCCCTCTTGCCCACTGCAGGCTGGAGTCCCTTCTGTGACTCAGGCCCTCGCGCCCGGACAGCTGGGCAGTTTGCACACTCAGACGGCCTGGGGGAGGCGCTCAGAGGGGGCCTGACCCTGAGAATCCCCTCGGGCTCTGCAGACTGAGACAGAGAGGATCTCCATGGGACCCTGTCATTCCGGCTACGAGTTTGGGCCTGGGCCACTGCAATCCTGCTGGACGACAGAATCCCCAGACTGAATCCCCCGAGGGCAGGACAGTGGCCCAGGCACCTGCTGGTCCCCAGAGCCGGGGCCTACTGCAAATCTTTGTTGTGCTCAGCTGAGTTGGAGCCAAACAAGAAAAAAAGCAGTGAGTTCTCCTGGCTGGAGGTCTGCACGCTGAGGTGGTCCAGAAGAGTCCTGTGTCTTGGCTGAGACGCCCTGGAGGGCCATTTTAGCTCCAGGACTCCCAGAGCCAGTGACTTTAAAAAAAGAAAATTATCTAAGGACTTAGTGAAAGCTATCAGGATGGTTGTGTAGATTTGGAAAAGCGCTCAGCGCCAGGCTGTTCTAATAAAGACAGTCGCCCCGGGGTGTTATGGCGACACTTCATTATTCTGCTTCTCCAGATTCGGGACTAGGATCAGGTCTTGGACTTGGTCAAGGGGCCTAAGTGGAAGTGAAAGTGTTAGTCGCTCAGTCGTGTCCAACTCTTTACGACCGCATGGGCTGTAGCCCACCAGGCTCCTCTGTCCATGGGATTCTCCAGGCGAGAATACCAGAGTGGGTAGCCATTCCCTTCTCCAGGGGATCTTCCTGACCCAGGGGTTGAACCAAGGTCTCCCACACTCCAGGCAGATTCTTTACCATCTGAACCACCAGTGAAGTCAGTCCTAAAGGAAATGAGTCCTGAATATTCACTGGAAGGACAGATGCTACAGCTGAAGCTCCAGGACTTTGGCCACCTGATGTGAAGAGCTGACTTATTGGAAAAGACCCTGATGCTAGGAAAGACTGAAGGCAGGAGAAGGGGGTGACAGAGGATGCTATGGTTGGATGGCATCACCGACACGATGGACATGAGTCTGAGCAAACTCCGGGAGTTGGTGAAGGGCAGGGAGGCCTGGCGTGCTGCAGTCCGTGGGAGTCGGACACGACTGAGCGAGTGCACAACATCAGGGACCTAAGGACTAGCAGCGGGTTGCCATGCCCTTCTCCAGGGGATCTTCCCGACCCAGGGACTGAACCTGGGTCTCCCACGTTGCGGGCAGATACTTTACCATCCGAGCCATGAGGGAAGCCTGTGCACAGATCCCTCTGAGCCTCAGTCTCCTCCGCTTTAGAGTGGGAGTGATGGCAGGCCCCCTCCCCAGGCAGCTATGAAAGTAATTCTGGAAAGTATGTCAATGTCACGGGGCTAGCTTCCGTTTTCTCCTTTGAGGATATTGAAAAGCTACTGAGTATTTCTAAGGCCTCAAAGTCCCCATCAAAACGCCAGCTCCATTGATTTTCTCATTCAACACATATTTCTGGAGCACCTACACACCAAATGCCCTGCCTTCTGGGAGCTTTGATTGCAGAGTCAGGAGACCCACGACCTATGAGGGATCAAACCAAGAAGAGCGTTTCAGCTGCTGCTAAGGGCTAAGAGGAGTGCGTCTGCCCTGGTCAGTGTTAAAGGGGCTTCGCTGCGGAAGAGCCCTTCCAGAAGGGAGAGGACAGAAGCCCCCTTCACCCTTCCTTGGGCTCTGGGAGACGGACTCCAGTTCCGGCCCTGCGGGCTTCCCACTTGCTGTGCAAACTTGGGCAGGTTCCTTGCTGTCTCTGATCCTTGGCCCTGGTTTGAAATAGCAGATTAGACCCTCTCCAGCTCAGCTGCCCTGTGTGGCCGGGCTGCCTGTCTTGTCGGGGTGTCTGTCGTGCCTGGGGCGCTGCCGTCACAGTGGGGGTCCCTGCCTATCCCCTGTATCCCACACCACACAGGATCTCCATCTCAAACCGTCATGCGCAAAGATGGAAGGAAAGACAGGCCCAGGAGCAGCACCCCGGCCCAGAGACGCAGGGCAGCTGAAGCCCCCGCCCGACTCCTGAGGGCTCTGCCTGCAACCGTGGCCCCTCAGAGACCGCCCCACCCTGAGTTCTGTACTAACACCATCTTGCTCTCACTGTCTTCCCACCTATCTGAGCAACTCTGTACAACGTGCTGCTGCTGCTAAGTCACTTCAGTCGTGTCCGACTCTGTGTGACCCCATAGACGGCAGCCCACCAGGCTCCCCCGTCCCTGGGGTTCTCCAGGCAAGAACACTGGAGTGGGTTGCCATTTCCTTCTCCAATGCATGAAAGTGAAAAGTGAAAGTGAAATCGTTCAGTCGTGTCCGACTCTGCAACCCCACGGACCTCGGCCTACCAGGCTCCTCCATCCATGGGATTTTCCAGGCAAGAGTCCTGGAGTGGGGTGCCATTGCCTTCTCCACTGTACAACGTGGCCTTGTTTCTGTTCTGAGCTATCTGTGCATATGGCTTCCCAGGTGGCGCTAGAGGTCAAGAACCTGCCTGCCAACACAGGAGACGTCAGAGACCCAGGTTCAATCCCTGGGTCAAGAAGATCCCCTGGAGGAGGGCTCGCCACCCGCTCCAGTATTCTTCTTGAGAATCCCACAGACAGAGGAGCTGGTGGGCTACCGTCCACAGGGTCGCAAAGAGGGGGATGGGACTGAAGAGACGCAGCCTGCAGCACGGACGTGGATTTGGGCCGGAGATGTTTGCTCGGGCCTGGCTTCTTCTCAGAGTCACGGGGAGCTGTCACTCGGCCTCGTCACGGCTAGGTAGTACTCCACTGCACCGCCAGCCACACTTAATTTTCCGTCTGTGTCTTCAGTTCGGGGCTGTGTTCTTGAGCATGCCCACCTCCCAGTGCGTGTTCGGCCTCCTCTCTGCTATTTATCTTGAACCGGGCCAGGTGGTACGAGCTGCTCAGCATCGTCCCAGAGCCGACCGACCCTGTAGTCCTCCCCGCCCATCGCCCCCCGACCCCACCTGCAACCCCTGTTGTCAGTCTTGGCCATTTTTGCTCGCCTGGCCGCTGTGGAATGGCTCTGCTCTGCATCTTCCTGGTTGCGGTGGGGCTGAGCCGTATTCATACGTTTATCGGCTGTTTGGTTCTCCTCGTTGATGGGACTGTTGAAGCCTCCTGCCTACCTTGGGCTGTCTTCTTGGTTTTTCCATTGTTGTTGTGGATTTTGAGGATTCTTTAGGTATTCCAGATTCCAGTCCTTTGTCAGTTATACATGTTGTAAATGTCTTGCATTTTTTCAGTCTTCCTGGAGTCTTGGAATGAACGTTTCACTTTCAGAGGTCTTAATTTGAGTGATTTCACGTCATTTGTGTGAGTGTGTTTTAAGAATCCTTTCCTACCCTGCAGTCATGAATTCACCTTTTACGTTAGATCTGTAATTGGTGTTGGTAAATGGTGTGAGATCAGGGTTCCATTTCACACACATGCACACGTGTGCACACACAGGCACACATGCGTGCACACCCCGTTTCCCAGCCTGCCCAGCAGTTTGGTGACACGAGTCCCTTCACCTCCCTGCTCCAACCGTCCCCTCCTCCTGCATGCATACCTTTCCCAGCGGGCAGGAGCCAGGACCGCAGGCTGCGGTCTGGAGCCACGGCAGGGACAGCCCCCAGGCCGGGAGGACGGCCCTCCCCCGCTGCCTGCCCGCTCCTGCCGAACAGGTCTGCGGGCCGTCACGTGTCCGCTGGCGCTGAGTCGGGCTCTGGCGGATTAGGCCGGGGCTCAGGGCTTATGACCCACACCGGCCGCTGCACGGGCCCCGGGGAGAGTGGACGGAGCTCAGCTCTGGGGGCTGCAGAGGAGACCCCCGGGGGCCAGCGAGGCTGTGCTGAGGAGGCAGGAGGTCCCCAGCCCCGGCGCTGGAGCGAGGTGAGAGCGGGTGGGGCGGCCCGGCTGTGTCTCTCCCGCCCGGCTCCCGGAGCCTCTGCCTGGAGAACTAAACGTCCCCCCACCGCCGCCCCTACCCCCGCCAGACCTTTCCATCTGGGGGGGCCCAGAGCCAGGAGGTGGGGGCGGAAGCCCACAGAGAGACCTGCCAGGGTTCTGGCCGCTGTTCAGGCTCACCTGAACACACACACACACACAGACGCACACACACACACACACACACAGACCCACACACACACACACAGACCCACACACACACACACACAGACCCACACACACACAGACCCACACACATACACAGAGACACACACACAGACCCCCACACACACACAGACCCACACACACACATAGACCCACACACAGACACACACACACACACAGACACACACACACACAGACCCACACACACACATAGACCCACACACAGACACACACACACACAGACACACACACACACAGAGACACACACCTGCCCACTGGCTCCCATAAACACACACACAGACGCACACACACAGAGACCCACACACACACAGAGACACACACACACAGAGAGACCCACACACAGACCCACCCACACACACACAGACCCACACACCTGCCCACTGGCTCCCATAAACACACACACACACACACACACACACACACCTGCCCGCTGGCTCCCGAGGAGCTCTGCATCCTCTGCAGTGATGAGGGCTGCCCTCTGGACGGGGAGGTCACTGCTGCCCCTCAGTCCGCCCTCCAGATCCCAGTTCCTTTCCCCTGGCAATGGCCAGGACCCTCCCCTTGGGTGACCTTTACTCCTGTCCCGCAAGGTTGGGGGATTCGCCCATTTAACAGATGAGGAGACCGAGGCTCGGCGAGGGGCTGTGGTCCAGCTGGGGCCGGGCTGGGAGGCGGCTCCCAGCACCTCGGCAGCCTGCCTACGTGAGCCCAGAGAAGACTCTGCCCACGGCCTGCTGGAAGACACAGCCCCAGGGCCTCTGGCAGCTCTGGGTGCCTGGGAGCGGGGCGCTGGCCTGGGGGCAGTGCTGACCTGGGCTGTCCCTCGCTGGTGCCTGGGTGGGGTGACAGTACGAGGCCCCACCCCTCCAGGTCGCTCTGAAGTGCGCTGTGTGTGAAAGGGCCTCCACACGCGGCTGCTCCCAGCAGGCCCTGCGGACTTAGCATTCGTTCGCACAGGGAAGGTCAGTACCTGAGTTCACTGCGTCCTCTGAAGTCCTGGGCTTCCGTCCCCTTCTTTTCGTCCTGGGCTTTATCTACGCGTTTATTCCTCTGTGTTTCCTGTTTGCTTAGGAAACACAAGCACACGGTCTGATCGCTCGGCCTTCTGAGAGTGTATGATGCGGCGACATGCGCCCCCGCCGCGCCCCAGAGCAAACCCGGGCGTTGGAGGCGTGATGGTCAGCGGGGCTCCTGTGTGTGCTTGTCCACCGCCGTGTTTTAAAGGGAACACCGGCCCGGGCTCTGCCCCGTCCTGTGACTGCCCTCTGGGCCTTTAAATCCACCCACTTGGTTAGAGAGCCCGGGACGGCCTCCCCACAGAAGCCGCGCGTATTTGTGGGTGCTGGCACCAGTTCCTCCTCGTCAGCAGGCCTTGAGGGAGGCTGCAGCCTGGCACGGGGCAAACAGGGGGACTGTTGAGCCACAAAGAACGGTCCCTCTGTGCCCTGAGAAGGCCCCGGTCGGGGCCCAGCTCCCCCTCCGGCCCACCCCGGCGGTGCTGGGTCTGGAGCCCGGGTGGAGCCTGGGGAGCTGGCCGAGGCCCCGCCAGTGGCCAGCTGTCCACCGGGCGACCTTGAGCCTCCTCTGGCCTCCTGACTCCGTGCAGAAGTCCAGGGCGCGGGGTGGCCCCAGTGAGAGGACCGAGGGGCTGTCTCCTCAGGAACCCCAACACGCCACCCCTCACCCATCCCGGCTGAGCAGAAACCCATGATGTGGGCCAGAGTTTCCATTCTGCCTCTTACAGTTTGACCGGGCTCCGGAGGCAGCCCAAGCCCCACTGCTGCGTTCCCTGTGGGCCTTGTGACTCCTGGACCTGCCGGTGTCTTATCTCTGCCGTGGAAATCTCCCAGAGGGCAGTGGGCAGGGCTTTATCTCTCCCAACCTCAGAAAGAAAGGCAGCGGGCAGCACCGCGTGGCAGCATACCCCGTGTGTGACTACACGCCCTCGTCAAAAGGGCTCCCTGCCCCCTTGAAGGAAGAGCGGGACCCACCGCTGCTGTCGGGGGTGGCGGGGCCTAGGGTCACGGTCGCCCAGTGGGGCCGATGTCGGGGGTGGCGGGGCCTGGGGTCACAGTCGCCCAGCGGGGCCGAGCTTCAGGCGCTGCCAGTGTGCAGAGGCTCAGGTTGTGCCCTGTGGAGGAGCAGCTGGCAAAGCACTGCTGCCAGGCTGCAAGCTGGTGAGACACTGTGTCCACCACAAGAGGGAGCCGTTTCTGAATTCATGCACAGACCCGGCAGCTCACTGGCAGAGAGGTACCTGGTGAGGTGTCTCCTCTCCTCTGAGACGGGCTTCCTCCGCTCAGTTCTCTAGAATCTCCCTCCAGGACTCTGCTGGTAACCGGGGCAGAGGCACCTCCAAACACCCTCCTGCATCGGTGGGAGCAGCTTGAGTAGACCCAGCCCAGAGAATCTTGAGAGGGAACGCGGCCCTGGCTCAGGGCAGACCTGGGTCCGCGTCTCAGCTCCGGCCGCTCCTGGGCAGAGCTCCTCAGCCAAGCCCTCCACTCGAGCACCTATTACTATCACCCGGCGATGCAGTGGTAAAGAATCCAACTGCCAAGCAGGAAACATGGGTTCAATCCCTGGTCCGGGAAGATCCTCTGGAGGAGGAAACGGCAACCCACTTCAGTGTTCTTGTCTGGGAAATCCCCATGGACAGAGGAGCCTGGCAGGCTACAGTCCACGGGGTCACAAAGAGTCAGACACAACCGAGCCACGAACAACCACAACAATATGCCCCCGAAGCTCAAGTATGAAGGACCCTCACGTCTGCGCCTGGCCCCTGAGCAGGACCTCTTTATCTGTGAAGGCACATTGACTCGAGGACACAGACTCACGTGAACTAGACGTACTATCTCATCCACAAGGTTTTCTCCAGCACCTAGTACCTGCCAGGCTGGAAATACACAGTGAGACCCACAGACATGACTTTTATCCTTTTGGAGCTGAGTCATGAAGGTGGAGTCGGGAATACGTAGCTGAAAGAGAGCACCAGGCAGAGGGGACGGGGTGTGCAAAGGCCCAGGGGCAGGAGCCAGCTCACTGGGTGTGAGGCTGGAGCCAAGTGGGAGGGTGTGTGTGCTAATCACTTCAGTTGTGTCTAACTCTTTGCAACCCCATGAACTACACCGCTCCAGGCTCCTCTGCCCATGGGATTCTCCAGGCAAGAATACTCAGGTGGGCTGCCGTGCCCCGCTCCAGGGGATCTTCCCGACCCAGGGATCGAACCCGCGTCTCTCACGCCTCCTGCATTCGCAGGCGGGTTCTTTACCACTAGCGCCACCCGGGGTGGGTGAGTGGGAGGGGCGAGGCGGGCAGAGGCCGAAACCGCAAGGGTTTATGGGCATGGGAAGAGTCCGGTGCCAATCTCTCTCTCTCGCTCTCGCTAAAGATGTTTATTTATCCGTGTAGCTGCACTGGGTCTTAGTCACGGCGGGCAGGACCTTCGATCTTCACTGTTGCATGTGGGGTCCTTCGTTGTGGCGTGTGGGGTCTAGCTCCCTGACCAGGGGATTGAACCCGGCCCCTGCATTGGGAACACGGAGTCCTAACCACCGGGCCACCAGGCAAGTCCCTGGTGCTTATTTCTTAAGCAGCGAGGAGCCAGGGTTTCAGCCTCCTTAGATCAGTGACTCAGATTGAAATGTCAGTGACGTTGTGTTTGAGTCCTGGCTCTGCTTCCTGACCCAGCCGCCCCCCTGCTGTGTGACGGTGGGGGAGGTTGTGTTCGGTGGTGCAGAAAGGAGGAGATCTGAAGGGGAAGCTTAACGGGGTGTCCAGAGGTTGGCACAGCTGCCCCTGTGGGCACCACACTGTGCAGTCCGCTTGGGGCTGGAGGGCCAGACTGCAGTTCTCCAGCGGGACGGCAGGGGGCGCGGGCCCCTCGGCGGTGGCGGGTGGGCTGCCCGGTCCGCTTGGGGCTGGAGGGCAGACTGCAGTTCTCCAGGGGGACGGCAGGGGGCGCGGGCCCTTCGGCCGTGGCGGGTGGGCTGGCCCCGCGGGGCCCCGCGCGGGACTGGTGGGGTCGGGGCGGCACTGGTCAGGCCAGGGTGGGGCCACGCCCCCCTCCGCCCTCCCGAGCACCCCAAGTGGCGCCCGGCCCGTCGGTTCAGGGGCTCCCGCCCGCAGTTGCCGGCTCTCCGTCTTTCATCCCTCCGGGACCATCCATCAGCTGTGACCTGAGCTGACGTTTTAAGCCGATCTAAATTTGCCACCCAGCCCGACCAGGGGACAGCTGGGCGAAACCAGCGCCTGCAGGAGAGCGCTGGTGTCCAGACCTCCACTCCGCCGCCTCGGCCAGTGTGGTGCGGATGACGAGACGCCCCCTCGCAGGCGGGCAGGCGGGCGGGCGGGCACCGGCACACTGTGAGTGCCCAGGGACGGTTGGTCCAGCCAGGCCGGGGCCCCCAGGAGGCCTGCAGGGCCTGGCAGTGCTTCCCCAGGGTCCCCGCACCTGGCAATGGGCTGGAAGCACAGGGGAGCCGATGTGCGTTCAGTGAAGACGTGTCCTTCCGACCAGGGGATGCGTTCCAGAGCGGGATCGCTCACACTTGGGCCATCACTGTCCGTGCTTGGGTGCCCACGAGCAGGGCCGAGCCCCGGGACAGGCCCCCCGGGAGTCCCCGGGACCGGGCACCGCGGGAGGGGAAGGAGGAGTCCTGGGAGAGGTCCCCGCGCTGCGCTCCGTGTGGTCACCCTTCACCAGGGTGATAATTACTGCAGACGTGCCTGAAAGGGAACAAATTGCTGTGCGCTTGTAATTACAAATTGCGTTTCTGACACTCCAGGGGTTTCCAAACCTTGATATCTGTGTTGTTTACATATACATTACAGCCATTTATGGAAAACACCAGCGAGGCCAGAGCTGTCTGTGGGTCGTGCTTCCTAAGAGATGCTCAGGGTGGCTGTGCTCTGGGAGTCCCCCGGGGGACCCGGGCTGAGCCTCGAGCTCTACTGCTCTGTCGTGGGCTCCGGTTCTCTCTGCAGCCCAAGACTTTTCACACGTGGACCCCCGGGCTGGAATCCCGGCTCTGCGCCGACCAGCTCAGGGGCCACCAGCCACAAAGCCCTCCGTGTCCCGGTTTCCTTACCGGGACTAAGTAACTGGGACTCGATAACTGGCTCAGAGACCACGGCATCCGGCGGCAGGCCCTCAGCCTCCGTGCCCAAGGCGCTCCCTGGGGCTGTCCCTCTGTTCAGGATGCAGGGAGACCCACATCCCGAGGAGGGGACGCGGGCCCTGGAACCCCGCCTCCCGTCCCCCTGGCAACCAGGCAGCCCTCCCCCACCTGAGGGGCCATGACCTCCTCTCGGTGTTATGTCTTGCTGCAGAGTATATTCTCAGATCCCTGGGTTTCTGTTAGTGTGAGATGCAGGCCACAGGTGGGCATGGGACGATTCCAGGTGAGCCACGGATGCTACATTCAGTGACGTGGAACTGTCAGATGTACCCTGCCCCAGGAGAAAGCTGTTCCCCTCCAGGCTGTTTCAGCCCCTCCGATTAGATTACAGATTACACATTACACTGACTGTCTCTTTCACGGCTCTTTATCACTCCAAAAACGCTTAACTATAGGTCCTTATTTTGTAGGAAGTAATATATTTTATAGAAACAAGTATATAAAAGAGACTGCAAGACAGACAGTGAGTGCCCCCCGCCCCAGCCCCCAGAGGTAGTCATCACCCAGAGATATGTCCGTCAGAGTGCGTGTGTGTCTCTGTGTGTGTGTCTCTGTGTGTGTGTGTGTGTGTTTACCCCTTCCTTGTGATGTATCTTGTATCTCCTTCCATATCAGAATACAGCAAGCATCCTTCTGTTTTATAGCTGCCGTCTGTAACATGGATTTTCTATACTTTTAATCTCTGTTTTAAACAAAGAGCAAGCCTCAAGCACCGGCCTTCTGCTGATAACAAGCTCTGCGCGGGGTTTTGTAACAGTGTTCGGTTGGGGTGATTTATGACAAAATTCAATATATGCTGGGCACGAATGACTTTTCACTGATGGAGCAGATATAATGTGTGCTGATATACAGAATACTATTAAGTAATTGGCACACAGGTGCTGTGTGGTTGCTTGGAAAACTAACCTGAGGATAAATCCAGGCCACTTCTGCCAGCTCCCCCGGCCCTCCAACACCCTCCTATAAAATGAAGCCCCTGCCCTGTCCTCCAGCCTCATTCCTCACAGCTCACCCATCCCCACACTTCACGCCCCTGTATAGGCGGTTCCTGTACCCGGAGTGCCCTGCAGTGAGTTCCCATTTGTGCCGCAGATCCCAGTCCAGGCTTCAGCTGCTCCAGGAAGCCCTCCCTGATGGCCGTCCCTCTGCCCACAGTTGTTCCTGCCCCTGTGCCAGGTCAATCGCATGATTGCACTGATCACCCACCTTAGTTCCCTGGAGCAGCGCAGGGATCCTCGACTCCTGCAGACATCAGAATCACTGCAGGGTGAGATTGAGCATCGCTCGGAATTCCCCCCAGGACTGCAGCTGCTGCTGGGGCCACACTCTTGAGTCTCTCCCTGGTGGAGGCAAGTCGCGGGCGGAGCGTCAGCGCCCCTGTTCTCAGCTCAGTGCCGTCATTAGCAGGCTGTGCGTCTTTGCAGAAATTACTTACCTTCTCTGGGCTTTGGGGCCTCCGTGAGAAACTGAGATGTGAGCCCGCCTTGTCGGGCGAGTATCGAGATCGTGTGAACATGTGTGTGGAAACTGGGCTGGCACCAGCCAGTGTGGGCTGCTTCCTTCCAGCCCCCAGCCACCCAACTTCCCGAGGGCAGGGCCCGCGTCTGCTGTGTCTCGGACCCTCTGCGGCGCCCGGCCTGTGCCTGGCGGGCGCTCACTGACCACTCCGCATCTGTTATGTCTTGTACCCTCTGTGGCGCCCAGCCTATGCCTGGCGGGTACTCACTGACCACATTCAGGAAGGCACCTGTGCCCAGTTATCCGTTTATTCAACTAGTGAGTCAGACATCGCACCTGCCCTATGCCTGCTGACTCCGAGTCCGTGGAGCTGGGTCAAGCTGGATGAAGTCTTCCTCCCGCTGGGACCAGTGAAAGTGCAAGTCGCTCAGTCGTGTCCAGCTCTTTGTGACCCCACGGACTATACAGTCCATGGGATTCTCCAGGCCAGGATACTGCAGTGGGTAGCCGTTCCCTTCTCCAGGCTTCCCAACCCAGGGATCGAACTCAGGTCTTCCGCATTGCAGGCAGATTCTTTACCAGCTGAGCCACAGGGGAAGCCCAAGGACCAGGGAAGGGGTTGGTTAAATCAATAACATAAAGCAGATCGCAGCGGGGAATGTTTAACCCACTTAAGAGAAGCTGTCGTTTTAGGAGCACTTACTGGCGTCCGCTTGCAAACCAGGCAGCGGAGCGCTTGCTGTTGTAACAAATGAACGCATCTATTCATTAAAGCAGAGGGCCGCTGGGGCTCGCTTGGCTGGCCCTTGGTGGCCGAGTGGATGCAACGGATAGGAATCCGTGCTGCCAGCAGGGATGGCCACGCGGGGCAAGGCCTTGCCACCCCCTCTACCCTCCTGGTGCAGGTGGCCCCCAGTGAAGCGCAGCTGCTGGGAAAGAAACCCACATACGTCAGGGACGGTGGTTTGCTTTGCCCCCGGGGGTTCCTCTTTTTAGAGACGCTTTAGCTCACAGGTTCCTTAAGTTATGAGAATCACCCTGGTTATGAGAATCAGTTTTTCTGAAGATCAGTTTCACGTGAAAAGGGGCGTTGGCTTAGATCAAATGGGACCAGATTGGCCTCGTGCTGGCCCTGAACCAGAGTGAACCCAGTTCAACACGATCCTTCAGCTCATCACAGATCTCCTGAGCACCTACTGTCCACCACCCCAGGATGCTGGGGACACCCTGGTGATGGAGGAGGGACAGTAAACCAGGGAGCAAGTAACTGAGCCAGATAACCAGGCGGAGGTGAACTTTAAGGGGGATTAGACCAGATGGAGGGGCTTCCCCAGTGGCTCAGATAAAAATCCTCCTGCAATGCAGAACTCACAGGTGCCGGGGGTTCGATCCCTGGGTCGGGAAGATCCCCTGGAGGAGGGCATGGCAACCCACTCCAATAGTCTTGCCTGGAGTATCCCACAGACAGAGGAGCCTGGTGAGCTACAGTCTAGAGTGTTATAAAGAGTTGGACACGACTGAAGTGACTTAGCACGCACGCACGCAGACAGGATGGGGAGAATGAGGCTGTGCTTTATCTGGGGGCGGCCTGGGCTGTTCTCAGGCAGAGTGGGCTCAGGCCAGTCCTGGACAGACCGGAGCGTTTCCTAGAGCTTGTCCCCAGGGGAGGGACTCGGTGCAAATGCTGTGGGTCACACCCCCCACTCCCGAGGATCTGGCGTCCTTGCGCCACCAGCCAGGAGGAGAGGGCTGAGCATGACGGGCTGCGGTGGGGGTGCCGGTGATCATGTCCTGGGGCTGGCGGGGCACCTGGCGGGGAGAGGGTGGCGAGCAGTGTCCTTCTGGTGCTGACGGGGCTCAGGGAAGAGGCCGTCACTGGTGAAAGCAGTTCAACTTCTTGCTTCTAATTTTCTTCCTGACATTGTCAGGCCCCTTGAATCTGCAAGAAATCCAGCCAATGGCCATTTCCCACCCACTTGTACAGACTCCTGACTCAAGTGGCTGCAGCACTTGGTAGCCATAGGCCTTTTGCCACGGACCCTGTCTCCAGGACTTCAGGATAAGCAGTCCGTATCGCCTGGCTGGACTCAGCAGAGGGACAGGGAGAGGGTGTGCCCCCAGGAGCAGCCAGCCTGGGGAGGGATGCAGTGAGCGTGTTCTTATCTGTGGCCACCACTCCCATCTTCCTTTACTTCTGCAACAAACCGACATCTGCTGTGCCAGGGGGGTGGTGAGGGAGGCAAGTGCTCCAGAGACCCAGGCTCGGAGGGCTTCTTGGAGGAAGTGATCGTTGCTGGCTGTTTGGTCCACTTCATCAGTCACCGAGCACCACTGGGCATCACGCAGTTGCTCCGTGGAGCGGGGTTTCCTCTTCCTTGCCCCTGGGTCCCACCATGTGGTTCTCATGTCCGCAGCCCTCCTCGAGGAGCTCTCCCAGGCCCTTACGGGGCCATTCATCCATTTGTCACCTGTTGGCATCATAACAACTGCATCCAACGTTTACTGTTCATTTAAGTGCTCCTTATACCTCCAGCCATGACGGTTCCCTCCGTCTGGGGCGTCCTTTGCCCGAGCACTGGGAAGGAGGCGCTAAGGAAAAGATGCCCAGTTCGTGGCTGCAGCCCGCACTGACCTGGGGACTCAGGTTCCTCATCTGAGCAGTGGGTAGCAGCACCAGGTCACCATGGCCCCTTCTGGCTCTCAGGTTCTAGGGTGTGCTCACATTAAGGCCGGTTTCATCTCACTGTCGTGGTCTGGTCTTGGCCAACCCAAGTCCCAGTGAGCTTTTTGTGGTTGGACTTAAAATTCCTCTGGCATGGCGACAGGTGTCTGAGACCAGGCCAGTTATGTGCAGCAATGGCCACATCTGAGCCCCATCGCCGGGAAAATGATGGAGAGCCGCTTGAGGCCTGCGACCATAATAGTCTCTTTCAACTTTGTTGTGACGCAAAAGTATCCATATATAGTGCAGAATTGAGTGAGTGTGACTGTGTTCCAATAAAACTTTATTTAAAACAGCAGACAGGGGGCAAGACTTGCCTCCCAGGCCTAAATTTGCCTCTGACTTATTCAGCTGAGCACCTCGGTGTTCCAGGCCCATAGTAGGCACAGGGAATGCTATAGAGAAGGACGCAGGCCCAGCTCTGCCCGGCAAGGACAGCACAGCTCTTGGCTGTGATGGGAGAGCAGGGACAGGGGAATGGGACAGCGTGAAAGGGGAGTTTCTGACTTTGATGGCGGGCAAGTCTGGGTGAGTTTCTGGGGGACGTCGCATCAAAAGCTGAAATCCAAATCCTAGCTGTGAGCCAGCACCATGGAGGGTGTTGCTGGAAGGCTGACGAGGGCTGGAGATTGGAGCCAGACAAGACGATGCAGGAGGAGGTCTGTGGGAGAGGGACTGCGTGGTCAGCCTTTGGGGGCGTAGGTGCCACAGGTCTGGAGAGCAGGAAGGCTGTGGAAGGTGGGGAAGGGGGGACTGTCACAAGTCCAGGGAAGGGGTGAGGTCAAGTTGTGGGTGGGCGTGTGACATGGGCCAAGGCAAGTAGATCAGGACTGAAGCCTAGGACGATACAGTGAAATGAAACATTTTCATTCCTTTGTTGCCTTGTAGGCGGGCTCCTACTCACCCCTCAAGGCCCCAGCCTAAATGTCCCTTCATCTTTGGAGCCTCTTGTCGGGCAGAGTGACAAGCTACTTTCTCCAGACTATCATAACATCATACACAGGGCAGTGTCTCCCCAACTGCGCCTCAAAGCGCAGGAATGGAGTGAGCACTAACGTGTGTTTGCTAAATTAAATGAAAGGGCAAGGAGAATTAATTAGCCAGGGGAGAGGTGGGTGATGAGCCTCCCTTTACACTTGAGGAAACAGAGGCTCAGAAGCCTAAACACTTTGCCCAGACGGCTCGTGTAAGATTTCTTGCCCAGTCTGGTCATTTCCACTCCGCAGAAAAACTGGCTTTCTCCACCTCTCCAGGCTGGAACTTCTCTCACTCGCCTCACGATTCCTTGAATTATTCATCTGTGAGGCAGTTGACAGCAGAAGCAAAAGGCACACTCTGCAGGAAGAGAAAACAAGAGAATGAAGAAGCGGCTGGTTTCCCGGGACTCCATCCTTTGTAGTCCAAACGCTAACAGGGAAATTCAATGCCCTTTCCCCAAATCCGAGACGGAACTCTGTCGCCAAGACTGTCCTGGCGGGCGGCGAGGCCCTGGGCCTGGAGAAGCGCCTGGAATCCTTGGAGAATCCGGGTTGTGAGCCGTGTGTGGAGAGCTCCGCAGCTGAGGGGAGCTCTCTTGGCCCCATTTATTACAGCCTATTTTTAGAGGGCAGGCCAGGCTGGAGTGGGAGTTCTCCACCCACCTCCCTAACTGGACTATTTCAACCCTGCCAACTGTGTCCCCACCCATCTCCCCACCCCCAGCCAGGCTGCCGGAAGGTCTTCTTCCAGAGCCCTGGGTGGCGGGGCTCAGCCCTCCTAGTGGTGGTCGGCTGATTCGCCTCACTGCGGTTTTGATTCGCATTCCCCTAATGATCAGTGATGCTGAGCCTCTTTTCATGTGCTTATTTGCCGTTCATATATCTTCTCTGGAGAAAATCCTGCTTGGATCCTTTGCCCATTGCTAACAATTCTTATTTATTTATTTGGCTGCCCTGGGTCCTCACAGCTGATGTGTGGGCTTTCTCTAGCTGCGGCGCGTGGGGGCTCCTCTCCGCTGTGGTGTGCACACTTCTCATGGAGGTGGCGTCTCCTGTTGCAGAGCACAGGCTCTCCACACACAGGCTCAGTGGCTGCAGCTTGCGGGCTTAGAGCACAGGCTCAGTAGCTGTGCTGCACGGGCTTGGTTGCCATGAGGCATGCGAAATCTTCCTGGACCAGGGATTGAACCTGTGTCTCCTGTCTTGGCAGGCGGATTCTTATCCACTGCACCACCAGGGAAATCCCCTTTGCCCATTTTTTTAATTGGGTTATTTGCCATTTTATTGTTGAGTTGTAACCATCCTTTATCTAACATGGATTGTTGTTGCTGTTGTTCAGTCGCTAAGTCATGTCCAGCTCTTTGTGACCCCGTGGACTGCAGCCCGCCAGGCTCCTCTGTCCTCCACTATCTCCCTGAGTTTGCTCAAATTTATTGAACAAATGAATTCATTGTTCATTGAGTCGGTGATGCTATCTAACCATCTCATCCTCTGCCGCCCTCTTTTCCTTCTGTCTTCAATCTTTCCCAGAATCAGGGTCTTTTCCAATGAGTCGGCTCTTCCCATTAGGTGGCCAAATTATTGAAGCTTCAGCTTCAGCATCAGTCCTTCCAATGAATATTCAGGGTTGACTTCCTTTAGGATTGACTGATCTGATCTCCTTACAGTCCAAGGGACTCTCAAGAGTCTTCTCCAGCACTATAGCTGGAAAGCATAATTCTTCAGCACTCAGCCTTCTTCATGGTCCAACTCTCACATCTATACATGACTACTGGAAAAACCATAGCTCTGACTGTATGGACCTTTGTCAGCAAAGTGATGTCTCTGCTTTGTAATATGCTCTCTAGGTTTGTCATAGCTTTTCTTCCAGGGAGCAAGCGTCTTTTAACTTCATGGCTGCAGTCACCGTCTGCAGTGATTTTGAAGCCCAAGAAAATAAAGTCTGCCACTGCTTCCACATTTCCCCTTTTTATTTGCCATGAAGTGATAGGATTGGATGCCATGATGTTAGTTTTTTGAATGTTGAGTTTCAAGCCAGCTTTTTCACATACTAGACCTTATCAGATGCATAATTTGAAAACAGTTTCTCCCATTCTGTCTTCATTTATTTTTAATGTATCAAAGAAAACATCAGAAGTGAAGAGGAGGGCTGTGGAGATGGGCTGTGCATTGCTGCCCAGCCTCTTGCCTGGGAGCCCTGGGGCCTGCCCCTTGCCGAGCTGCAGGCTGAGCCAGCCCAGCCCTCCTCCTCCACTGTTCCTCACCCGCCCCAGGTCCCCATCTGGGAATAACACTCCTCGTTGGCCCCCCTGCAAATGCAAGATTCAAAAGGGCACGTGAAGAAGCCCCTGCAAGCGTGGCTTCCCACGGCTTCCGCCCCTGCAGGCCTGCCAGCTGCCTGGCCCTCCAGGAGAGGCACCTGAGGATGGGGCGGCCCTGGGGAGGTGGGGCTCTGCTCCTGTCTGTCTGCTTGAGGAGTCTCCCAACCACATCTGAGCATTCCACAAGTGCCAGGGCCACGCACTGTGCCTGCCTTAAGGTGCCCAAGGACAGAAAACAGAGATGTGCCAACTGAGAACGACATGCCACACGGCTCATCGAAGAGAGCCGTGAGGGGGAGGGAGAGCCTCTTCTTTAACCCAGTTAAACTGAGCCTCAGTTTCCCCTTTTGACAAGCGGGACCAGTAGTAACTGCATCACAGTGTTGTAACTGAGGACCAAATATCAGTAAAAACCTCTAAAATGCTAGTTAGGATCACTTTAAGTTTGCCTGGGGGTCTGGACGTTGTTCTGTGGGTGGGGGGAGGGCAGAGGGTCTGGAGGGCTTAGGGAGAAAGAAGCTGCTTCCATCAGATCCTCATCAGAAAGCCCCCCAAAGGGTGTCCTCAGACTGGGGGGGTGGGCACCCTCTCTCTTGTCTCTGGGGCAGGGGAGTTAGAGCCCAGAGCCACACCATCTGGGAAAGCGCGAGCCCCGTTTTATAAACCGAGGCCAGAGTCAGGATTGGCAGGGCTTGGCGCCGTTGGCAGAGTAGGCTACAGTTGGCTGGTTTGGGGATTTTGTATCTGTTGTGCTCACACGCTCGGAAGGGACATATGTCTGCTAGTGGGCCGCGTCTTGGAGCCAGTGAGTAGTCCTCCCAGGGGAGGGCCCATGGCTAGGGCGGGGAATGCTGCCGCGGGCGAATCCCGCCCCTGCTCAGGCCCCGCCCCCTGCCGCTTCGCCCCGCCCCCGGCGCGCCGCCTCGCCCCTCCCCCGCGGCCCCGCCCCTCACCCCTCACCCCTCCCCCACAGCCCCGCCCCCCGCGGCCCCTCCCGCGCCCCGGCCACATTCCTCCGGCCCGGCCTAGCGCTGCGCCTGGCGGGCGGCGGCGGGGCGGGCTCTGCCGGCCTGGGGCTCGGACCTGGGGCCGGGAGCGGCGGGGACCTGCGGGCGCTGGGCCGGGCGACCCAAGCTGGTCGCGTGGCGGGCAGGCCGGGCGCGGGCGGTCGGGTGTCGGCCCGGGTCCCGCGCGCCCGGCCCCGCCAGCTCCCGCCGCGGCCGCCATGTGGTGCCTGCACTGCAACTCGGAGCGGACGCAGTCCCTGCTGGAGCTGGAGCTTGACAGCGGGTGAGGACCGGGCCGGGAGGGTGCGAGAGGGCGTGCGGGGCCCGGGACCGCGGGGCAAGGTGAGCTCGCGCGCCCCCGTGACTGTCGGACGGGAGCCCGCGCGGGCGAGTGCCGTGAGGGACCGCTGGGAGTGGGTGTCCGGTGCTGCCTGGGGAAGTGCGGCCAGCGGGGGTCTGTGCCGCGCCTGGCTGCAGGCCTGTTGCTGCCGGACCGGGGCCTGTGTCGGGCGGACCCCGGGGGAGAGCCCGCGGGGCTGCGCAGGTGCGCTGGGGCGCTCTGGCCAGGCACCTGGGCGTGCGCCGGGGCGGCTGGAGCCCGGAGGTGGGGTTCTGCGTGGCCGTGACTGAGCCACGGGGTTGGGGGTTTCTGTCGACGTGTGTCTGGTGTGGTCAGCGATGGAGTCAGAGGGGATGAGTGTGTGTCCCGGAGACCATCCCTGATCTGCTCCGGGGGCCTGTGGGTGGGTGGCTGGCTGAGCATCTGCCGGCCTGTGTTTACGGAGAGAGGGGGAGAGTGTGTATGTGTGCTGGGAATATTGATTTCTTCGCTCTGCCCGCCAGCACAGCTGCCCCGGAGCTGTCTGCAGGCCCCTCGAGGAGCAGGGCTCGGGGCCGGAGGGTATTTGTTGACAAACGGTTCTGGCTTGTGTCAGGCGTCCTGGGAGGGGGGACCCACCTGCAGCCGTCTGATCTCTGAGTTCAGAAATTCTGCAGCTCGTGTCTGGCAGTTGCACTGAGAATGCACATGTGTCCCCCTCCGCCCCCCGCGCCCCCCCACCAGTCCCTGGGCTGGAGGCTCTACGTGGGGTTGTGGGGGTGCGGTTCCCAAGGACCCATCGCTCCTTGCGTCTGGGGCGGAGACCGGGCCGGCTGCAGCTGCAGGGCCAGCTGTCTGGAGTCGGTGGCAGCAGTCCGAGAAGCGGGGGAGGTCCATGATATTCACATCCTACACGTGCGGCTACACGTGCGGCTGCCACACACAGCTGTCCGCCCCGCACTCGTATGCATCGCTCTCCTTGCTGTCCCATGTCCCCGTATCGCCCGGCAGCACGCTGGGGGTGCGCCTCCTGTGGTCAGCATCACGGCTCCGCGGTTTGTTGAGTGCCAGCCGCGTACAGGCCCTGCTCTGAGTCATTGAGCACAGCCTGGAGCCACTGTCCTTGTGGGAGCACAGGCCAGGGGACACAGCCATGAGCACAGCTCAGAATCGTTGTCCTGAGGGGTCTGCCTGTCTGCAAGGACTTGTCCAGCCTCGCCCTTCCTGCTGGGATGCAACACCACCTCTCCTGCATGTCTCCCGGTCCCTTCCCTTCCCACTGGCAGGCCCTCCGCACAGCCAGTCTGAATCTTCCAGCTGCAGGGAGGCCCGCTGGGGCCCATTTGCGGTCAGAGCTGGTGACAAGCAGCTGCTCCTAGGCCTCTGCTCAGGCCCAGAGCACAGCGCCTCCTTGGGCCTCTGAGCAGGTGGGGCCCATTTGCTGCTGAGTGCCCGGGGGGAGGGTGGGAGAGGGTCAGCTCTGCCCTGGCCTGGGGAGGCTTAGCCAGCTTGCCCCCGACCCAGAGTCCTTCCCGGTGGCCCAGAGGGGACCCAGCAGGCTCCAGAGGCCTCGGGACACCCCCAGTGTGTAACAGGTCCAAGACCACCCATCCTGGAATGGCCGTAACCACGGCCATGGGATGACCACCATCCCGGCCAGCAGCACGCCGGGAACCTGTCCTGGGCACTCTGTGCTCTAAGCTTCTCCTGCCCTCCCTTTCTACATGGACACAATGAGGCAGGGGGGCCAGGGTCCTGACCAGAGTCTTCCAGGGTGAGCCCAGAGTAAACCCACATGTTCTGATGGTGGCCTGCGCAGCATCCCTGCCCGCCCTGCCGCTGTTCTCGGGCCTTTACTCAGGGAAGTCGGACTCTGAGCTGGTTGTGCTAATATTTACACAGCTTTGGTTCAGAAACATGGACAGGCTGCCGGCTGCACAGTCAGACGGTGTGAGGCTGGACAAATAGGTCTTTCTCGAGGAGTTTGGACTGGGCCCCGAGAGCTCCGGGTGCATGTGTGTGCGGTGTTACCTGGCTGGGCTCTGTGGAACGTGGGATTGCGGTTTGCCGGGCGAATCCGTGAGTCCAGGGCAGCTCAGGGCATTAGGAAAGAGGGGCTCAGAGAGGCAGACAGACTTGATTGCAAACCCCAGCTCAGCTCTGTGAAGTCACGCAAGTTTCCATACCCCGTGAGCCTCAGTTTCCCCGGCCGTGACAGGAGATGGTGCCGCTGCTTCACGGAGGGGCCCGAGGCCCTCCCAGCGGGTCTGGGAGCCCTCGCCGGGCTGGCCGCCCTGGCCTCCGTCAGACGCACGGTCACCCGGGTCAGCGCCCGGATCTTCCAACCACCCGGGACCTGCGGGCTTTTCTTCCTTCCTCTTTTGTAAATTTCCTCTGCATTGTGATGACATGTGGAAAATCCACCTGGTAATAAGCCCAGAGGCAACACAGGGGTCATGGACTTGGAGGTGGCCTGGGTCCCCTGGACTGTGTGTGTGTGTCTGTCCAGAGGCTGTTCAGTGGGGTTGGTCACTGGTCCTCAAAAGCAAACGGTAACGAGTTTAAAGGTCGTTACGGCTCTTGAAGAATTAATTGGTCTGGCCTTAGAGTATCTGGCTGTTCCCACTGCGTGAGGGGAAGCTGGCGGTGATCGTGGAGGAGGATGTGGCCTGGTGCCTTCCGTCTGCCGTGGCTGCACCTGAGTTGAGCATGTGCCCCCCAAGCCTGGGGCCAAAGCTCTTGCAGGGCACCGACCATGTGCCGGTGGACACACACGCTCCCAGGCCCCGGGGGGCTTGTTCTCTGGAGAGACGTGTGCAGCCTTGGGACAGCCACGTCGCGCTTCCTGTGATCCTTTATTTACTCACCAAACCGTTACCGAGACCTGCCTCTGCCAGGCCCCGGGCTCAGCGTAGGGGAACTGATGACTGGCGTGAAGCCGTGCGGCCCAGCGCCCAGGCCTCCAGGTTTCACAGAACCTGACTCTTTCCAGCCGCGTGGCTTTCGGCGTGTCACCTCCCCTGTCTGAGCCTTGCCTTCTCACCCGTGACGTGGGCCCGGATGCCTCGTGGGGCTTGGGCGGCTCGGCCTGCTGGCAGCCTTCCGCCCCATCGCCACGTGCTCCCCTCTGCTCGTTCTCTTGCTGGTGTCTGGGCTGAAGGCTGGTTTCTGGAGTCTGCATGGGGGCTGAACCACCTAGTTGCTCTCTTTGCTGTTGCTCAGTTGCTCAGTGAGTCTGACTCCTTGCAACCCCACGGACTGCAGCACGCCAGGCTTCCCTGTTCTTCACTGCTTCCCAGAGTCTGCTCAGATTCACGTCCATTGAGTCCGTGATGCTGTCTAACTATCTCATCCCCTGTCGCCCGCTTCTCCTCCTGCTTTCCATCTTTCCTATCATCAGGGTCTTTTCCAGTGAGTCGGCTCTTCTCATCAGGTGGCTGAAGTATTGGAGCTTCAGCATCAGTCTTTCCAATGAATATTCAGGGTTGATTTCCTTTAGGATTGACTGGTTTGCTCTTGTTGCAATCCAAGGGACTCTGAGAGTCTTTTCCAGCACCACAGTTTGAAAGTGTCAATTCTTTGGTGCTCATCCTTTATGGTCCAGCTCTCACATCCGTACACGACGACTGGAGAAAACCACAGCTCTGACTAGATGGACCTTTGTGGGCAAAGTGATGTCTCTGCTTTTTAATACACTGTCTAGGTTGGTCATAGCTTTTCTCCCAAGGAGCAAGCGTCTTTTAATTTCATGGCTGCAGTCACCATCTGCAGTGATTTTGGAGCCCAAGGAAATAAAATCTGTCACTGCTTCCACTTCTCCCCCTTCTGTTTGCCATGAAGTGATGACTCTAATAGCTTTTAATGCCTTCTTCGTACTTGGCTGGAGCTTCTCTGCTCCTTGATGGAAAGAACTGTTCTTTCCATTTTATTTCCTTGGTTTGCAGCTTCCTGACATGGAGATAGTTCATTGTGAACTTCAGGCCCAGGTGTGGAGCCACAGCCAGGGTCCCCTCCCTCCGTGCATAGATGGGGAAGCTATGACGGCCTTGTTTTTTCCTCTTTGTTCCAAGGTTGTTGTAATAATAATAAAAACAACAGCAACGGTTGCTGTTTGGTGAACTTAGAGAAGGACTTAGTTCTCAAAGCAGTTTTTGAGAAAGAGCATCTTCTGTGCCTCTTTTTCAGTTGGGGGAGGGTTACGTGACTTGCCCAGGTCACCAGCCAGTAAGTCCAGCAGCTGAGATGTGGTCTCTGCCTGCCTGACCCCAAGGTCTGCGCTCTTCACAGCCAGGCTGTGCTTCCTCTGGGACTCAGTAATCTTCAGCAAAACAAGTCACATCGCAAATGGAACCTTTCGTGTGTTCCCGACAGCACAGAACAGGAGTCTAGTAGCCCCTGCTATGGGGATTCCCAAGGCGTTCCCGAACGTGCCAGCTGGCTGGCAGGCAGATAACAAACTCTGTCTGTCCTCCTGGTGTCTTGCCGGACACCGCAGACCCCAGACACTCCAGCGGGATGCCAGCCAGACGAGGCCCTTGCTCCCTATGACTTGCCGCTCTCTGCGGGTAGCACACTTGCTCCAGGCCAGTCTCGGTGTGGCGTGGGGTCTCGGGGACAAAAGCTGACTGTCCCCCAACATGCCGAGGGATCAGTGTAAACACAGTCGGCCTCCACGTGGTGAGGAAGCCCAGGCCCACAGCCTTCGAGGTCACTGGGGGACACACGTGCGTGTGGGCTGCTGAGTTCCATCCCGTGGGAGGAGACAAGGGCCAGTAAGAAAACCGGAAACTTTGAAAAAAGCCTCAGCGGGGAGCCTCCTGGTTCGGGTTCCCCGGAACGGCCCGTGGTCTGGGCAGCGTGGGTGTCTGTCTGCATGCCAAAGTGAGCACTTCCTCCCTGTGCCTGACCCTGTCTCTGGCTGGGAGGCATGGTGGTGTGAGAACTGGACGCATTTCTCCGAGGGAAACCTTGAAAACGCTGCCTTATCACATCATAGTAAGAGCTCAGTACGTGTGAGCTACGGCCACGGTCAGGGCCGTTCTTGACCCTGACTATTTCAGAGAAGGGGCCTCCCCGGGAGCTGGGTGTCGCGTCACATCCCCTTTCTGGGCCTGGGCATCCCCCTCTGTGGGTGAAGAGCCGCGGGACACAGGGTCATTTGTTGAGGGAGGGGGCTGGGGCCAGCAGCTAGGAGGCAGATGCTGTAGACTCTGTGATCGGGGGCACGTTCCTTAGCCTTGCTGTGCCTCGGTTCCCCCATTTGTAAAAGGTGCGTGCCGGGAGGCACTCCTTAGATGAGTTAGTCTGCACAGAGTGGTGGGCGGTCGCCTCTGAGTCTCTGCAGAGCCCGGGGCTCCAGGACGCTGTTCCCAGCCGGGAACGGGTGGCCCCTCGTTTTGGCCGCGGGCCGACCCGGGGCTGCTCGTGCTGCGCAGCGGCATTGACTGGGGGCCCCGAGGGCAGCCCGGGTGAGGAGGGCCCGGTCGTGGGCTGTGGCGTGTGTGCTCGCCCTCCCGCTCGCAGCTGAGGGCTGCACCTCCCACACAGGCTAGACCGTGTTGTGTCCAGGGCCTCAGCAGAGCTAGGTGACGTCGGCCATGGGACGGGGAAGCGGCCCCTCGAGGCTGGGCAAAGCCCCACCGGTGCCCAGGACTTGCAGTCAGGGAGGGCACCCTCACCTGGCTCTGGTGGGTCTGGAATTAACAGAGGTTTGAGCCACGCTTGAAACCAGCTACAGGATACAAAGGACAGTGTCTGACGTTCGGGTGGCCTTTGAACCTTGCACACCCCTGGCCTCTCTGACCGTCCAAGAGCCTTGTGAAGTGGCTGGTATTGGTTCCATTTCACAGACGAGGAGACTGAGGTGAGGAAAATGAAAATCACGTAGTCAGGCTTTGCACTGCATAGGTCTGGTCTTCTGGTTAGGGTGTATCTTCCTCCCTCTCTGACGTGGTTGGGGGAGACGGGGCTTGAGCTCTCTACAGTGGGGAGAGGGGAGACGCAGGAAGGGGGTGTGGGCGAGGAGCAGGACCCGCCACCTGGGGCTCGGACACCAGCCCAGCCGCCGCACGGGGACGCGCGGAGAGCCCGCTCTGCGGACATGGCACCCTCGAAGCTCTGGCCAGAGTGGCCTTGTGTCTCAAAAGCATGTTTGCCACGCCATGAGGTCACCTGGGGGTGAGACGTGTCCTCTGGATCCCCGGGGCCGTAGGAGTGGGGTTGCTGGGCTGGTAGCCTGCGATTAGGAAAGGCCACCCGCTTCCGGGTTCTTATTACCTGGTCTGACTTCCCCGTGTAGGCCCCGGTCAGGCCCAGGGGGAAATGCGTCCAGTTCTCACACCACCACGCCTCCCAGCCAGAGACAGGGCCAGGCACAGGGAGGAAGTGACCGGGAAGTGCTTTCCCCCTGTGCTGTGCGCCCGCCCGGGGCAGGCTCAGCCGTGCAGACCCAGGCTCTGTGTTCCCTCTGGCCCTCAACTTTCTCAGAGTCATAAATTAAACGTGCTGGGTTTGTTACTTTTTTTTCTTCCTCAGTAAAAACGGCCAAATGGCCCAGAAAGTTAGACAGGCCTCGATGTGGACAGCAGATTCCTAGCACTGTGTTAAAGTCTTCACCATGGAAACCCCCCAAGCGTATGCAAAGGGCGTCATGGCCCCCAGGGGCACTTTTGCTTCCTCGCCCCTGGATTAGGCAGATCCCAGACGCCGTGCGGATGTTAACTCGAGGGGCTGTTGTGTGTTCGGCCTCGTCTCTGGCGGCGGAGCTCTGTTCCCCGGGCGGGTCCCTCCAGTGGCCCAGCCTGGGGACCCAGAGCCTGGCTGGCATCCCTGCCTTGGGGCCCGAGTGACGCCCACCCCGCGGGGCAGAGCCAGCCCTCCGGTCAGGCCTCAGACAGGACCGGGGCTCTCTGTTCCCCGTCCCCGCGGGGCCCTGCCTGCTGCCCCGAGGCCCCCTGCGCCCCTGTCTCCCCCCAGACACATGGGCCCCTCCTCTCGCCCGGCCCCTGGGCGGCCTGACCCACGGCCTCCAAGCACCTTCTGTCTGGCGTGGGAGACCAGGCTCCCCTGGGTGCTGCCTGGGCGGCTTTTGTGCGTTCTGTCCATCTGTCCTGCAGCTCCTGACCTGGCACCTGCATCCGTCCCCCTCCCCACCTGCCCACCCCAGAGGCGGGGGTCATCCCGGACCCCCCTACACACATATGCACGACCCCCTTCCTGAGTCCATCCCCCTCCCCACACTCCCACCCCAGAGGTGGCGGTCAGCCCGGACCCCACCACACACACGACCCAGCCAGAGAGCCGCGCGGTCAGCGCCCCCTTCCCTCCGCAGGTCGTGGGTCCCCTGCTCCGACGCCTGTCTCTGAGGCTTGCGAGGGCCTCTGGGTGTTGCCGTGTGGCCCTCAGGGCGGCCGTGTGGACTGCACGACACCCCGTCTCATGGCTGAGAAGCTGAGGCACAGAGGGGCCTACCCGCCTGCCTCAGGGCACGCAGCTCCTGCCTGCCAGGCGCCAGACGGGCGGGGCTCTGTGCTGCTGTGGGAGGTCGAGGGGCAGCGTCCTGACCCCCCAGGCCCTCGCCGGGGGGCTACATATGGCGGGCCCGTCGGCACACCGCAGATTCAGGTCCTGGGAGGCAGGCGGGAGGGGGTCAGGGTCAGACAAGGCAGGCGGGCCCCTCCCCCACGACAGTGGAGGCGGGGGCATCAAGCGCTGTGACCGGGGGCATTCTCGGTCTGCTCCCCTCTCCCCCGCTAAGTTACATCCCCTCAGTGCCTCAGTTTCTCCATCAAGTAAACGGGCAGGCAAGAGGGCCCCTGCCTCGGGCGGGTGTCACCTCCAGCTCTGAGCATGAGCTCTTGCTGACCGCTGGCCCCTGGGGTATGATGACAGGGTGTCTGCGCAGTCCTGCCCCAGGGAGTGTCAGAGGGGAGGCAGGTGTACAGGAGCCCTGAGCGTCGTGCTCACCTGTGCCGAGTTTCCAAGCCGCCCTCCAGGGTGACAGACGTGCGCCTCCCGGGGTCAGTGGGGTCCTGAGGCCTCTTGCTGGCAATGCCCCCTCCACTGTGGGCACCCAGCCTCCCAGGAGGGCCGTGGACACCTCCAGAGGCCACAACACATGGGGGACAGGGCCCTGTGGGGGCGGGTGTGGGCGCCGGCCCCCAGGAGTCGCGACCCTGACAAAGATTTTAAGTTGGCAAGGACCTGGAGGATTTGCGGGTTGACAGGGCTTTGTGGTGGTGGGGGGCTGGTAAGGCAGCTCGGGGGCCCCGTCTGGCTGGGCCGACAGTGTCCCGGGCCCTGAGCGGGCCCCACGCCGGGTCCCGGCCGACAGGGTGGGCCGCCTGCGTGACGGGGCTGCTCTCCGCCCGCCCGCTCTCCCGAAGCCCGTCTTCCCAGCCGGTGCCTCCTCCCTGCCCTGTCGGGCGTCCCTGGGGCCCGGCCCGGCCCTGTCTGCCGGAGCCTGCCACAGAGAGCTGCTTTCTTTAAGTCCCTTCTGCGTGTATGGAAATAACTAGAGGCCTCTGTATTTAATTTGGCTCAGCCGGGAGGATTTTTGGCCGTGCGTGTATGTGTGTGTGTGTTTGGAAAACTCTTTCCAAGTGTGCCCTGGCGTCGGAAGCTCGAGTCCTCCTGATGCAAAGAGTCAGAATCAACAAGGGCCACCCTGGCTTCGCCGGGGGCCGAGGGTCTTGGCAGAGAGCGGGCGGGAAGCAGTGGCTGGTGAGACACACGGACAGGGAGGGGTGATGCCATCTGCACTTGAGACGCGGCGAGGGGAGCAGAGGTCCCAGCGCTCAGGCGAGCCGAGGGCAGGCTGAGAGGACGGGGCTCTGTGCATGACACCGGGGTCCTGGCTCCCCGCACGTGCCGAGGCTGGGCCTGGCCTGGAATCACGTGTCCCACGTCTCTTTCTGGCCTCGACAGACCCTCACAGGCTGTCCGCCGAGCCCTCGTCTCCCATGTGCAGAGCCGAAACAGCGCCGCGCTCACCTGGGCGCTAGCAGTTGGCACAGTGGATCCTCATGCGGTCCCCATGTGCCTGCTGAGTGGTTGGTGGCAGGACTGATGTCCATTGCTTCAAGGAGGCCGTGGAGGCCCAGAGCAGGGAGGCCACCTTCCCGGGGTCGCTCAGCCCAGCAGTGGGGCGGCTGGAGCTTGACCCCATCCGGCCTACCCCCGAGCCCGGGCCCCACGCTCCATGCGGCACTTCCTGAGCTTCAGAGCAGCATTCCCCACACGAAGGGGTGCAGGGGGCTGTCCTGGGTGGGCACACCCCAGGGTGTCCTGGGCGTCTGGGGTCAGATGGATGCTTTTTAGGACTTCCCTCATAGCTCAGTCAGTAAAGAATCTGCCTGCAAGGCAAGAGACCCGGGTTCGATTCCTGGATCTGGAAGATCCCCTGGAGAAGGGAATGGCAACCCACTCAGTATCCTTGCCTGGAGAATCCCACAGACAGAGGAGCCTGGCGGGCTACAGTCCATGGGGTCGCAAGAGTCGGACACGAGTGAGTGACGAAACCACCACTCTCCCTGTGAAACGGAGGAGGGAGCGTGTCTGGTGAGTCGACGCTCGGTGGCCACGACGACCACGGCATTGTGGTCATATCCGTGTGATGGCGCCACGTCGGGGACCCTCAAATTCTAGCTGTTGGAGGGCGCGGCAGGGCGGAAGGCAGGGCCACACGGAGCTGTGGGAATTCCGGGTCCCTGCCCCGGGGACTTGGTGTCCTAAGTCGGGCTCCCTGAGGACGGCCGGCCCCTGGCTGCAGACCTGACTTCTGCTCTGAGTCGGTCGCGGGTGCTGGTCCTCGGCAAGCCCGTGAAACGGACGCGACCGGCAGGAGGGTGGCGTAAGGCCCGGAGCCCGTGGGTGTGGTCGGGCCGCAGGGAGCGGTGGGACTGTGACCAGCGGAGAGGGAGCCCCTGTGGGCGTGGCCATCCCCACGCGGGAATGTGCGCCCACAGGGCCTGATCCTCGGGGGCCCATCTGGAGCTCTGTGCTGAGACCCTGTGAGCCCCCTCATGGGGAGCCCCGTCCCCCCGAGAGCTCTGCCTTCTCATCGGCCCATGAGGAGACGCCAAGTGGGCGCCAGGCCTCCGGGGCTGACGCCAGGGTCCCAGCTGGCTGGGCCCCACCCTTGCTTCGGTCCCGGCCCAGATGGCACTGGGGAGGATAAAGGGCTTTCTCACAGCCCGTCTCCACGCTTGGCCGCAGGGCTGGCGTCAGAAGCCCGGTTCTCCCGGGATGCAGGCCTGGCCCCTGGCCTGCTGCTCGGCCCCCCGGTGTGTGGGGTGGGAGCCCCAGGCTGATCGGGGCCCCCGGGACTGATGGTGATGCTGTGTGCGCAGCACCGCGCCAGCGGAGGCCCTGGCCAGGCTCGACGGCAGGCTGTGTGCGCCAGCTCCCACCCAGAGCCCCGGGGCTCCCCCGCCAGCTGGCATCTGGCCCGCCTGAACACACACAGGTTTGCCGCCTTGGAGGGAGTCGGCTCCCACCTCCTGGCGGGGCCCCAGTTGGTGCCCGCCCGCGGGCCTCCCAGGGCTGGGCGGGGGCCCCCAGGGAGCCGTGCCAGGGTGTCCCCGCAGAGGCTTTGTGACTCGAGGCCTGGAGAGCAGTGTTCTGGGTGCAGAACATGTGTCTGTCCCTCCGAGACCCGCAGCCGTTTGGGTGGCGAGCGCAGACACGGGCCAGAGCAGTAGACCATAGAGGCCCTACCTGCCGGCTGGGACCCAGAGAGCCTGTCTGCCCACAGGGCCCTGTGCCCCTGCTTGCTGTAAACAGGCAAGGAGGGAGCCTGGCTGTGGGCAAGAGCAGCGAGGTGACCTGGGTGCCGTGCCAGGGATGGGGTTGCCGCCCAAAGATCCTAGAGGTCGGGTGTTCGGGGTCCCAGGCCCTGCCCTGGGAGGGAGGGTGGGAGTGTCCCGGGCCAGCTCCGGACCCCACTCGCCTGTGGACCTCATCCTTAGCATTTCGGCATGCGCTGAGTGGACAGACGGGTCCATCGAGCCCCTGGTCACGGGCAGCATCGCTCGCGTAGCATCGCCGTTCACTCGTGCAGCGAGGGCTCTCTGAGTTCGCTGAGCCCTGTCCCCAGCCCCGGGGGCCTGAGCAGGGTGTGTGCACCCTTCCCCCTGCTACTGGAGCCGGCTTTCCGAGGTGGAGATGCAGCAGAGCAGGCCTTCAGGCTCCCAGCCCACAGTGCAGAGTGGGGGGCGGGCGGCGGTGGAGGCGTGGGGAGACGGCGCAGTAGCTGCAGGACCCCCTTCCCCACCCCTCCTCCCAGGGTGACCCTCACGCCCCATGCTGGCCACGCTCCGGGCCCCGGGCCCCGCCATGCGTGTCCTGACTGTGGCCTCTCGGGGCTGACCTCTGACCCTCCGGCTGTCAGGGCTATTTTGATGGGAGTGACTCAACGCGAGCCGCAGGAAGGTCCGGCCTGGCTCTAGCAGGCGGACAGACAGACCTTCTTTATGTTCTGAGCAAAGCCTGTGCCAGAGACGCTGGAGCCGCCCCCTCCCGGGGGCCGGAAGGGTGACTTGGAAGCAGGCTGGCAGGCCGGGGCAAGGGCCTGGAGGCCCAGCGGACGCGTGTTCCTCCCCTCTGGCCGTGCACTGGAGAGAACAGGCCTGTCTGAGGAAGGGCGCGGCCCCAGCCCCCTGGAAGGGTTCCCGGCCGTCTGCAGGACTCCTCGCCCTGGCGCCCTGTCCCCTGATCCATGCCCCGCGGTGGCAAAGCTGAGGCTCAGGCAGGGGGCCAGGCCCCCCATGCAGTCTCTCACCGGCTCACGTTGGGACTCTGTGGGGTGGTGACTGCCCTACGGGCCCCTGGGACCCGGGGCAGCGCCCCACGCCACACGGCGCGGGCATCCCAACATTGTACTTCTCACGGTAGGCTTGCGGCCCATCTCGCCAGCAGCAGCTGACAAACGGGGAATTGCTGGATGCTAGTGCAGGGAGCGGGGCTCTAAAAATAGTCTCTCACTCAGAAGAGTCCATTGTTCTAAGTCCTGTATTTTTATACGTGTACAAAAGCCGCTCCTGGAGGCCTCTGTGCCCGTAATTAGCGCTGGTGCCGAAGCCCAGGAGGCGGAGCGGGGCTGGGCCTCGTCCCCAGCAGGACAGACCTCGGGGCAGCGGCCGCAGTCCTCGCCCCAGAGCAGATGGGGCAGTCAGGCCAGCGAGCTGTGCCTGCGTGGCATGGAGGGCAGTGGCTGGACGGCTGCGGGGGGGCCCTTCCGCTTCCCGCTGCCCCGCCCTCCTCCCCCGACCCCACCAGCCAGCGTTCCCCTCCCACCAGCACCCCCATTCTTGGCCTTCCCAGCTACTCAGTGGCCTCTGCCCCTCCCAGCCCCCCAGGGTGTCTTCCAGGACCCATGGACAGGCATCGGCATCTCCCTACTCCGGCCTGTCACTGGCCCGCGGTCCAGCCGCTCTCCCCTTCCCCCGTCACAGCCAGCACAGGCCTCTTGTCACCGAAGGTTGCTGAGGGTCGCTGCAAGGAAGGATGGAAGTGCCTTTCCAGAACACCACTGCTGTCCCCCCCGACCACCGCCCCAGCTGAACCCGGGACCCTTCCCTGGCCTTGCCCCAGTGCTGGGGTCCAGCACCCCCTCCTCATCGAGCCTTTTGGGGTCCCAAACCCTTGGGTTCCTGCAGCCCCAGGCATGGCCCACCGGCCTTGTGCCACGGTGGACCCCACCTCCTCTGCTCAGCCTCAAGAAACGGGGGTCCTGAGCAGAGAAGAGCCCTCCATCACTGCCCAGGGTCCCTCCCGGGGCCCAGACAGCGCTTCCCGCCTCAGGCGCTGGGGCCTGGGCTCTGCACGCCAGCCTGCGGTGCCTGGCGCATCTCCATTTCTGTTGCTGATGCCAGCCATCGACGTAGCGTCCCCTGCATCTCTGTTACTGTTCCTGATACCAGCCGTCGACATAGCGTCCCCCGCGTCTCTGGCCCTGACCTGGCTGTGCCACAGAGCTGGCTTCAGTGAACATTCACGGACCGGAGTGGCCAGCCTGGGGGAGAGGGTTGTCAGGGGGCTCCTGGGGAGGTCAGATCTCCCAGTGGGCTCCCGGGTTTCGTGTCTCCACGGTGGTCCCTGTGCAGCCCGCCGCCCGCAACTGTGGTTTGGTGAATGAGACTGTGCAGGTCCTGAGAAAACCTCGAGCGACGATAAAACTGGCGGGCCTCTTCAGTCACTCTCCTCTTTAAACGCTTTGTTTGTTACTTTCGGCCGTCCCAGTCTCGGCTGTGGAGCCTGGCTTCCATAGAGGTGGTGTTTCTTGCGAATCGCGGGCCGTTGCGGCAGGACCCTGGCCGGGCCTGGGTTTGCAGGCCGAGCACTTGCTGTGCGCACAGCCCTGGGGCGGTGAGGACCATTCGCTGGTGTGAAACCAGGCTCAGCCCGGGGGGCGGCACCCCTGGGGACTTGGACTGTGGCTGAGGCTCTGCACCCTTGGCATCGGTGAAGCAGGCCCGGCCCCGGTGCCCACGGGACAGGCAGGCGGGTGTCCACCCAGGGCTGGCGACCACCACTCAGCTCAGCAATGGATGCCGCCCGGAAGTATGTTCTCTACTCATTTTATCAAAGAGAAGCCAGAATCGGGATGAATGAGCATTCCTGGCACCTAGTTCTAATGTAAGGAATGAGAGGAAGACAGTGACCACTGCTCTATGTAGACCCAACGGAGCCACGTGGGCAGGACTCAGGGGGGTGGGCGTCCAGAGGCGGGACTTGGGGGCGGCGGGCGGGGAGGGGGCTGGCTGGCCTCTCCTCCCGGGCCTCAGTTTCCTCTGCATCCAACGGGAGGTGCCTGGCCAGGTCATTGGGATTCCAGACGGCCCACAGGTCACGACTGGCCAGGACTCTTTTAGAAGTCCAGTTTCTGGGGCCATAGTGCTGGCTGACCCTTTGAATTCCGGGGAGCTCCTGAGTCAGGCAGGAATTGGCTGCCGAATCTCCCCGAAGAGTCTGGGGAACAGCCCGGGTTGGGGGCCACTCTCCAGGTACCTTGATTCTGCCCGCTGGGCACCCTGAGGGAGGGGTGGCAGTGCCCGGCCAGAGGGTCCTTGTCCTCCTAGACCCTGAAGGTTATGCTGGGGAGGTAGAAAAGCTTCTGGTTGCCTTTAGAAACCCTGTTTCTAGACAATTCTGAGTCATGTTTGTGTGGGTTTTCTGCATAGAGGTGTAAGTTCGGGTGGGTTCCAGTCTCTGTGGCTCCGAAACCCCACCATCCCCTGGCCCAGGGCCGAGACCATCTCCCATAAGTCCATGCCCGCCCGGCCCGGGTCCCGCTGCACAGACCTGGGGTCCGTGTGGCAGACAGCACAGTCCCTGGGAGTCTGGGCCCTTCTAACACGGTTCGCAGTGGCTGGGAGTGTGCGTGCCTCCGGGTGCCAGACCAGACAGCGGCTGGCACTGCAGAGGTGCAGCCGGGAGGGAGGCGGGGCTGGGGCTCCCTGACACTCGGGTGGCCTTTGAGCAGAGAGCGGGAGGAGGCGAGGGGCGAGCCGGGCAGCCGTCTGGGAAGAGCCCAGCAGAGCGGAAGCATGTGCAAAGGCCTTGTGGTGGGAGCGCGTCAGGGCGTGGGGGCCATCCCGCAGAGCTTCCGGCTCACGGGAGGACTTGGTGGGAGCACGTCAGGGCGTGGGGACCGTCCTGCAGAGCCTTCCGGCTCACGGGAGGACTTGGCCCTGAGCCCCGGGAGGGCAGCAAGCGGGCGAGGGACCTGGTCCAAGTTGTGTCTCGACAGGTCCCAGCTGCTGAATGGGGGAGGCGGGGGTGTGGTGGGCGGGGCCGGAACCCAGCAATGAGGCAGGGGCCGCACGGGCCAAGCTGGCCCCAACATGGTGAGGGGGTCACCGAGTGGTCCGATGCTGGCGCTCTCGAGGGTGGCAGAGCCTGCTTTGCTGACGGATGATATGCAGAGTGTGAGCAAGACAGTTGCCAAGAGCGGCCCGAGAGGAACTGGAGCGGCTGGAAGGATGGAGTCACTGTCGGCCAAGAGGGGGTGGCGGGCAGGGGTGGGGGCTCGCATTCCAGGGGCCCACCAGGCAGCAGAGACAGCGTGCCCAGGCCGGACACGGGTTCTTTCGGCTCCTGTCTGATCGCTGTGTATCCCCATTAAAGCCATCTGGGGACCTGGGTGAAAGCCAGACCCTCCCGACCCCCACCAAGCCCTTAGGGTGGCCTCAACTGTCCAGAAGTCTCGTCCGCTCCCTCAGCTTTGAGACAGTGCTCCTCGCTGGCTGAGCAGAAATCACGCTGGTGTTCAGGTGGCTGTTTGGACGGCTGCGGCTCCAGCCTACCCCAGTCCCTCAGCAGGGCCTGGAGGCCCTGAGCCCTCACCAGAGGCCCTTGTTGCCTCTGCATCCACCCATCCTGAGGTCCTTCTACCGGACCTGCCCACCAGCGAAGGTGCCCAGCATCTCCCTGAGGACATGAGGTCCGCAGTTCCTCCCCCCCACGATGGCCAGGGTTCAGTGTCCCCTGGGGCCCATCAGTCCCTTCGGTAGCCAGCCAGGCGTCCATCCTGAGGACTGCTTACCAGCTGCAGTCCCGGCTGTGATGTCTTAGGCCTCCCTGGAGGCGGGTGTGGGTGACTGATGCAGGAGCAGCCTCCGGGGTCCCCGGGGAAGCCCGCTCCGCCCCCTCCTTGCTGGCACACCAGCTCTGTGTCCCTTTACACACTCACCTCTCCCTTCAGATCAGCCCTCTGTGTCCTTGTCCACTGGTTCTCGGGGCCAGGCCAGCCCTCGGGGAGGGGGCTGCCTCCAGGCCCAGGCACGTCTCACAGAGTCGAAAGCCTGGGAAGGTGACCTGCCCTTGAAACCTGGCTGTGGTCTGAGCTCTGCGACCTTGGGCACACCCCGAACCCAAGTCTCCGTTCTCCCATCAGCAGAGGGCGGGGGAGCCAGGTCTTCTCAATGGGGTCACGTCAGGGATTATAAATGTGAACTTAGCTTGCGTTGTGGCACGCCGGCTGACTGTACGTGGGGCGTGACCCACCACAAGCCAGCTCGGTCCCTGAGGACTGGTTTTCCAGACCCTGCGGGAATGCCCGCACTCCCTGAGGCAGCCCCCCACCACCGCCAGGTGCTGAGCGGCTGACGCTCTGCCTCCTGAAGCCACGCTACCTTCACCACATCTCTGCTCCTGTGGTCCCTCGATGGGGGACACGGCCACCAGTCCCTTCCCACCCTCCCTCCCCTTCAGACCCTGCCCTGGTCTGTCTGCATCTGTCACCCAGAACCTAGTGCAGAGCAGGACCCGTCCCCTCCCCATCCTGGGTGATAGACCTCTGCTAATGTGACCACAGAGCCGCAGGAGCCCCAGCAGGGGGTTGGGAGGGAAGGCTTGTGAAGTCTCCTGTTGACTCTGGCTTGAACCTCCCTTTCTGGGAATCAGAAACCCTGAACAGAGTGTGGCGGAGGTGGGAGGGAGCGCATGTGTCTGGGAGGCTGTGTTGCTCGGGCCTGGGCACTCTGCTGGGAGTGTGGAGGCGGCTCTGGTGTGGACATCTGACCACAGACAGGCCTGCAGATGGCTCTCCCTCCGCGTGGGGCTGGCCCACTCAGAAGACAGTGGCTTTTCCAGACGATGTGACCACCGCTGGCGCCACATACCCCAGGCTGGTTTATGTCATGACCACACACGACCCCAGGATCCCAGGCCCTGGACCCCAGCCCTGCCCCCAGGGGCACACGCTTCCTCTCTGCTGCCAGGTGGCAGGTGCGTCCGATGGGGATCCAGTCCCCTGCACCCGTGACCCAGCAGCTCAGCTTCACACCCCACGCTCCTCGTCTGTGGAAGGGACAGTGGCCCAGCGCGCCCTGGTCCCGGGGTGGCGGTTGGGTCACAGGCCATGTAGGTTAATCGCCCAATACAGCACTCGCACACCCTGAGGCTTTACAGGGAGCGTTGCTGTGCATGTGTGTGTGTGTGTGTGTGTGTGAGAGAGAGAGAGAGAGAGAGAGAGCGAGCTATTCAGGCACAGCGGGTGTGAGTGTGGGCTCTGACCTCACTTGTGAGCTGCGTGTCTCGGGGCAGGCTAGCCTCTCTGTGCCTGGGAGGTGTGTCAGCGGTCGCGGGGAGTAAGCAGCCCTGACTCTGTAAACATTATTTCTGTTATCGGCATCGTCAGTGCTGGGGGTGAGCAGCGGGTCTCTGCTTCTGCCCACAGCTGCCTCAGACTAGCGTTTTTCTTAAGAAAAGTCATTCATGACCTCACAGGCCATAATTAGAGACGTCCGTGTGGCCGAGGGCCCCCTGCCTGACTCACCCACCAGCTGGAGTGGGGATGTGGCATCTCAGCCTTGGAGCCGGGCCCCTTCCCCCGGGCCCAGAAGCCCCTTCCCCCGGGCCCAGAAGCCCCTTCAGGAGCGTTTACAGCTCGGCCATGGGTGGTGTCCGCAGGGGGCCCCTCCAGCAGGCAGGGCGGGTGACCCTGACCCCCCTGCCCCTCCCACCTCTCACTGCCGGGACCTGCAGGCGGGGCCCTGTCGGTCAGAGAACTGGAGACCGCGCTTAGAAAGCGCTTTTCACGAGCCGATGGCGTTTTGAAGGCCGTCTCCGTGTACCGACTGTGCAGACGGCACCCGTCAGTGGCAGGGGTCCTTCTGCCCCGCCTCCAGCAGGTGTCTGCCCTGCTGCGGCTTGTACACCTCCAGGGACGGGCAGTTTGGCCACGCGAGAGCATCCTTTCTTGAGCTGGGCGACGCGGGCTGTGAGCCTGACAGAGGCTTGGCCGCCGGCCTCAGGTCGTCCCTGGCCGTGCGCTCCAGCCCTCGGTGGGAGGCGGCCCCGTGCCGTCGTGGGTGTTGGCACGCGCCCCCAGCCGCGTGGTCCTGTGGGAGGGTGCTCGCGGGCCTGCAGGAGCGAGTCAGGGACGGGTGGGTGCTGTCTGCCCAGGCTCTTGGGAGAAGGTGGGGGCGAGCGCCCCAGCCTTCGGAATCCACCTGGAGCTCCGGACAGTCTTCCCCTGTGAGCCGATACCTGCGGTGGACGGCAGGGCCTGCGGTGGACGGCAGGGCTGGGGCTGTTCCGGCTTCTCACTCCGCGTCACTGACTGGCTTCGCAGACTGTATTAAACTCCCGTCAGCCGGAAAGGTCCTCCCACTGTTTATCACAAGAACTTCCCTCGGGCCAGACCTTCCCCCCACTTAACGTTGTTTCCATTAGTTTCCATCATATTGATGTGTGATTTATGTAAATCAGTCCCTTGCTGACAGGCATTTAGATTATTTCCAAGTTTCTACAATCAGATACAACACAGCCGTGGAATTCCTTGCACGCACCTCTGCGTATTGGCCTTGCTTCCTTCGTGAGAATCTCTGGGAGAGGGAGGCCGGATCAGGAGCGTCTGCCCAGAGCACTGGCCGCACTCCTGATTCTCACGGAACGTCCCGGGAACTCTGAACGGTCGGGGAGCAGCAGTGGTGTGCATGGGGCCCGCCTGACCCTCGATCTGCACGTGGCCCAGGGTCTGCGCGTGCTCTCGAATCCCCGTGTGCAGCTGAGGGCTGACTCTGGAGTGTCCGATCCTGGCTGATGGACAGAAGCTTCCCCGAGAGAGGGGGTTCCTGGGTGGTGGGACTTGGAGCTCCCACTGGGCGAGCACTGTGGTGAGGAAGAGGTGTTCGGGGCTGCTGAGGGTGGGCCAGTGCCCTGTGTCCCTGGGGCAGGCCGCCCTGGGCATCCAGAGCTGAGGGCTGGCCAGGACAGAGCTCTAGCATCTGCAGGGTTGCACTTCGATGACCAGGTCTAGCTGGTGCCCTGAAAACCTGAGGCCAGCGTGCCTGTCAGCGCCCGGGGTTCCCCCGTAAACGTGCCTTTGGCTCACCAGGGCTCTGGCTCGGATGAGGAAGACCCCCTTGGGGTCTGGCATGTGTCACTTCTCTTCAGGACCAGGAAGGAGTGATGTTCTCTGGCTCAGGACGGTGCATGCTCTGCTTGCTTCTGTCCAGTCGTTCACTGGAGGACGGTGTATCGTGCTGGTCGCAATGGTTTGGTCTGGCCACTTCTTATCAGGACGCTTTGAGGGTTTGATTTTTGGGGTATGCAGAGGCTGCCACGTCACACAACTCAAGTGGATACCATTCACGTGGAGTCGGCAGGACTTGGGGACAAATAGAGGGCATGGGTGCCACAGAGCGGACTAGGGGAGGGACTGGCCGGTGACTCAGCTCAGGACTCTGGCTCGGCCTCCGCGAAGGGACGGGGGCCATCGCGGGTTAGGTGTGGGGCAGGCAGGGTGTTCATTGGGGGTGGCGCACGTCAGAAGCCCCACTCCAGGGCCGGCGGGCCTCACCGACCCTGTTGGTCTGGTGCACGTGTCGGCACTCGGGGAGCATAGCCGGCAAAGCAGCCAAGTACCCTGTGCGCCCACAGAGCCTGGGCACCGACGTGGGAGGAAGGCAGCACAGGGAAAGCCGCGGCAGGTTGGCGCTGCGAAAGCGCTGAGTAAGGGGTTAGGAATGCTGTGCGGAGCGGGGCGTGGTTTTAATTCGGTGGAGCGGTGGGGGCCTCCTTGGAAGGTGGCATTGAGCAAAGACCCTGGAGTGGTGAAGGCATGGAGCGGGCTGAGATGTAAGACGGGAACAGCGGTCCAGGCAGGGGAACAGCCAGTGCAAAGGCCCCGAGGCAGGGAGTGCCTGATGCCTTTGAGAAGAGCGGAATGTCCCTGCGGGCCAGACCCCAGTGAGGCTGGAACAGCGTGAGCGAGGGGAGGGGGCATGGCGAGGTCAGGCCTTGAGGGCTGTGTCTCCACACTCGGTGTGACGGGCAGGGGGCCCTTGGTGTGCCCCCTCCTTTGTTGGGATTGGTCTGGCTGCTGTGGGAGGAGAGGCGGGGTGCTGGGTGAGAGTCCAGGGACCTGCCCTGGCGGCCTGGATGTGCTGAGAGGCAGGCAGGTGGGTGTGTCTCGGAGGTCGGGCTCACAGGTGCCTGCCACGCATCCGTTTGGCCGTGACAGAGGCCTGGCCCTCTCCCCAGAGCACCTTCTGGAACCTGCTGGCCTGAGACGGTCAGGAGCTGACTTAGGGACCGAGCGGGAACCCTGGGCTGGCCCAGCCCCGCAAAGGCCCCCTGCATCCGTGGCAGATCAGAGTGCCCCTCCCACGGGGGCTCCAGCCTCATCCAGCCAGGGCGCCACGGGCATGCATGTTGCGCCCGTGAGCCCAGCCGGACAGGAGGCCCGTGCCCTGCACAGGGTCCAGGGGCAGCCGCCTGCCCCTCCCTCCTCAGCACCCTCTGCCTCAAACAGGCAGGAGGAACGCCCTTCCACCCATGCAGATCGCTCGAGACCAAGTGAGTGCAGGCTGGGGAAGGGGCTGAGTCCCTTGCCCCGTGAGGGTGGACACCCTTCTTTGCCTGGGGGGTGTCGGTGCTGGGGGCGGGTCCCAGCCCCCGCCTGGCCCTGTGCAGCACCTGCCCGTCACCGCCGTGACTTCTGCAGCCTCGGGGCTCAGGGACTATTTAAAATCCTGGCGAGCTGAGCCCTGGCTGCTTCGCTGCGAGGACACGATTGCATTTGCTGTCTCCCTCTTCTCTGGAGACAGAGCGGCCCTGATGGAAGGCTGTCCAGTGGGGGCACATGTGGAGCGGGTCCTGGGGTCTCAGGGAGGAGGGCAGACAGAGTCTCCCTTCAGCCACGTGCACTCAGGGGGGCCCGTTGCCTGAGGCCCCCCGACCTTCTGCCCCCACCCCTCCCGCTGTCCGTCCAGGGCTGTCTCAGGGCGCACCCGGCCTCGCCCCACATGGGCCCACGAGGCCCCGAGGAAGCTTTTGCCAGTGACTGCCGGACAGCAGGGGTGCTGGGCCTGGGGCCAGGCCTTGGGCGGGCGGGAGCCCCTGACTCACAGCCACATCAGGGGCTGGCACCCGGGGCTCTTCCCCAGGAGAGGACCCTCATCACCCTCCACTGCTGGGCTGCAGGCTCTGCCGTAGGAGACCCACCGAGCGTCCCCGCGGGCCAGAGCGGAAGGCTGGCACTATTCTTAGACGGCCGGCCTGACAGCACGTGCCGGCTTGGCAGCGGGCAGGAGAGGCGCCCCGGGCATGGGTGCCTGTGGCTGGGCCCCGCCGGCCCCTACCCCGGGAGGCAGCCGATGGCCTCACGTTCCGTGGTGGGCAGAGCTGGGCGGGTGGGCCGGGCACACGCTGCTGATTGCATTGCTGTGAAGATGGGACCCTAGAGAAAGGAGCACTTGCAGCCGTGGGGCTCTGCGCCCTTCCCTCCCCCGGGCCACTTTCGGAGGGACCGCCACGCCGGCCCCAGGGATGCTAGGATGCCCTGAGGGGCGGGAGTGGCCGGCACTGCTGGAGAGGCTGCCCGAAGGTCCCAGAACCTTGGCTGCACGTTCGTCGCCGCCTCTGGGCTCACATCTTCTGGGGCCGCGAGTGTGGGGTGAGTAACCACGCCACCCCACGCCCTCCCGGACACTTGGAAGGTTGAGGGGTGCGCACAGGCCCGGGGACCAGGGCTGTGGGGTGGCAGGAGCCCCCATCCTGGGCTCTAATCCCGACGCACCCATGCTCAACCTGCGTGACCTCGGGCAGAGCCGGCGCCACGCGGGTGTCAGTCTGCTCTCCCAGAGATGGAGTGAGCAATCGGTCCTCGTAGACTGGCTTTAAGAGTTCGAGAAGACGCTCTGTGTCCGCCTCCAGGCCGGTGGTCACCAGCAGCACGGACGGGGTGGGCGGCTTCAGCACTTTCTTGCCTGTGGCTCACGAGCGCGATGCTGAGAGCTGGGTGCAGGGTGGCCGTGTGTGTGTCCTGACCTTGGATCAGGCCCCGTGACCTCGTTTTACCTCCATCGCGTCCTGAAAGCCTGTCTCTAGATACACGCTGAGCGGTTAGGGCTTGCAGCTTGCGGGTGTTGGTGGGGAGGGACAAGCTCAGCCCAAAACAGATGCCCGCACGCCTGACCCTGCGGGCATGCGGCAAGGAGTCACTCTGTTCATTGTTGGTCAAAAAGGAAAAAAAGGACTTAATCCTGGCAGTGGGAGTACAGGAGCGAGGGGGTGGGACCCGCAGGCTGTCAGTGGGCGTCCCGGGCACAGCCTGCTCCATGGGGGCCCGTCATGGGGGTCAGTGGAAGGGGAGCAGGTCCATCAGGGCGGGGTGTCGGTTGTAGGGGGTGCGGGGCATGTTGTACAGCCAAAGCAGGGCCTCCGTGAGAGGAGGGGAGCCTTAGGGAGGCATGAAGCAGGGGTGGCCGTGGGCCCCGGGGGTCCACCCAGGGGAGGGCGGGGTGTGGGCTGGACGCCGGCCTGCGGGGCCCAGGGCTGCGGTCTCCCCCTCACCTCCAGTCTGTGCTTTCTCCGCAGCGTTGAGGGCGAGGCCCCCAGCAGCGAGCCCGGCACGTCGCTGGACAGCCCCTCCGCCTACCACCAGGGGCCCTTGGCGCCCGGCTCGGGCCTGAGCCCGGAGCCCTACGAGCACGCGCCGAGCGGCGCCTATGGGCTGTACGCGGGGCCGCCCGGGCAGCAGCAGCAGCGCGCACGCAGGCCCCGGCTGCAGCACTCGACGTCCATCCTGCGCAAGCAGGCCGAGGAGGAGGCCATCAAGCGCTCGCGGTCCCTCTCCGAGAGCTATGAGCTCTCCTCCGACCTGCAGGACAAGCAGGTGGGCAGCTGGCCACGTGGGGACGGGGTGGGGTGGGGTGGGGGCCCCCAAGCACTCAAGGCTGGGTGCCAGGCAAGGGTCGTTCCCCACGATGGAAGCCTCAGCCTCAGCCCCGGGCCCTCGTGGTCTCCTCCCAACTCCTGGAGGAAGCAGAGGGCGTGGGTGGGCATGGGGTGCTCTGTCCAACCTCGGCCTCTGCCCACTTCCTGCTCCCCCTGCGGCTGGGCTCCAGGCGGTGCTGGGCGTCAGGGCCTGACTCTGCCAGTGCACAGCTTGCACAGTGGGGGCCACTGAGGTCCCGGGGTCCAGGAGAGGCCTGGACCTTCCGGGGTCTGCGGGAGGGGGAGGGGGAGGTCAGTCCACAACAGAAACAGCACGTCCTCTGGACAGCAGGAAGGCCAGGCCACTCATCCCACTCCTCGGTTTGCAGTTCCGTGTTCTGGAGGAACACTGTCTCCTCAGGCTGCGCCTCCTCCCCAGGGACTCGGCCCAGACCCCCCACGGGGTCAACACCCGTGTGTAAAATGAGGGCGTGCCCGGCCTGCCCGCATGGCCTCCCGGCCCCCTCGCCCCGTGGCGTTTGGCCCTGGGATCAGGTCCACAGCAGGGGGTCTCTGTTCCATTTCTCAGCTGCACCCAGATCTAAAGTGGATCAGAACAGTTCATAGCAACAGCTGTCTATAGCAGGACCGTTAGAAGGGAGAACGGTTAAGCAGAGACAGTGGAGGTAATAACAAGCCTCGCGTGGCCTTAGCGTGGCCACAGCTGCTCGTTTTCTCCCTCGCACGTTAGCCCAGTGCCCGCTGTATGCCACCCCGTGCTGGTGGCTGGGGAGTCCCCTGGGAACGGGTGTGGCCACAGCCCTCAGGCGGACGCTGTGGTCCAGGAGGCAGGGTAGCTGTGGACACACGGGCTGGCTGCAGAGCAAGGATGATGCGAACCCCAGGACGAAGGAATGGGAGGCTGGCCGGTGCCTGTGGGAGGAGGCGGCTCCGGTGGCTGGGGGAGCCTCGCCAAGGCCCCTTGGAGCCAAGTAACCGAGGCCAGGGCCTTCCAGGAGAAGCTGGCAGCAGGTGCAGAGGCCCTAGGTGGGCAAGCTTGCTGGAAAGGGCAGCCAGGATGAGGTGGGCCCAGCGGGGCGACACTGAGGGCCACTGAGCATTCGGCTCCCTGCTGAGCCTCCTGGCAGTCGAGGCGAAAATAGTAACGGGGCGGCGGGGGGATTACACGGCAATTTCCAGACGGAAGCAAGGTGCCTGGTTCCGTGGGGGCTTGGAGCGTGGGCAGCACAGAGCCACGTTTCAGTGGCAGGAGCCCAGCGCAAGGCCTTACTGTGGCCGCTGGCCCCCGGCCTCCACATCTCCTGTGGTTCCCCTTCATGGGAGGCCCAGCCTTGGGGCTCCTTGTCCTGTCTCGTCTCAGAGCCTCTGTCCCCCTGCACAGCAGGCAGCTTCTGGGGCCCGTCTGCAGCTGGACACGGGGTTGGATGAAGGTGACACCTGTTAGGTGAGTGCAGACAGCTTGGGTCCCCCCTGTGCCCCAGTCAGCACTCAGACGGGGCCTCGGGGCAGCTCTGGCCCAGAAGGGGAACGACCCCGGTGGGCTGCATGAGCACAGGCCCGGGTCGGTGCGTCCCCAGGGGAGGCCGGTAGGAGGGCCAGGGGGCTTTGAGGAGCAGCGTAGAGCCCACGCCTGCCCCCTAACACCACTTCTGCCCCTGCCCCGACCTAGGGGGCTGGCTCAGGCCAAGAGCGTCGCTGCTGGGTTCGCGAGGTCTACAGTCAGCGGGACAGGAGGGGCCGTGGATCATGCTCTGGCCTGTGCGGGGCCCCCACCCCCAGCCGAGCAGACCCGAGGGACCCAGAACCCAGATCTCGGGGGGCGCAGGAGAGAGGGCTCCCTGGAGCCCAGGCATGGGCCTCCGTCGGCCCTGAGCGCTCTCGGAGCTGTGCTCCAAACCCAGGAAACAGACGCTGCTGGCAGATGTGGAAGTGAGGTCATCCCTTTGGACGCGGTTCAGTGGCTCCAGGGCGAGAGAAAACACAGACGCGCCCTGGCTGCCTCCAGGCCCGGCCGGGCTCGCCCCGCCCCTCCGCTCCCGACTCCTCTCCTGAGGGGAGCCCCTCTGCCACCCCCCCCCTTTCTGGAGGGCTGGCACATCCGCGTCTGGGGGAGCTGGTGTCCCTCACGGTGACTGGGACCCACATGCACCCCCAGCAAGGCTCCGAGCCCTCCCGCCCCGCCCGCACCCCCCCTCCCCCGGGGCTCCGGACAGCCATCGCCTCCCCTTGGCTGAAGCCTGGTTCCCTCGGCATCTGCCTGGCTTTGTTCCCTGAGCTGGTGCTCCGTCTATTCTGCACAGACCTCGCCTCTCGAGGGCGCAGCCATGCTGTTCACACGGAGGGGACTGGAGCTCTGACCCTGGGGTGTGAACACCTCCTGCGGAGGACCAGGGGCCTACCCCCCGCCACGTCAGGGGCTCGGTGGGCCAGCCCACTCCTCATCCTGGGTCTTGTTTGCTTTTGGAAAGTGGGCTCCATCCTCACCCCAGAGCGAGGCATGGGGAGCGGCCCTCGGGACCGTTCTCAGGCCTGGGGCTGGCAGGCTCCGGAGGCGCACACACCTCGCGGTAGAGTCCCACCGCCCTGCCCACCTATGGCGTGGGCCCGCCATCAGCCTCCCGGAGGGCGCCCTGGGGTCTGGAGGCCTGCAGGGGTGTGTTTGGTCTCTTCTCTGAGGCTCAGTTTCCCCATCTGTACAGGAGTGGTGTGGGGTCCCCACAAGCTGTCCACTCTCCCAGGAGTGCAGTGGAGTGTCCCACACCTCCTCCGCCCCGTGCTGAGGGTCTGTCTCACCTGTGCCCGCCACTGGCCCTTGAGGCCGGTCTGACAGGCCCAAGGGGCCACGGGTCCAGGCTTCTCAGAGTCAGTCTGCGGATGAGGGCCCAGGCCCGCGGCCAGTGCTCAGTGCTCAGGGCCGACGCGGGTCTCGCGCTGGTCTCTTAGCCTGCCCCCGCCACAGTCTCCTTGTCTCCCGAGGGGCGGCCTGCAACCTCCTGCAGCAGCTCCAAGTTTCATTAAACTGCACGGCCCCGGTGCCCAGGGCAAAGGCTGCTGCGGACAGAGAAGTCTGGGAAACCACCTCCCTTGAAAGGCTCTGAGGAGTCCTGCAGGGAGCGCCTGCTGTAACCACAGCTCACCGCTCCTCTGCCTCCCTGGGTCTAGGAGCCTGTGGGCACGGCGCCCGGCGGGTTCCTGGGTCTAGGAGCCTGTGGGCACGGCGCCCGGCGGGTTCCTGGGTCTAGGAGCCTGTGGGCACGGCGCCCGGCGGGTTCCTGGGTCTAGGAGCCTGTGGGCACGGCCCCCGGCGGGTTCCTGGGTCTAGGAGCCTGTGGGCACGGCCCCCGGCTGGTTCCTGGGTCTAGGAGCCTGTGGGCACGGCGCCTGGCGGGTTCCTGGGTCTAGGAGCCTATGGTCACAGCCCCCGGCCGGTTCCTGGGTCTAGGAGCCTGTGGGCACGGCGCCCGGCGGGTTCCTAGGTCTAGGAGCCTATGGTCACAGCCCCCGGCAGGTTCCTGGGTCTAGGAGCCTGTGGGCACGGCGCCCGGCGGGTTCCTGGGTCTAGGAGCCTGTGGGCACGGCGCCCGGCGGGTTCCTAGGTCTAGGAGCCTATGGTCACAGCCCCCGGCGGGTTCCTGGGTCTAGGAGCCTGTGGGCACGGCGCCCGGCGGGTTCCTGGGTCTAGGAGCCTGTGGGCACGGCCCCCGGCCGGTTCCTGGGTCTAGGAGCCTGTGGGCACGGCGCCCGGCGGGTTCCTGGGTCTAGGAGCCTATGGTCACAGACCCCGGCGGGTTCCTGGGTCTAGGAGCCTGTGGGCACGGCGCCCGGCGGGTTCCTGGGTCTAGGAGCCTATGGTCACAGCCCCCGGCGGGTTCCTGGGTCTAGGAGCCTGTGGGCACGGCGCCCGGCGGGTTCCTGGGTCTAGGAGCCTATGGTCACAGCCCCCGGCGGGTTCCTGGGTCTAGGAGCCTGTGGGCACGGCGCCCGGCGGGTTCCTGGGTCTAGGAGCCTGTGGGCACAGCCCCCGGCCAGTTCCTGGGTCTGGGAGCCCTGTGGGCACGGTCTGCCCTCCAGGCCAGGCCGGGCCATCCTCACACTCCTCTCCATCACCCGCAGGTGGAGATGCTAGAACGGAAGTATGGGGGCCGCCTCGTGACCCGGCATGCGGCCCGCACCATCCAGACAGCCTTCCGCCAGTACCAGATGAACAAGAACTTCGAGCGGCTGCGCAGCTCCATGTCTGAGAAGCGCCTGTCCCGCCGCATCGTGCTGTCCAACATGAGGGTGCAGCTGTCCTTCGAGGGGCCTGAGAAGGCACACAGCTCCTTCTTCGAGGGCAAGCAGGTCTCGGTGACCGACGGGGACTCCCCGCTGGGCTCCCTGGGGCCGGCCGAGTGCGGGGACCTGGGCCCGCCGCCCCCGCCCGCCCTGCAGGCCCCTGCACCCGCCAGCGACTTTGCTGACGCCATCACGGAGCTGGAGGACGCCTTCTCGCGGCAGGTGAAGTCGCTGGCCGAGTCCATTGATGACGCGCTGAACTGCCGCAGCCTGCACGCCGTGGAGGGGGCGCCCACGCCTGCCGCCGAGCCCTCGTCGGGCCTGCACGGCGCGGCCGAGCAGCGCCGGCTGGACGAGATGACCGCCTCGTACAGCGACGTCACCCTGTACATCGATGAGGACGAGCTGTCGCCGCCGCTGCCTGCGGCACAGGCTGGGTGCCGGCCGTCCAGCGGCGAGTCGGACCTGCGGCTGCGGGCCGGAGCCGCCGCCCAGGACTACTGGGCGCTGGCCCACAAGGACGACAAGGGGGACACGGACACCAGCTGCCGGAGCACGCCGTCGCTGGAGCCGCGGGCGCGCGTGGAGCACCTGCCCCTGCTCACCATCGAGCCGCCCAGCGACAGCTCCGCCGACCTCAGCGACCGCTCTGACCGCAGCTCGCTCAAGAGGCAGAGCGCCTACGAGCGCGGCCTGGGCGGGCCACAGGGCAGCCCCAAGCACGGCCCCCACGGGCCCCCCAGGGGCCTCCCCCGGGAGGAGCCGGAGCTGCGGGCCCGGCCGCCGCGGCCCCTGGATGCCCACCTGGCCATCAACGGCTCGGCCAACCGGCAGAGCAAGTCCGAGTCGGACTACTCCGACGGCGACAATGACAGTCTCAACAGCACGTCCAACTCCAACGACACCATCAACTGCAGCTCGGAGTCGTCGTCCCGCGACAGCCTGCGCGAGCAGACGCTCAGCAAGCAGACCTACCACAAGGAGACGCGCAACAGCTGGGACTCGCCCGCCTTCAGCAACGACGTCATCCGCAAGCGGCTCTACCGCATCGGCCTCAACCTCTTCAACAAGTGAGCGCCTGGCGCCGTGGGGCCGGGGTCGTCGGGCCCCGGGTGGCGGGCAACCTCTTCAACAAGTGAGCGCCTGGCGCCGCGGGGCCAGGTGTCGCCGGGCCCCTGAGGGGGGCGTCCCTGGCCCTCGATCGGCTGAGGACCGTGCATCCCGGAGCCATCGTGGGCACCCAGGGAGCCCTCGAGACTCTTGTCTGCCCCCAGGCTGCGGCCGGAACACTGCGTGAGCAGGGAGGCTGTCCTGTACTCTGTCCCTGGAGCCCGCCTGCCTGCTCTGGGTCCCGCCAGTCCCAAGGCGTCTCAGACCCTCCTGGGGGAGGCTGGGGGGACTTGGGGGCCCCCGAGCTCCCCTCATCCCCGGCAGGCGTCGTGTCCTGACCCGGAAGTCCCAGCCGGGTGGATAGGTGGGGGCCAGAAGAGCTGCCTGCCTGGACCAAGCACCTTGGTCTCTGGACTCTTCCTGGCGCTGCCGGCCCTCTGCCGTGGGCCACATACCAGCCTCCCTTCGCATGTCTGGATGCGTGACTCTGGTCCTCACACTTCCTCTCTGTGTGTCCCCCGTGGGTGCGACCCCCGCAGCGGCCTCATCTGTGTGAGTCACGGGGTGTGAGCTGGAGATGAGCCCGTGTGGAAGGAGCTCAGAGAGTGCCGGGCCCAGAGTCCAGCCCGTTCCTCCCTGCCGTCCCCTTGGCCCCTGCGGACATCCCCTGGGCGTGGGCCACGCACACTGTCCTGTTCTGACGCTGCCACGCAGTTTACTGCTGGTGGCCGGACCCAGGGACGTCCAGTGGCTGTTCGTTGAAGTAGAGCCTGCAGCTGGACATGGGGACCCATTTCCCCACATCCTGGACGGCACTCAGCCTTGTCTCCCACCCTAGTCCAAGCGTAGAGATAGTGTCTCCTGTTTCACTTTGGATTTGCCTGCCTGCTGCTTAGGTGGAGTATCCGTATTTGCGTCTTTTGGCTGTTTTGGTTTTTCCTTCTACAGAATGCCTGTTCTTATTTTTTGCCTATTTTTCTGTTATTTCTCTTTTTGATTTCCTTAATTCATTTCAGTTTAGTTCAGTTGCTCAGTCATGTCTGACTCTTTGCAACCCCACGGACTGCAGCACGCCAGGCCTCCCTGTCCATCACCAACTCCCGGAGCTTACTCAAACTCATGTCCACTGAGTCCATGATGCCATCCAACCATCTCATCCTCTGTTGTCCCCTTCTCTCCCCTTCAATCTTTCCCAGCATCAGAGTCTTTTCAAATGAGTCAGCTCTTTGCATCAGGTATCCAAAGAATTGGAATGTCAGTTTCAGCATCAGTCCTTCCAATGAACACCCAGGACTGATCTCCTTTAGGATGGACTGGTGGGATCTCCTTGCAGTCCAAGGGACTCTCAAGAGTCTTCTCCAACACCACAGTTCAAAAGCATCAATTCTTCAGTGCTCAGCTTTCTTCACAGTCCAAATCTCACATCCATACGTGACCGCTGGAAAAACCATAGCTTTGACTAGACGGACCTTTATTGGCAAAGTAACGTCTCTGCTTTTTGATATGCTGTCCAGGTTGGTTTGATTTCCTAGTGGCTCTTTATATGTGGTGGATGCTGACTCTTTGGAATTACAGAAATGTCTTCCTGTCACTGGCTGCCCGTTTGGTAAACTTCTAAAGTGGAATCCACACACTATAAGATCTGTCCTTGTGAAGTGTCTAGTTCAGTGGTTTTTAAGTATACATTTTTAACTTTGTTTATGCTTTGCTCGTTTAACAGAAGTTACCAGTTCTTTTTTACATTTTTTCCTTATTGAGATGTGGTTGACACATAACCTAGCTGCAAGCACACACAGGATGATTCCCCGTCTGTCTGTATACATGGTCCGTTTATCGGCGTTCCCTTTGGGTGCTGCTTTTTTTTTTTATGTTTTAAGAGACTCCACCCCAGGTCATCACATTGGTTCACAATATTTTCTCAGGACTGTCGTGGTTTTGTTTTATATCCTTTGGTACGTCTGCCTGATGTTTGGTTTAGAGAGTGGTACCCGGTGAGGAGTGGAGCTTTTATTATCGGTGGAAGTTAGCTGGTCGTTCGCAGACAGTTTATTGAGTCGTCTGTCCTTTCTCTGTTGACTTGAAGTCCCGTGTGACTCCTCCGGAGCGGGGCCTGTGCTGGGATCCTGTCGCTTCCTTGGCGGATACTCACGGAACACCTCGTGCAGGCCGGCCCTGTGCGGGGGCCTGGCCGCGTCTGTGAACAGGATCAAAGATCCTCGTGAGGCTCCCTCCACACTCGTGGTCGGGGGCTCTGTTTTTTCCTGTGCCCACATCAGGCTTTGGGTTTTACATGCTTTCTTAGGGCAGAAAACCCTCTTTTGTCCTTTTAAACAGCGGTCTTGGCTCTTGTTGGCAGTTACTCTTCCACACTGATTGTGGAATCATCTCGTTAAGACTGTGGAAACCCCTGGAGGACTTTTCACTGCAGCCCTTGTGATTGGGGGGCCTCAGCCCTTTACAAGTCGAGGGGCAGAGGTGAGGCCGGGCCTCAGGCACTGTTTTAGTTCAGATTGCTGGTGACCACAGTCCGTGCAGCTGCCTGCTGGGCCCAGTGCAGGGGCTCAGCGGCCGGTCCCAGGACGGGCCCGCAGCTGCAGAGCGCACTGTCGAAGGTGCGGCCTCGCCCACAGGGAGGCGGTGTCACCCGTCCGCGCATCAGCACCTGTGGCCGGGCGGGAACGGGGACCCTGGGTCACCCCTTCTGCACCAGGACCCAGCAGGTCGCTCCCTGCCAAGCTCGGGCACAAGGCTGGGGCGTGTGGCCACCCGGGGTACAGATAGCGGGGTCCCCTCGCAGCCGGAGGCTGCCCACACGTAGAAACACGAAGTGAGCAGGGCCTGCCATCAGCACGCAGCCGCAGGGAGCCCCGGCTCTGACCGCCACGCCCCAGAGTGCCCCTCGGGCTCCAGGCCCGTCCAAGGCTCCTGCTCTCCCGCCCTATTTCTTCTGATCACGGGCACCTTCCCGTGAGGTCAGCCAAGCCGGCACCAGGCCCCGAGGTCCGGTCCGAGGGAGCGGCCTGCTGGCTCACTGCCTGGGTCCCTGGCCGCAGCGGGAGCCAGCTCTGGGCCTCCGTGTCCTCTGGTGTCTTGGAGGTTTGTCGTAATCCCTCAGGTGCTCACCTGCTGTGCACCGAATTCCAGGCGCCGCCCGTGTTAACACACCCGTCCCACAAGGGTGGTCCTGGCCCTGGGAGGCCACGCGGCTCACGTCAGGCACCTGGGCAGCGGGGGCAGTGTGGGGGCTGAGCTGGCGTGGGGGTCCTCGGGGTGCCAGCCATCCAGCCTGTCCTCGGGCGGCCAATGCATGCTTGGTGGGGCCGCTGTGTGCGCCCCTCACTGGCCCAGGCTGGGCGCGGGGCCTGGACAGTCCTGGTGCCCTGGGTGGTGGACTCAGGCTGGGAAAGGACCAAGTGCCATGGAGGCGGAGGCGGGCAGGGGCGGACGCGCCCAGCTGAGCCTGTCTCTCGTCCGCCAGGAAGCCCGAGAAGGGCGTCCAGTACCTCATCGAGCGCGGCTTCGTGCCCGACACACCGGTGGGGGTGGCCCACTTCCTGCTGCAGCGCAAGGGCCTGAGCCGGCAGATGATCGGCGAGTTCCTGGGCAACCGGCAGAAGCAGTTCAACCGCGACGTGCTCGAGTGAGTGACCCCTCCCCTGACGCATGCGGCCCCGCGCACCTCCAGTCGGGCGGGGGTCCCGCCACCTCTCCCCTGACGCATGCAGCCCCGGGCACCTCCACTGGGGCAGGGGTCCCGCCACCTCTCCCCCAGATGCACGCAGACCCCGGGCACCTCCAGCCCCGTCCAGCAGGGCCGGCCCCAGCCCTGGTCCTGCAGCCTCCGTGCTGCCATCCTGGGTGCGGCGCCGGCAGCCAGCCGAGCTTGGGCCCTGTCCTCCTCCCTCTCCTGCTGGGAGATGGGCTGATGGTCCACCAGGCTAGCAGCCCCAGACCCCGCAGAAGAAGGGGTTTCTGGCCCCTGGGAACTGCTGGCAGCTTTGAGAAGGCTTGCCTGCATGTCCTGCACCGCCCCCTGCCGCCCTCCCCGACTGTCCTGAGAGAAACGGCTCCGTGTCTGGGGCCCGTGGTTGCTGGGTGGGCGCTGTTACAGGCCCTGTCCCCACTTCACCCTCAGGGGGTGTTGGGGGTCCATAGTCCCCTCCACAGACGAGAAGCCAGAGCCAGCAGTAGATGGCTCAGAGCGGGTGTCCTTGGCCGGGACCTGGGGCATGGCTCCAGGCCTGCCGTGGGCACGGTGCCCACCCAGGCCCTGCACAGGATGGATGACCCAGCTGGTGGGCCAGGCACAGGGTCAAAGCACACACACAGCTTTGCACTCGGTGACACGCCGACACCCTGGAGAGGCAGCCTGTGCCCCCAGGCTGCTCCCCCCACAGCCCCTCTGCTCCAGCGCCCCCCACCATAGTGTGGTTGTTGTCCCTCTCCTTTGAAACCAGGGAGGGCCCGTCCAAGGAGAGCTGATTAGCTACCCCGTGAGTGGGGCCCAAGACGACCGTCCAGCCCAGCTCCTGGCCTGCGGCCGGCCCTTAGCCCACCCCCACCCCCACTCCTCCAAGCCGCTGCTGGTCTGTAGGAAATCCGGGCATTGTTCTCCTTAGATCAGAAAATAGCGGCGGCCTCAGGAAGTAGCGAGACCCCCTCCCCTGCCCCCAGGCATCCTCCTCGAATACTGGTCAGCAGACTTCCCTGTGGGGCCCCACCTGCCCCTTGCCCCGATGGCTGAGAGTGCTCGGAGCATCACCCCAGTGGACGGGGTCCCTGGGAGTGGACACTGGGACCTCTGCAGCCCCCCTGGGTGGTCGCTCGAGGGTCCCTGGTGCAGACCCAGTTTCTCTACTCAGGTCCCAGTCAGGCTGGGGCAGGGCCGTGGCCAGAGTCCCCTGCCCCCCGCGGCCTCCCCATCTCTGCCCTCCTTGCGGGTCAGCGGGTGGGAATGGCACCGCCCCTCTGGACACCCCTCGGAAATGCCTAGGAGAGCCTCCCTCCGGGCCTCCCTGCTCCGAGCCCTTGGCCCCCAGCGGGAGGGGGCAGGGTCGCTGACCCGCCACGGGCTCTCATTCCAGCTGCGTGGTGGACGAGATGGACTTCTCTGCCATGGAGCTGGATGAGGCCCTGAGGAAGTTCCAGGCACACATCCGGGTGCAGGGAGAGGCGCAGAAGGTGGAGCGGCTGATCGAGGCCTTCAGGTGCGGGCCGGGCCGGCGGGGAAGGGGCCCCACTCAGAGGCCGGGGCCCCGAGGGCAGAATCCCCCTTCAGGGGCAGGGGGCCCCTTCTGGGTGCCAGGCACCGTGCGGCCCGGTGCTGGAGCTGGGGCCTCGGATGGAGCTGGGGCTCCCGAATCCGTCAGCATCGTTGCAGGGCAGACTCTCAGAGACACAGAGAGCCCAGTTCTGATACACACGCCCCGTGCCGGCTGTGTGACCTTGTGCTGTTACTTAACCGCTCTGTGCTTCAGTCCTCACCGGCAGAGGGGGATGATGACGGCACCTACCCTGGGGTGGTTGGGCAGGTAAACCACTCGGGATGTGTGGGCGCGTTTAGCCCAGTGCCTGGCACCCCAGAGAGCCTGTGATCGAGGCTAGCTGTCCCTGCAGCCCTCCTGCACGCTGGGACTGTGCACACTGCATGTAGGGGCTCTGGGCCCCATGCTGGGTGTGGGAGACCCAGCCCCCTGGTCTCTGCATGGGTGGTGGGGCCGCAGAAGAAGAGACCCCAGGCCCTGGGAGGGGAGCATTCAGACACTTCCATCCAGGAGGTCTTCCTGGAAGGGGCAGCTCTTGACAGGGAAGAGAAAATTGAAGCCCATGTTGTCTAAGCTCTGATGGCTGCAGCCTGCGAGCTCAAATTGCCATGCTCCTCTTGATTGCTCTTCTCCATCCCTGCCCCAACCGCCCAGCCCTCCACAAGGGCACCAGTGGAGGGGGCTTTGGGAAGGCGTGTGGGCGTATTGGAGGCCGTGTGTTAGTGAGGCTGTTAGTTCAGCTGCCACAGCAAAGGCGCCGCAGCAGCAGGGGCTGAAACCAGCCGGAGCTGGGCCGCCCTCTGAACTGCAGCCCTAGGCTCCTGTCACCTGAGGGCCCCGGGGCGGGTCCATCCCCACTCTGGCGGGGCAGAGGGCACACCATGCCTTTAGGGCACAGCCTCCCAGCAGCCAGCACTCTGAGGGGGCCCGAACAGCCGCCATCCAGCTGGGGGGCAGGGGGGACTTGACTCCCATGGCAAGCAGATGGGCAGATGGTCAGGGCCAGCTCTGCTAGTTGGGAGTCCTCGCCATGTACCCGATGCAGACACAGAGGCTCTGAGACGAGTGACCAGCCTCGGGTGTTTGGGACCACTGCGGGGCGAGGGGTGGGCTGGCCTCCTGCCCTGGCTGAAGTTCCCCCCCGCCCCACCCCAGCCAGCGGTACTGTATCTGCAACCCCGGGGTGGTGCGGCAGTTCCGGAACCCCGACACCATCTTCATCCTGGCCTTCGCCATCATCCTGCTCAACACCGACATGTACAGCCCCAACGTCAAGCCCGAGCGCAAGATGAAGCTGGAGGACTTCGTCAAGAACCTCCGTGGTGAGCCGCCCTGGCCTCGCCAGCGCAGGGTGGGGGTGGCCCGTCCCGAGGGCGACGTGAGGCCTGGTCTCAGAACGACTGCAGGGTTTGGGCCCAGGCCCGTTGCAGGGCCAGAGGGCGGAGGGACCACAGGCCGGGTGCTCCCGGGGCCTCTGAGCATGCCCCTCCCTAGCCTCCGGTCTGGCCTCCACGGTGGCCCCGTGGCCCTGTTGCCCATGGGAAAGCTGGCTGTGAGCTGCGTGCTCCTGGTGACCCAGGAGCTTCAGGGGCTCCGGTTCCTCCTCTGGTTTAGCGCCTCAGCCATGGGACTGGGGCCTCTGCTGTGTGTGAAACGAGCCCAGAGGGCGGAGGCTCGAGGAAAACAGGGCTGCCGGGACACACACCTGCCTGCCTGCCACCCTCACATCCGTGACCTCGCAGTTCGTGCACCTGTTTGCTCCGCCATCCCAGGACGACGGCGAGGAGTGGCTGTGTCTCCCTAGTTCCCAGGGTGGGAGCCGAGCACCCCAGAACCAGGAGAGCAAGCTGCTTGGCTCTGTCTCAGGAGCCTGGGCCCTTCCCACTGATGACCTCTTGTCTTCAAGCCAGGGACCCCAGGGTTTCTGCCCCACCTTCCTTGAGCTTCGAAGGTTCAGAGGAGGGGGGGCCCACCCGAGGTCACGCAGCAAGTGAGAGTCGGAGGAGGCAGGAGTTCCAAGGCCAGGCCAGCGCTTCTGCATGAAGTGCATGCCCAGCTCGTTCGTCTTAGGGGAGGGTGCCCCCACCCCAGCACACACACTGGACATGCCTTTTCTCTGGAATCGCTCAGCTGCCCAGCAGGACCAGCAGCCAGTGGCTCTGGGAGTCCAGGGAGAGGCAGGAGGGGAGCCTGGACACCTGGCAAGCAGTGTTTTGCTTTTACTGATATTTGTCTTTGAATTTCTTTTTGTAAGTATGTGTGTGTGTACACAGGTTTACTTTTTCATGCGTTTCGGTTCTGGCTGTGCTGGGTCTTTGCTGCTCTGCGTGGGCGTGCTCTGGCTGCAGTGCATGGGCTCCTCATCGTGGTGGTCTCGCTGTGGCCGCTCACGGGCTGTAGGCACATGGGCCTCCGCAGTTGCGGCTCACGGGCTCTAGAGCGTGGACTCAGTAGTTGGGGTACACGGGCTTCGCTGCTCAGCAGTACATGGCATCTTCCAGGACTAGGGATCGAACCTGTGTCTCCTACATGAGCAGACGGATTCTTATCCATTGCACCACCAGGAAAGTTCCTTATGTTTATATTTTGCGTGGGTCCTATCGTCACATGGTTTAGAAGCCAGAGAGTCACATGACCCAGCAGTCACCCTGCTTGGAATTTACCTGAATGAGTCAGAAACTCCCCTCTGCACAGAAACCCACGATTCACAGTTGCCCAAACCAGAAAGCCCCAAGCTGCCCTTCAGTAGGTGCACGAGCCCTGGTCCGTCCAGACTGTGGACTGTTACTCAGAGCTGCAAAAAATGAACTGCCAAGTCTGGAAAAGATGCGGAGGACCCTTAAGTGAACACTGCCAAGAGAAAGCGGCGCTTCTGCAAAGCCTGCACGCGGTCCGGCTCCAGCCACGCCACGTCCTGCGGGGGCGAGGCTGCAGAGACAGGGCTCTGGTGGTGGGCGGGGGGCGGCAGGGGTGCAGAGGGGAGCCCAGAGGGTGTTCAGGGCGGGAGAAAGTCTCTGTGTGGTGGTGTCACAGTGAACACGAGTCACTGCACGTTTGTCCAGACCCACGGGATGGACACCGCCACACAGGAACTCGCGCGTGACCTGTGGCCTCTGGCGACTGGGGCACGTCCGAGTAGGTTTCTCCAGTTGTAGCAAACACACCGCTCTGGTGGGGCTGCTGACTGTGGGGGAGCTGGGATGTGCTTTCCGCTTAATTTTGCTATGAACTGGAAACTGTCCGAAAAGACCCAGAAAGGGCAGAAGGTCCGCCGCGGGGCCCCTCCCAGCCCCAGAGGTCGTGTGTCGGCACTGAGTCCCGCTGTGCCTCCAGAGCTTCCCCGAGAGGCGGACACGTGCAGTTGGCTTCCCCCCTTCCACTTGGCTCCTCGCTCTTGGGTTGAGGCCCAGCCGTAAACCTAAGGGCCTTTGCCGCGTCTGCTCACCTCGATTCTGCGGACACAGTCCTCACTGCCCTGGCGTCCCTACAAGGACCGCTCGGACAGTCCCCCACCAGGCACACGGGTTTGTTCCCTTCTCCTGCAGTCTGGAGGCAGAACCGAGATGCGTATCGCGCCCCAGGGGCCAGACCCTCGAAGGCACTCAGTGCACCTGAGGCGCGTGGCATCAGGCAGGGGACAGGCGGGTCCGAACAGCCCCCAGAGGGCCGAGCTGTCCCACTGCCGCACGCCACCCCAGGAGCCTGCGGACCGAGGCCTGGGGCTCGCATCTCTCCTGAGCTGGGCTGGGTTTTTCTGGCACCACTTCCAGGGCCGTGTAGCAGAAAAGGCTTGAGAGTGTCATCAGAGCGACCAGGGTTCGAGTCCCAGAAATGGGACAGCAGCCACTCAGACCCACTGAGCTGTCCAAGAGGGAGGAAGCTAGAGCTGCCCTTGTCCCCGTGAGGTCGCTGCGCTCTGGGGGCCCTGTGTCGTGGGGGAGGGCTCCTGGCTCAGAGAGGCTCGGTGTCAGGCTGACAAGGGGCCAGATGAGGACGTGGGCCCGCCCCCCAGCGCTGCGGCCGGGATCGAGCGAGGCAGTGTTTACAGAGCCGCCCGAGCGTGGCTGGAAGGCCCCTCCTCGCTAAGCGGGGGCAGAGCTGGCCTGGCGCTGGAGCCGGGGTTCCGTCACGGGGGAGCCGCCCAGCAGCTGTGGGCCAGATGCGGTGCCTTGAGTGAGCCGGCCGCTGTCCCCTCCCAGGCGTGGACGACGGGGAGGACATCCCGCGCGAGCTGCTCGTCGGGATCTACGAGCGCATCCGGAGGCGGGAGCTGAAGACCAGCGAGGACCACGTGTCGCAGGTGCAGAAGGTGGAGAAGCTCATCGTGGGCAAGAAGCCGGTAGGTGGCCTCGCGCCCGCCACGGGGCAGCACCACCCGGCACCCAGGAGCCCCCGCCCTGCGACCCCAGACCAGTCCCCGATGCCGCTGGAGCCTGGTTCCTCCGGTCAGGACTGGTGAATTACACCACCTTTAGGGCCGTCTAAGCGGCTTCCCTCTGGGTCCCTCCGAAGAGAGCCTGAGGCCTTGCTTGAGCCAGCGGCCCGGACTGTGCAGTGGCTCCCTGGTGCCCTGGGCTCCCCTCGAGCCCGCTAGGGGCGCTGGGGAGGTGCCACGGGAGGGGTGTCCCGCGGGGTCTCCACCAGGGCCCGGAGCGTGTGTGGGGCATTAACCTCTCTCGTCGTTTGTTCACTGTTTCCCCCTAGATCGGATCCCTGCACCACGGGCTCGGCTGTGTGAGTGCCCTCCACTTCCCCTTCCGTGGTCCCCGCAAGCCCCCAGCCCCCGGCCCCCCAGACCCACCACTCCGGCTGCACGAGTTACTCTCCGTAGCGATGAGAAATTTGCTTGTCACAATTCTCCCCACCTCGGATCTTGGCGGCCCTGCGGGGAGAGCTGTGCTGTCAGGCCCAAAGCAGATGGTCTCCGTGCATCTCGTCTGGGCCTGGTCGAGCTTGTCCCCAGGCCCCAAGACCCTGCACCTGAACTGATGGTCTTGGGGTGGCGTTGAGGCCTCCCGCCCTCCCCCTGCCCACCTGGCCCGGGTCTGCCTCCCCAGTCCCTTCCGCTGGCCGCCAGGTCAGGGCCCAGGACCCCCGTGACTCGTGTGACCTGGCCCCCCCGGCCTCCCCCCGGCCCCACACTCTGCCGTCCTGTCTCCCGCCCCTGACGGCGTCAGGCTGGGCCCACGTTCCCCTCCCGTGCCCTGCGGCTAGCCGAACTCAGCCCTGGAGAGCTGTGCGTGCGGAGGGCGGGGATCACCCCCTTGGGGTGGCGATCACTGGCTTGGGTCCCCACACGGCTCCCCAGACTCGGACGCCGGGGCTGAGATTCTTCAGGACGGAGGGCCCGGGGTCTGGGGGGCTCAGGCCGCACGTGACAGGCTCTTCGGAGGCTCCCCTGGGCACCTGGGCCCCACACCCTGCTCTCAGCGCCGGGAAGGCGGTCTCCCTGGAGCAGGGCCCGGGGCGGGCGGCGGGCGTCCCCAGCCGGGGTGCAGGCTGACGTGGCCCCTCCACACAGGTGCTGTCGCTGCCGCACCGCCGGCTCGTCTGCTACTGCCGACTCTTCGAGGTTCCAGACCCAAACAAGCCCCAGAAGCTTGGGCTGCACCAGCGCGAAATCTTCCTGTTCAACGACCTCCTGGTGGTACGTGGGCCCATGGGTGCGGGGCTGGGTGCGCAGACCCCCGGCGCCTTGGGCCGCCTCCTCCAGGATGGAGCGTTCGGCCTCTGCAGCTCCTGTCCCGGCCCCTCGGCCTCTGGGGAGCCTCTTCCTGACACTGCTAGCAGAGGCCTCGCGGCTCCCTGAGCTGGAGCTGGCGGGTGTGGTGCCACCCTGTTGGCCTGAGTCTCAGCCCCAGGACTGGAGGGCTGGACGCGGCAGAGAGGGGCTCCCCAAGAGGACGCTGAGCTCTTGCCCCCAAAACAGGCAGCCTGGGGGTGAACATGGTCCTGCAGCCGCCTTCTTCCCCGGGACCCCCAGCCCCTGTCCCCGCCCGATGAAGGAGCAGCCGCTGTGCTCAGGCCCCCGAGCCTGGAGTCCAGACACGCAGCTTCCAGTCGTTTAAGAGCCCCTGACCTTGAGCAAGTCGCTGCAGACCTCTGGGCCTGGTGTCCTCCGCTGTTCGACTCATCCGTCAGCGGGTTCTGCTGGGCTTGCGTGGGGCCTGCAGGCATGAGTGTCCCTCCTACCGGCCCTTCGCTGCCCTAGGAGCCTGCTGGCCTCAGAGCTGCGGGGCGGCGGGGTAGGGGTAGGGGTCCTCACACAGGAGAACACAGCCCCGGGGGCTGCGAGAACCGATTCCCCGGGGTGCCCCTGCAGTGCGGGCCTGGGGCTCAGCCTCTGTGTCTGCCTGCCCCCAGGTCACCAAGATCTTCCAGAAGAAGAAGAACTCAGTGACGTACAGCTTCCGGCAGTCCTTCTCCCTGTACGGCATGCAGGTTCTGCTCTTCGAAAACCAGTGTAAGTGGGTCCCAGCGCCCGGCGTTCGGGTTCCCTCTTTTATCAACGGAGGGCCAGTTGCAGGCTCAGAGTAACCAGGGAGCATTTCATATCATCAGACGTGGGGCTGCTCACGTTGACTTTCGCCGTTAACTTCTTGCAGGGAATAAGATGTTTACATCTAGGGCAGAGTGAAAGTGAAAGAAAGTGAAAGTGAAGTCGCTCAGTCGTGTCCGACTCTTTGCGACCCCATGGCCTGTAGCCCACCAGGCTCCTCCGTCCATGGGATTCTCCAGGCGAGAGCACTGGAGTGGGTGAAAGACATCCAGCAAAACGGCCCTGGTGACGTGTGGGTTTCACCAGTCGGGCGAGGGTCGTGCCTGAGGGGCTGCCGAGGTTCCCATCAGGGCCCCGGGTCCACATGCTCTGGCCTTGGCGGCCGTGTGGCCTGGCTGTTTGACATCTCGGGCCATCGCACGCCCCCAGGCTGGAAGGCTGCCCCCGCCCTGCTTTCCCCCAGGGAGCCTGGTGCCACGTGCTCTGTTGTGTCCAGCAGGCCCCCCAGGGAAGGGGTGGGGATGGCAGGGACCCCCTGGGAACAGCCCGACTAGACGAGGTCCTCAGGCAGAGGACCTCAGGCACCCGGGTCTCACACAGGCAGCTCCTGGTCAGTCACAGCCCACTCACGTTAGACTCGGCTTGAACTTTGTTTTCTGTTTTATTGAACTGGTTCTGAGATCGTCACGCAGGGCTCAGCTGTCCTTGGCTTCTCCTGAAAGCTACGTTTGGGTGCATGAGGCCCATGTCCTCACACGGTAGACAGGCTCTCCAAGCTGCTCAGTCTCCCCTGGCCCACTTCCCGATTTTAGGAAACCTGCTCAGGCCTCTAAGCGTTGGAGCTCGCGGCCCTGAAGCAGGTCTGAGCTGTGATGGGATTGTCCTCTGGGCCGAGAACTGTTGCATGCCGGGTGATGGGTGCTTGGTTTCCACTGATGAGAGAGGGGGCACCAGGACCCCACAGCCCCGAGAGCTTGGAGGCGGCCCCGAGCAGGAGGGAGTGGGCGATGCTGTTGGCCGTGGGGCACCCACAGTGTCCCCGAGGGAGCTGGGCGGGGTAGGCACAGAGGCCAGGCAAGAGAGAGCACGGTCCCCTGAGGTGACCAGACAGGTGAGTGGGAACACGGCCTCCGTCTCCTCCCAGACTCAGCACCCGGCCAGCCTCATGTCCCAGGCAGAGTGACCGAGGACCCTGACGTTCAGGGTCCAGGCTGCAGGCCCGTCCGGTGGGGAGCACCAGGGCTGGGCCCTGCCTCCACTCAGCCAGATCTGAGCCCGGCTTGAACCCGGAGCAGTGTGGATCCCGGTCGGGAGCCCGGGGGCTGTCTGGTGGTCCCCGCGGCCTGAACCGTGGGGCCTGTCCTCCCCGTGGGGGGCGCGTCTGGGGAGCCCCATGGAACGCCAGGCCCGAGGGGAGGCGGGGAGCCTGCGCACAGGCCCGTGCTCTCGCTTCCCCTGCAGACTACCCCAACGGCATCCGGCTCACGTCCGCCGTCCCAGGGGCCGACATCAAAGTGCTGATCAACTTCAACGCTCCCAACCCTCAAGACCGCAAGAAGTTCACCGACGACCTGCGGGAGTCCATTGCGGAGGTGCAGGAGATGGAGAAGCACAGGATAGAGGGTAGGTCAAGGTCATGGCCACCGGGGGGTGGCGGGGGGGGGCGGGTGGGCACTGCCTCCCGTCTGCGGCGGTACAGGAGATGGAGAAGCACAGGATAGAGGGTAGGTCAAGGTCGTGGCTGCCGGGTGGGGCGGGCGGTGGGCGGCGCAGGCACTGCCTCCCGTCTGCGGCCAAGACTGTGGGCAGACGCCGGGGTGCCACCATGACTCGGGAGCCTCGGCCCCTCTGGCTTCCCACAGCCACGTGCCCAGACAGCACCCACCGACCACCCCTCCCCCCGCCACCCAGACCACAGGAGGAGCATGGGAGTGGGGGGATTGCGGGGGTGGGCAGGGGTCTCCAGGTGAGAGCCTGTCCTGCCCAGGGAACCACATCACAGGCCCCAAGGAGGCCGCGGCGTTCCTGGTCCCCCCGCCCCTCCATGTCCGGAGCCCTGGAGCTGAGCTCTCTGCACCGGAGCGTGGCCAGCATTGGTGTCCTCTGGGCCCGAGCACCGGGTGGACTCAGGGCTGAGGCCATCCCCGGCTCCCCTGAAAGCTGGCGATGCCCACCCCCGCCACCGCTCGGCTCTGAGCCTCGTTCCTGCAGTGTTCACATTCCGGGGGACACAGGAGCGGCCCCCGCTCCCCAGCCTCCATCCACGGCCAGGCCGGGCTACCCTGGCTCCACTCTAGACCCAGGAATTCAGTCTTCCCCCAAGTCGCTGAGCTCCCTGCAGGCCTCGGTGCTCTGGCATCTGCAGCCTCCCTGCGGGGTCTCCCTCAGTTGCAGGGGTGGGGGTCACTCCAGTTCCTCCCCAGATGACCTCGCCCCTCCATCTCCCCGACAACCCTGGAGGTGGCGGCTCGGCCTGTGCCGCCCAGAGCACACCCCTCCCCCCAGACCCCCGTTGCTCAGCGTCGCCCTCCTGAGGGTTGCCCGGCCCCGCTGCCGCCCCCCACCTGCCCTGGGCCGGGGCCCTGCTGCTCACTGCCCGGTGCTCTGTCGCAGCGGAGCTGGAGAAGCAGAAGGGCGTCGTGCGGCCCAGCATGTCCCAGTGCCCCAGCCTCAAGAAGGAGCCGGGTGGCGGGACGCTAAGCCGGGCCTGCCTGGACGACAGCTATGCCGGAGGCGAGGGGCTCAAGCGCAGCGCCCTCAGCAGCTCCCTGCGCGACCTCTCGGAAGCGGGTAAGAGCCAGGCCGGACCACCCCCTGCCCAGCACACATGGGGGGGCTCCGCCGCGCGCAGCACATCGGCCAGGGGGGTGGGGGGCACCGCGGCGGAGGGGCTCGGACTGAGCTGGTGTGGGTGGCCGCCCCCAAGCCACCACAGCATCTGAGCAGGCAGGGAGGGTGTCCCCCGGAGGCCCCAGGGAATGGTCACAGGCAGGACAGCTGTGCGGGTACCCCGTCTCCCCCGCTTTTTATTTGCCCTTCCGTTTTCTGAGCCCAGCTCTCGCACAGGGAAAGCTAGGCCCCGTCACTCTGCGCTGCCTGTGCCCGCACCTCACACTGACGAGGGCAGGGGGGTGATGCCCGCTGTGCCGTGTCCAGGGCCCCATCGTTGCCCGCAGTCCCAGGGCCTGCTCTCCCGGCAGAGGTCCCCTTCCTAGGAACTCCGGGCCTCCGTCCAGCCCAGAGGCGACAGAGGAGAAAGCCTTGGCGGGAGCGTCTTTCAGTGTTGCCTCGTTTCTGTGCGTGTGTGGTTTGCCGCCAGCCTCGTTACCTGCAAGCCGCCCGGGTCTCCTGGGGTGGGGGCTGTGCCTGGAGCATCAGGGGGCGCCGGGAAGTGGCGGGGGCGGGGAGCCTGCTGCCCCAGCCTGCTTTGCCTGCCAGTGCTGTCAGGGAGGCCATAGGCACGAGGTGCGTCTGGCCAGGCAGCTCCTCCCCGGAAGAGGCTGGCTCAGCGTGGAGCGGAGGCAGCCAGGCACGTGGACATGTGGCCATCCCAATGCTGTAGGCTCCTGGGACCCTCGACTTGCACCCTGGTCCCAGGAGCCCGATATGACCCAGGTTTGCTGTGGGGAGACCCTTTTGGGGTGAGATCAGCCCCCTCCCCGTTCCCCAGGGCCCAGCGGCCCCTCTACCACCAGGCGCTCGCCCAGCCCAGCCCAGCGGCCTCAAGCATCACTGTGTGGCCAACTCTGGGCCCCCAGAGAGAGCTGCTCGAGGCAGCATCCCATCCCTACCCGCCCACACCCAGCAGCGCTTCGTCCCTTCAGCATGTTCGTTTCTCAGAAGTTTTCCCCTTTTTTCTTTATTTTTGAGTTGGATTTTTTTCCTTTGCTTCTGTCTTACCATTTTTTTATTTTCTTTCCATCACGAAAATGCGAAGTGCATGGCCAGCGTGAGAGTCAAGCAGGGCTTCTCAACCCGGCTCTGCTGACTTTTTGGGCCGGACCATCCCTGCCGTGGGGTTGCTCTGTGCAGGACGCCTCTGCCCACTAGATGCCAATAGCATCCCAGTCACGACAATCGGGAACCTCCCTCCAGATTGCCAGGTGCCCTCGGCAGGGAGAGGGCAGAGTCTGGCTGACAGCGTGGCCATGGTTGAGAACCACTGTTTTCCCATGGCTCGTGACACCCAGCTAGACGTAACCAAATTGCTCTGGGGCCCTGCAGGCTGGGGCCCGGGGCCCGTGTTTGGGTTTGTGCAGTGGGGCCGCCTCGGGCCTCTAGGGGCCCCGTCCAGCCCCCCTGGGTAGGAGCGGCCTCAGCGCAGCTGGCCAATTACTCTGGCTGCTGACAGTCAGGCATCCACTCTCTGTAGACGGAGCCGTGTGCCCGGCACGTGGCTGTGTGAGGGGCCAAGCTCTGAGCTCTGGCTGGTTTCTGTCGGGGATTCTCAGCCAAGAAGGACTGCAGGGGGCCAGAGTCCTTGGACCCTACGCTGAAGAGGGTCCCCAGGAAGATGCCACCTGCTCTTGATGGTGGGAGGTGAGGTTCGGCGGGTGTTTCAGTCGCCGCCTGGGACAGGCGCCCCCGCGACCTCCACAGGAAGACAGGCCAGCGTCAGCCACCTCCTGGAAGAGGCCATAGGCGTGCACCCTTTGCTGGACGGGGTCAGGGAGAATTGCTTCGAGGCAGTGATGTCTCCGCCTGCGTGCCCGGCCAAGAGGGGCTTGCAGGGGATGGCCCAGGTGGAGGGCCAGTGACGCCCAGTGACGGGCTCGTCCTTGCCCCCAGAGCGGCTGCCCCAGACCTGCGACCACCCGGCCGTCCAAGAGCCAGGACCCCAGGGACGGGGCCTCAGACCGCAGTGGACCTTGGGGGCCCGGGAGGCAGGCATGGTTTGACTGCCCAGAAGGACCCAGGCAGCCAGCTTGCCAAGAGCCAGAGGAGGGCGCGGCCCCAGCCCGGCCCCTGCGAGCTGCGAGGCCTCGTCCAGTTTCCATCCCTGTGGTCTCCCTTCCGCCTCCGCCGGGCCCTGCTCGTTCCGGGGCGCCAGAGCTGTGCCAGCCCACAATCAAGGACCCCAAGGGCCTCCAGGCAGAGCCTCGCTGGGCCCACGCACCAGGCCGATTTGGGGACTTTGGCTCCAGCTCTAGGCCGAGTCACCCCTGTGGGCCTCGTTCCCCGGCTGCAGTGGGGACGAGCGCTGCCCCCAGGGTCTGTGAGCGTCGCTGCCCGCAAAGTGTTGGTGCGGCGCCTGGCCCAGCATGCCAACTGTGCCACCCTCACCATTGAGAGGACCACAGCCTGAAACCTGGGGCGGGGCCCTGCCGGCCTGCTGGCCCGCCCTGAGAAGCCAGCAGGCTGTGAAGAGCCACACCAGCTGTCCATCCAGATGCGGCTTCCAAGCTGGCCGTGGCCAGGCTGACCAGGCCTGCTCTGGCCTTCAAGAGGCGCCAGCTAGGATGGGGCGCTCCCTGAGGCTCGCGCAGGGTTCCAAGATGGGGGCCCCAGGGCTGCGCTGTCCCGGCCCGTCCCCCTCCATCAGTAGACGGGGTATGTGTGTGCACACGCCTGCATGTGGCCCCCAGGGGGCAGGTGCCCACGGGCGTGCCCGGGACTGGAGTGCAGACATGCGCAGGGACATCCCGCAGCTCCTGTTGACCTGCAAAGTCCAAGAGATGAGTTCTAAGAAACTCAGATTCCCTCCTGGACATCCGAGTAAGAGCCCTCCTGAGTCTTGGCCCACGCTGGGCAGGAGGGGTTCTGTTTAGCTCCAGGGGGCAGCCTTTGATGCCCCCACACCAAGCCTGGGCCTGGCCCAGTCCTGGTGGGAGAAGCAGGCAGGCTGGCAGAGGGCAGAGCAGGACACCAAGGCGGAGAGTCAGCAGGGTGCCAGGGGGGCCACCCCTCCCTCTGCAGGGCCCCCCTCTGGCGGCTGGGGACTCTGTTTCCGCCCCATGCCCCTGTGCTGCTGTGTTGAGACAAAGCAGGAAGGGGAGGTCGACCCTCGTCTCACACCAGCTGAAAGGCGAGGAGGGACAGGTCACCTTCAGCTGGGGACGAGGGCCGTGTCCACGAAGTTGTCCGTGGTCCTCAGCACCGCATCCACTGTGTGGCCCGGTCCTGTGGGCTCTGGGGCCGGGACGCGGCACCACCTTCAGGGGACTCCAGGCTCCCAGCTGGACTCAAGTTTGGGGGTCAGCAGGTGAAGACCCAGGCCCTGGATACCCCCCTCAGCCTGCTGTTGCGGGCAGGTGCATCTGCCACCGTTTCAACCCAAAGGGTCCAGACACACCCTGTCTACCCAACGCAGGTCGGGGCGTGAGCCACACCACGGTACAAGGCCGCCCCTTCCGTCTCCCGGGCACCTGGGCTGGTCCAGCTCGGAGGCAGCACGGCCAAGGTCTCCCACCTCACATGGACAGGTGGATGTGGTGTAAACCGCTCGCCGTGGGAACGAAGTCACTCAGTCCATTGGCCAGAGCTTCCATCTCCTGGCGTGGACAGAGGGCACCTGTCCCGCACTGCGGGGCTTGTGGAAGCCGGAAGAACGTCTGGAGTCCCTTCTCTGCTCCCAAGAGCTGGCTGGAGGCTGGACCCGGCCGAGCCCTCAAGCTGTGGCACCATCGTCCCCAACAGCCTCGGTGTCCTGCAGGAACCCCCGGAGAAGTCGTCTGGAGGACCCCGTGGAGGGTGGGGCGGGCTCTGGGCCTCCAGAACCAAGAGGAAGACTCAGCCTCCTCGGACACAGCCAACGCAGATCGCATGCCTGCCCCGTGCCATGTGCGGGGCACTCAGAGGCGTTGTCAGTGAGGGCTCATGGCCCGGAAGGCGTGTGGCCTCCCAAGGGGCTGGCGCCCACAGCGGGGAGAGCTGGTCTGCGGGCCCGTCCATGCCCCCGGCCAGACACTGCACAAAGCAAACACGGCCCCAGGGAGAGGGGACCTGGAGCTCATCTCCTGAGAGTCCCCTCGCCCTGCAGGCAGCAGCGTGCGTGCGTGTGCGCGTATGTGTGACATACGCCCGTGAAATCCACCCAAGGGCAGTGCAGGATCACGAGTGGCTCGTTGCAGCTGCTGGAGGAGCTGAGGGTTCCCGCCCCGCCCTCCCCGGCACCCACCCCACAGGCTTCCGGTCCATGAGATGGGGATAAAGTTGGGCTGATTGGAAAAGATTTTTTTTTTTTTTGGTCTTTTTGTCTTTTTTCTTTTCTTTTTTTTTTTTTTTGCTTTTTAAGAACCGCGTTGTCTTTTTAAGTCGTCAGCGCCCTGCCCCCGGCTCCGCCGGGCCGTGGGTGGCAGCGCAGGCCCGTGTCGCGTCTAACCTCTGGTATTGCATGTTCTGGGCAGGGAAGCGAGGGCGTCGCAGCAGTGCGGGATCGCTAGAGAGCAATGTGGAAGTAAGTAGGAGCCCGTCCGGCTGGCTGTCGTGTGTCGCCTCCCGTCCTCAGTTTTTGCCTCTTGTCTTTTTTTTTTTTCTTTCTTTTTTTTTTTTGCTCCTCCTTCCCTCCTCCACAGAGGCCAGATCCACCCCGCCTGCCTGGCACGTGCATGCCGCCCGCCTAGACGCGCCCGCGCCCCTCACCGCTTGTGGGGGCTGGAACGGTGGGGGCGGGTCCGGGTCTGCCTGTCACGGTTTAGTCTCCGCTTAACCCGCGCCCCGCGGCCCTGAGCATGGTTAACACCCCGGCTCCCCGCACTCCCCGCGGCCCCGCCCCCTCGCTGTCGGCCCCGCCCTCTCGGACTTCCGCGCTCGGCCATCCCCATCGCTTCTCCTTCCTGGAGGTTCGATTGCTGTGTGTCTGCAGTCAGGGCGCCTCGGAATTGCTCAGCCAGCTCGGGGGCGGAGAGCCGGGAGAGAGAGGAGTTCAGTGTGGATTTCATGAGGTTCCATTCATCCTCCAGCCATCTCGACATTCCTGTTCTCATCTCCGCTCAGCTTACAGGCCTCTCTGTCTCCTCTCTTCCCGTGTTTGGTTGGCGTGAGGTAGTTAGGTAGCCGCAGTGAGACGCCTAGGCGGTGCCCACCCGCAGGGGGAAGCTCCCCCAGCCCCTCCTGCGGCCCTCAGCACCCCTCCCCCGCCCCAGGCAGAGCACACGCCCTCGGACACTGAGGACCCAGGAGAGCTCAGAGCAGGGTGTGGGCGGGAGCGAGCCCTCTCCGCCCCGCCCCGCACACGCCGCTCACAGACACCCGCAGACACACGGTTCTGATCTGTAGGCGCGGGCCACCCCCCAGGCAGGGTGCTCGGCAGGACTGCGTTACCCCCACGCGTCTCTCCCCCAAGGCCCACTCGTGGGCCGCCACTTCCCCAGCTGACCTGCACGGCAGTGTCCGGAGGTGGCCCCCGAGTCCAGCCTCCCGCGGCCTGACCTCTGCGGCCAGCACGTTGAACTAAGGCTTAGCAGTCACTGGGGGAGACATTTTAACCTTCTTTTTTTCTGAGAATCATTCTGCCGCAAGTGCGCTAAGCTCTTTTAATTTTGGTTTCTATGAATTTCCTTTTTAGGGGTCCATCATTAGCAGCCCTCACATGCGCCGGAGAGCTACATCAACACGAGACTGCCCATCTCGCCCACACCAGGCCACGCCCAACTCCTCCTCCCTCCTGGGCTCCCTGTTTGGGAGTAAGAGAGGGAAGCCCCCTCCCCAGGCCCACCTGCCCCCAGCCCCGGCCCCGCCGCGCCCCGCGACCGGCCACCCCCAGGGGCCTGTGGAGGGCCCCCTTGCGGGCCCAGTGCATGGGCACCACGGCCAGTACTGCTGCCTGCAGCAGAACCCGCCCCCCTACCACCACCACCACCACCACCACCCCCCACCGCACATCCAGCACGCACACCAGCACCACCACGGCCCCCACGGGGGGCACCCTGCATACGGGGCCCACGCGCACGGCCACCCGCCGCTGCCCGCGGGCCACGCGGGCCACGCGGCGCACCACCACGGGCAGCCGCCCGCCCCGCCGCCCCCCACCAGCAGCAAGGCCAAGCCCAGCGGCATCAGCACAATTGTGTAGACCGCCGGGGTGGGGTCCCGGACCCCCGGAACACGTGCACACCACACAGGCGCGCCCAGGGCCGCGGCCCGACCAGACCCAGGCACCTCCTGTTTGTACCTCCCCTCCGCCCCCCGGCCTGGACGGAGCCCCCGCGCCCCGGGGCTCAAGTCACAGGGAACACAGCCCCCGGTTTGAGTTGGCAGGGGCGCCCCTCGGCCCGAGAGGTGGACCTTGGCCACCACCAGCCCGGAAACGGTGCCGCCGGCCGGGCAGACGTTGAACCGAGTCCCGGCCCCGATCCCCACCCAGCTCCCAGCTCCCTGCCCCCTCACTGTACCTGGGGGGAACCGAGTCCCGGCCCCGATCCCCACCCAGCTCCCAGCTCCCTGCCCCCTCACTGTACCTGGGGGGAACCGAGTCCCGGCCCCGATCCCCACCCAGCTCCCAGCTCTCTGCCCCCTCACTGTACCTGGGGGTGATGACCCAGCCTAGGAAAAGAAGAGATGACACAAAAGACCAGAGGCAGAACCAAACACACAACCCAAAACTTGCTGCATTATTGCTCTTTTATTGACAATGGGCAAAAGCTAAGTAGACCTGATATGGTTGATGAAAATACGTAAGTAAACTTTATATAATATAAATATATAAATATATAAATACATATATACATATATATATATATACTGTATAGGTAGTGTTTGTGTGTGAAAGGCAAGCGTTTCAGTCTACAGAATTAGCAATAGAGACTTTACAAGGAGCCCCACTTACCTGATAGGAAGACAGAACCTTAGACAAACGTGTGAGAGATTAGACCAAAAATTTAAACGCTAGGGACAAACTCAGATACTTCCATATTTTCGTAAGAAGAGACGCCCCACCCCCAGGACTGGCTGAAATCTTTACGCGATCACTACTAACCGTGCCAAGTAACATAGCATCTAAGTGTTTTCAAAGTCTGATAATTGCTTTGTATAAATCCTTATTTTATTAACAGATGACTATCATAAGTAATCAGTATTATAACTGCTCTGTTATTTCAGGTAAGCAAATAGATTTTAAAAATGCAGTAAACTCTACCGTAGCAACTCGGGAGCACTAGTTCAGAACTGGTTGTCCCGGACTGTTGGTTACCCAGACTCTTAGACACTTTAAATGGCTGCAATAACTGTGAATTTCCATGATCCATATTTCTTTCGTACGCATCCGGTTTACTGCACATTCATTCAGAGCCCTCCGTGGGCACCCCACCCCCGGCAGGGAGGTGTTCATCTCCCACATGAAAGCGACCAACTCATGCTCGTCTCCCCAGCACCATAGCCCCTCATCCTGTCTCCAGCCGCAGCAGGCAGACGCCCGGAGAATCGAAGGCTGCTGCTCTTGGCGTTTAGCGACGCAGGGCGGTGTGTGTGTTTCCCGTTTTGTTTTGAGTGGTGGCCGTGACCATCGTGAGTCCGTGTGGCCGTGTGCTCGCGCCCCCCGTGTTACGTCTCCGCGGCCAGCCCGAGCCGGCGAGGAGCGCCCGCCCCCGCCTCCCGCCGGGGCGCGCCCGGCTCTCCCGCTGTGCTCTGTCGCTTCCGTGTGTGGGGGCCCCGTCCGCCCGCTCGGGGCCGGAGTCACCCACGGGCCGTCCTTTGTAGTTTCAGCCCTTCGAGCCACTGCGGCCGCCCGTGCTGTGCTCCTAGGCCGCGGACCGGAGGACTGCCCCCGGGCCCTCCGGGCGGGAGCCCCCGCAGGAAGGGCGAAGCTGGCGCGGGACTGCACGGGCGCGGGGCCCTGGACTGCGGCGGGACAGCCCCGGGGAGCCCACCCTGGCTGCGGCCGGGGCTCTGCCCACCCCACCCCACCCCACCCCTTTCTCGCATCATCCAGGTCTCCAAACCAGCAATTCTGCAAACCGAGCACTTTGTTAATCTCCACAGAGAGCAAATACAGCAATCTAGAGTTGAGCCTTTTCTTTTTTTTTTTCTTTTTTGAAAGAAGTGTGACTTTAACCTGCCCGCCTTTATCTTCCCATCCGTGTGGTCCTCCTCCCTCGGGCATCGCTCAGAGAGGTGGGAAGCACGGCGTGTCTGTTCCGGTCCGGGCTGGGCTGGGGGGTGGGAGAGGCTCCCCAGTTCCGCGGACCCGGAACTCCCGGTCAGCCCTCAGAGCCCGCCCCCGAGGCGTCCTGTCCTGCGGTTCCAAGGGCGGCGGGTGACTGGGAGCAGTCGGCGTGTACTGCATGTCCTCCGGCGTCAGGCGCGTGAGGCCACACTGTGTATCGTGTATTTGCAAAACTCTCAGTGTTCCTGTTGACAAATAGTTGAAGTAAAGTGGTAACATATTAAATATGTCGGCTTTTCTTCACCGTCTGTACCAATCGTAGGCTCTAACTGTAAACTCCAGGTTGTTCCAGAAAAGATGCAGGCGCGCTGGCTGGCAGCAGGCCGCCCTTTCTAGAGGGCCATCACTGATGGGGCAGAGCCCAGTGGGGTGGAGCTGGGGCACAGGGCACCCTCTCTCTGTGCGCCATTTGGAACCCCCACCTCCGACCTCTTGGGTCCACAGGGCTGGGCGCTTCCAGCTTTCTGCTGGTGGGTTCCAGTCAGTGAGGTTTCATCAGCGTTTCAGGGACAAACGTATCACGGGATGAGTGTCCCCAGAAGGCACACTGTTCCGTGGAGGAGGCTGGAGCCCGGCCGCCCCGACCTCGTGGGGAAGCAGGTGTTCCTGATGGGCTGGTGGTCCCAGGCAGCTCTCTCAGGACCCCAGCCCACCCCAAGGTCCGCCTGCCCGCACAGGAGGCAGAGGCGGGCGTCACCAGGCCGCGTGTCCTCCGTCCTCACTGTCAGGACGCGTGTGGGGCGTTTTGCTCACAGATTATCTCAGCAGGAGACCCTTAGAGGAAGCAAGCTGGTACCATCACCCAACATCTTTTCTGGGACAACAATGAAGTCGTGTATTTTTATTTTTTTTTAAGTTTATGAATGGATTGTATAACAATGTAAAAATAAAGTTCATCCTAATAAGACGTGCGCCTCTTACTTAAAAACGTCCTCAGTCGTCCTGTGTAAAGCGATTTTCCATCCCCCACCGCATGCCCCAGGAGCCTCTCGGTTTTAAGATGAGCTGAAGTGACAGCAGGTAGCACACGTGACCCTAGATCTGACTCGGCACCGCACGAAGCCGTGTCGCCACAGGTAAGCATGCACCTTACCATCCGCTGTAAAACACCACCACCCTCCCTATCTGAAAAACAAATCCTTCCGTAAGTATCTTAAACACGGCAATGAAGATCCAGGAAGCAGTTTGCGAGTGAGTCGGCGTGGGGCTGGAATGGGGGTGGGGGGCCTGATCTCCGCGTGACCCCCGTTGCGGTCACAGGGCACACTCAGGCAGCACCGTCTCCTTTGGGGCACTGTAACTCACCTTCGAGTTGTCTCCCACAATTAGAACCAGGACTTGAGTGCAGGCTGTTGAGACCTCAGGGGCGCCCTGGCTCACGGGAAGCCCAGCACTCACCGTGTAACTTTGGGGAGACAGAAGTGGTTTTGTTTCTCTGTGTGTTCTGTTTGTAAGTAACAGACTCTACTGATGTAAAACCATAGCTGTGATCAATGTGGAGAAAGCAAATAAATCCTTTGAAACACTTGTGTTCTCACTTTTTCTGGGAAGACTGGCCATTTCCCTGTTGGCCGGACACAGAGATCCCCAGGTGGAGAGGTGGCCCTTCCCTGGTTGTGACTGTGATGGGCTGCAGCGTCCGGGAAGACGCGAATTTGAGGATGCTGACAGACGACTTAAGGGTACTCATCGCAACATAGGCGCTGGTAGAAGATTCCCAAGGTATTTATAATTTCTAGCAGCTTTGAACAAAATTTTGTGCTTTCATTGAGGTAGAGGAGATGGACCCTATGAAGCATGGGGCTGGGCAGGGTTGACTTGTGGGCAGAAAGACACCCAAGGGCCCAGCCCCCATCACGCGATGGGTAACATCACTCGGAAGCCAGGAAGGTGGATTCTGTTCTCCTGGAAGCAGGGGTTCTGCAAGAATGTGCTTGGCTGGTGCTGTTTGTCCTTTCCTTAAACCCAGATCAGCTCCAAAGAATACCCCCTTGAAAGCTTCACTACATACAAAACGAGGTGAAACCGGTTCATCTAATTTGTGGGCAACACCAGAGGTTCATGTCAGTGGCCACGATCGGCAGGGGCCCGCCCTCCACAGAGGGGGACTTCCCACGGGAAGGCGTCCCCAGGTTTCTGCAGCTGGATGACGGCCCTGGGTTGGGGGGGCCTCCAAGGGAGGGGAGCTGGTTGCTGGAATTCGCAGAGACCCTTCAGCCTGTGATGTCACCTTGCACGGAGCTGCCGCCACCTGCCACTCAGCCAGCGCCGTGGTTTCAGGTTTTGTCTCCCGGGGATGGACGCCGGGCTCCCGGGGCAGAGGGTGCCTCCGGCCAGCTTCTCTGTGCACAGTGCCCCGCCCAGGACCGCTGCGGTCAAGATGCATCTGAAAGCGTGCTGCTGGTTGGAAGGGGGCGGGGGTCACGGCGCAACCACTGGCTGATCTAGGGTGTGTGAGTTGCCAGCTGTCTGCAGCTCCTGCCCCTGAGAGTCGAGCTGCGGACACAGAGGGCGTGGTTGGACTCCTCCGAGAGCAGTTCCTGCTCAGGGGCTGTGTTCAGTAGCTCGCGTTGTGCTTGATCTCTCAGCAGCTTTCAACACTGTTCACACGCCCCGTGGTGAGACACACAGCATCTTTGGTTCTAGTCTCACCTTAGTCTCGGGAGTGGCAGGAGCCAGTGTGGCGACACCTCCTCTGTCTCCTCTGCTGGCTGACACCCCTCCCCGGAGCCTTGAGTGCTGGCCTTGGGGTCACAGAAAGCCGTCTCCCTTCCTCCTCTCGGCACACAGACCGCCCTCTGTTTTCCTGCAGAAATCCCTGGGTTCACATCTCCAGCCCAGAGCTCTCCTCTCAACACCCACCTCCCTGGGGTCCTCCAGTAGCACCTCAGATGCTTTGTCCAGGACCAAATCCATGATCGCACACAGAGCTGGGCCCCCCGGCCCCCTCCTACCCCGCTGGTGAACAGCATCCCTGCGAGGGGTGCAGATTAGAGCTAGGGAGCGTTCTGGACGCCTGTCCTCATCCTGACTCCAAGTCTGTGCTGCCACCAGGCCCTTTTGACTTTGACCTCCCTGTGCCTCTTCACGGCTCACCTGCCCTCAGGCTTGTTTCCTGGACTAGAGCCCCAGTACCTAGGCTCCCGGCTGCCATGGTGGGCCCCTCAACCCCTCTGCACTGCCGCCAGGGGAGTCTCTAAAGGTGCTGCCTGCTTGAAGCCACGTCAAAGACTTCCTGCTGCCCTCAGTGTTCAATATAAACCTGCAGAACCTCCTGGACACGGACTGCGTGTCTGTCCCCTGCCCTCCCCCCTTCACCCTCGCTGTCCCCTTTCACTCCAGCAGGGCATCCCCTTCAGATGCCCAGGGAAGCCATGTTCCCCTTGCCTCCGGGCCTGTGCAAGCGTGACCCCTGCCATTCCCCAAACGTAGGATGATGCTCGCACCTTTGTTGAGTTAGCGTCTGTGTCCTGCAGCCAGTTTCAGCCACTACCTGCTCTGTGGCGCGTTTGCATCATATATTCAGGGGCGTGATCATCAGTTGCTCTAAGTGTGACAGGGTCAGGTCCTTGCACAACTGTGAGCCCAGCAACATGTGGCCGGAAGTAGGGCTTTCGTAAACGCTTGTTGAACGCACAGGTGACCACCACTGCCGGAAGAAGGACGCTTAATGCGCGATGGGCCTCGGTGCTTCACCGTGACGGCAGAGACCTGGGGGGCGCAGCTGGGTCCCGCGCTCCCTGTTAATTCAAGGAATGGTCTCGGCGAGAGCTGGAGGCTTTTGCTCATTGTGTTTTAGCTTCATCAAATATGGCTTAATATTCGGAGCGTTTGGAGAGAATAGACTCACAACAAGCATGGGGAGAACTCACAGTCCCGCTCCCTACAACAGTTACCACTGAGGGCTTGGCCTCCCCGCCTCCCGCCCTGCTCTCTGGGCGTGTTGCCTGGTTCCCTGGTTCAGGTCTTTGGGGTGCGTCCCAAACAGGCTGCAAGTGTTGTTCAGTGCCCCTTGTGAAGAAAGGGTTTCACCATGGAAACCATCTAGGAGACGCTGGATCAGAGTTAACCATTAGTCCTGCAGAGCCTCTTAGAAGGGTGACGTGCTGTGAATCCCTCAGAGGTAGTCTGTGCCGAGTTTCCCAGACGTCCGTAGCGGTGGAACTCTGTCGTGAACCACAGCGTCCGGTTCAGAGGCGTGTACGTGCAAGTTGTCCTTCCTTTTTTCCCCTAATGTATCCTGATGTTATAGAAGATGCAACGCTCTGAAATTTACATGCCAGCCCGTCATATGGACGGGCCCTGATGGGCTTGCCATCAGCTAGTATCTGGGTGAATAAGGAACAGATGGGTGGACACTGTAGTGTTTCTGAGCAGATGTGGTGGCTCCAGTAGGAAGTGGGGGCCTGGGGGAGTGGAGTGCCCGAGGCTGACTTTAGGGCAGAGTTCCTGGGGTGGAGAGTGACACCACTCTGGTGGCCCAGGGTGGCATGCGTCCCCCCGAGTTGCCTCCAGTCGGGTGTAGTCAATTCAGCCCTCACTGCCTCGGGAACGCACCCCACCTTCCAGCATACAGTGCGTCTGCAAGAAAGAGGGGCCAGCCATGGGCAGGTGTGCCGTGAAGGAGCTCGTTTCTACTCCCGATTCTGACCCTTCAAGACTTTTAGGGGTTTAAATGATGTGTGCTGTGAATCTCTGAAAGATGGTCTGTGCTGAGTTTCCCAGACTTTCTTGTACTCCTGGCCACACTCCCCACATACCTCCACAACGTGACCAGTGTCCCATACGGGAGAAGCCCTGTTTAAACCCAAAAGGTGGAGGCCACAGCTCTGGAGGCGTCACCAGCCATGGGACTAATAGGCAAGAAAACATTCTGGGATAAAAAATGCCAAAAGATCATGGAGGCCACTGGAATTGGAATCCTTTCCCACATCCTGAGAACGGGTCAGAAAAAGAACAAATAAAACCTCTCTAGCCCAGACCGACAGCGTAACCAGGAGAGGGCAAACGTCACAGGTTGCAGTGAGCGGCCAACGGGGGCATGAACGTCTTGGACGAGCAGAGCTGCCTGGACCCCAGAACACAGAGCCCGGGGAGGCCCGCGCAGAACAGAGGCGGCGTGATGTCAACTTGGGCTCCACCCGTGAGGGCAGACCACCCACAGGGCAGCAGCAGAGACCCTGCTTCCAGAGGCGAGGGGGCGCCTTAAAAAAGGCAGGTTTCCTGATGGCCTGGTAATGAAGGACAGGAAGGGGCAGTAAGATGAGGGCCCTGTTCAGACAAGGTGCTGTCAGAGAATCAAAGTTGACGGGCCTGTAGCTAACCAAATCAACAGGAAAAGAAAACTCACTGAGTAAGACGCGCCGATGGGGAAGAAACTGCTGCAATGAAGGAAAAAGTTGAAAGCGATGCTCCCTGGAACAACTCCGCGGAAATAAATTCTGAAAAACCTAGATAAAACTGATAATGAGGCAAAACTGATCCCTGGAAAGACAGACATTTAAAACACAAATTCCCATAAGAGAATTAGAAAGAAAAAAAAAGTAATCCAGGGCCAGGTCCAACTGCTTTCTTAGAGGAATTCTTTCAAACTTTCAAAATTAACATAATCTCAATGTTACTCAAACGGCTTCAGATCACAGCAATGGAAGGAAAACTTAGAAAAAATTTTTTATGATATGACTATAGCAGTGTTTTCTAAACCTGGTAAAAGTTGCATAAATACAAAACCACAGACAAACAAAGAAGTATGAATAAAACAATAGAGAGCATCTAACAGTGCATTAAATATAAACAAATACACAGTTATCGGTTATACAATGTGGGGGTTAATCCACCCATGCTTTATAGTTGGCCCTCCACACCCCAGATTCAACCAACTTCAGATTGTGTTCTCCTATAGTGGTGGGCTTCTTTTTTTTTTTCCTCTGGTTTTAATTTTTTTATATTGGAGTTTGGCTTCCCCAGTGGCTCAACAGATAAAGGATCCACTTGCAATGCAGGAGACGAAGATTCAGTCCCTGAGGTGGGAAGGTCCCCTGGAGGAGGAAATGGCAACCCACCCCAGTATTCTTGCTGGAGAATCCCATGGACAGAGGAGCCTGGCGGCTACAGTCCACGGGGTCGCAGAGAGTGGACACGACTGAGCGCGCATGCATAGTTTCATGGCTGTGTTTGTTTTGAGCGTACAGCAACCTCATTCCGATTCTTTTCCCATATAGGTTATTACAGAAACCTGAATTCCCCATGCTGTACAGTTGGTCCTTGTTGATTATCTACTTTATGTATAGTAGTGTGGCCAGTCGCCCAGTCCAACTCTTTGTGACCCCATGGACTGCAGCACGCCCGGCTTCCTTTCACTATCTCCCTGAGTTTGCTCAAATTCATGTCCATTGAGTCGATGATGCCATCCAAGCATCTCATCCTCTGTCGCCCCCTTCTCTTACCCTCTTTCCCAGCATCAGGGTTTTTTCCAGTGAGTCAGCTCTTTGCATCAGGTGGACAAAGGATTGGAACTTCAGTTTTAGCATCAGTCCTTCCAATGAATATTCAGGGTTGATTTCCTTTAGGATTGACTGGTCTGATCTCCTTGCTGTCTAAGGGAGTCTCGGGAGTCTTCTCCACACCACAGTTCAGAAGCATCATTTCTATGGCGCTTGGTCTTCCTTATGGTCCAACTCTCACATCCATACATGACTGCTGGGAAAACCATAGCTTTGACTGTATGGACCTTTGTCGTCAAAGTGCTGTCTCTGCTTTTTAATATGCTGTCTGGGTTTGTCATAGCTTTCCTTCCAAGGAGCAAGTGTCTTAACTTAGTGGCTGCAGTCACTGTCTGCATTGATTTGGGGGCCCCAGAAAATAACATCTGTCAGTGTTTCCAATTTTTCCCCATCTATTTGCCATGAAGTGTTGGGACTGGATGCCATGATCTTAGTTTTTTGAATGTTTAAATATTGAGTTTTCACTCTCCTCTTTCACCTTCCTCAAGAGGCTCTTTAGTTCCTCTTCACTTTCTGTCTTTAGAGTGGTGTCATCTGCATATCTGAGGTTGCTGATATTTCTCCCAGCAGTCTTGATTCCAGCTTATGCTTCATCCAGCCTGGCGTTTCGCATGATGAACTCTGTATACAAGTTAAATAAGCAGGGTGACAGCATGCATCCTTAGTACTGAATCCTCTCTAAATAGTTTAAAAGTCTTCGTATTACACCTCCCCTGGTCAAATGACCCTGAGGTTTCTGTCCCCTGGAGTCTGACAGATGCGAAACGGCGCCGGGAGAGGTACCAGAACAGAGCCCACAGTGACGATGGGAATCGGGAGCTGGTGTGGGGAGCCCTGGACTTGAGTGCTTCCCGTGGGAAAAGGGTGCTGGAGGTCCAGGCACGCAGTGGCTGTCACCTCTAATGACTGGATGAAATGCCATTGAATGGGCACCTTTGGAGCCCCAGAAGGGCTTCCCCTTGAGGCTGAATACAGTAATGATGATGACTCATTATAGGAAAATGCAGCATTTACTGCAGGTGCCAAGCAAGGATCCAGGTAGCCAGTGCCTAAAAGGCCTGAGCTCCCACAAGGCTTTGAGGAAAAGGTTTATAAAGACAGCGTGAGGGAGGGGGGTCGTGGCGTGTGCAGTCTGCTTGTGGACATTCTTCTGATTGGTCGGGGGTGAGGTCATCAGGATTTAGCATTATCAGCCTTCTGGTTCCAGCCAGTCCGAGGTCTATGTGCTTGTGGGCAGCAGGCAGTTAAATTCTGCCCCTTGGTGGGGATTTCAGGATCTGCAGAAAGGCTCAGAGAGCGCGGCTCAGAACATCCTCTATTGCCATGCGCTCAGCCGTGTCTGACTCTGCGACCCCGTGGACTGCAGCCGCCAGGCTCCTCTGTCCATGGGATTCTCCAGGCAAGAATAGTGGAGTGGGTTGCCATTCCCTCCTCCAGGGGATCTTCCTGATCCAGGAATCAAACCAGTGTCTCCTGCATCTCCTGCACTGCAGGCGAAGCCCTTCTATTGCCTTTGAAGAGGAACTAAAGGTCCTTGACTTTGTTTAATGGCTAAACTATTATTATTTTGTCTTGCTTGACTGTCTTCCTTCCTTGCTTCAATTTCTCACTTTCTGATTAAATGTATTCTTTGACTAAGGTTTTCTACAGACAGAAGGCAGGCGGAGGACATGGGGGGAGAGTCCTGTTCTAGAAAAACCCCAGAGGGTCCCTTTTGTGGTTGTTCAGTCACTCGGTCCTGTCTGACTCTCTGTGACACCCCCCCACCCGCCATGGACCGCATGGACCCCATAGGGTCCTTCTCGGTCACAGCAGTATTCCTTTAGAGCCTGTAGGCTTACCTGGTGTCACAGCTGTAACCAGTGAAAGGTTTTAAAGGAGAAATACCTTGGCATCAGCTTTGGGTCTGAAAGCCGTCCTTTACCCCATGGTCTTCCCTCTCTCTTTGCTTTTTAAAACCCATCTTGCCTGTCTGGAAATCAAGCTAAGCTCATTGTCTTTAACACCCACAAGGAGCTAACGTAGGCTAACTAGAATGTATGGTGAGCATTTATTCCCTGAAACATTCTTCCATCCACAGAAGAAGTGTTTGTGACCAAAGGCTGCTTTATCTCACAAGCCAGATTCATACACTTAAGTGGACTTTGCGTCCAAGTCAGGGAAGTCCTTACTCATCCGCGTTTGGGGGCCATCCTTCATTTTAGGGCGTACATCTTAGTAAATGGCACCCCAAAGGATCCTTTTCTTGTAACCTAGAGTCCAGACCCAAATCTGGACTAGATGTCTTGAAAACCCACTGCGGTCAGCGCCCAGAAGGGGAGTGCTGGGCACTTACTACAGTCTGGCCAGTGAGAATATTGGGTCTTCAGGAGAAAAAGGAAAAACAAAAACTATGAATTACATTACATTACAGGGGGAAATGCTTCCCCGGTGGCTCAGTGGTAAATCTATGGTGCCAGTGCGGGAGACACTGGTTTGATCCCTGGGTGGGGAAGGTTCCCCTGGAAAAGGAAATGGCAACCCACTCCAATGTTCTTACCTGGAGAATTTCATGGACAGAGGAGCCTGTTGGGCTTCAGTCCACGGGGTTGCAAAGAGTTGGACATGACTGAGCCTGCACACACACGGAAAAATATAAAATGAGGTCCTTAGGTGAGTTTCATTTGGTTATTTCTCCTACAAATTACAACTGGGGGGAAAATGAATTCATGTGAATGCCAAGTTCTGTGAAGTAATTAAGAGAAGCAATTTTTCCTTGAAAGAGAACAGACACATCAATTAGCAGTAGTTTTTGACTTAGTGCCCACTCTCCATGGTCGGCATTTACAACAGAGAGGATTTTGTTCACTTCATTCTCAGGACCGTGTGTGAATCTACAGGCCAGGCCCTTCTCGGAGGCAGGCGGGGTAGAAATACGGAAGGGATGCAGAGAACACAACTGATCACCTCTACCTGGGAGTCACAGTGTAGCATGCTGCTGCTGCTGCTGCTGCTGCTGCTGCTAAGTAGCTTCAGTCGTGTCCGACTCTGTGCGACCCCATAGACGGCAGCCCACCAGGCTCGAGCTTTAATGGTGAGCCAAGTTTATTCTTTATCAGCTCCTGCTGAATGAGCATTGAAAGCTTTTTGAAATGCAGGGACTGACTTGGGGCCTGAGCTGCCTCTACCTCCCCAGCTCAGTGGGTGAACCATTAAGATGAATTTCCACACCCCACCTACCCCCATCATGCTCCATTATCCGGTTTGCAGTCTCACAGTCTCTGACTTGAAGGATCACAAAAAAAATGTTGCTGATGTCAAAGAAATGTTAGCGCTGATGCCAGAAGCCTTTGCTAGAGCCCCCAGGGTTTTCTGGCCAGAGGCTGGCTGCAGTGCTTCCTGACAATGACCCTGCCGGCCCTCGTGGTGGGCTAGGATTCCACTCCTGCAGGTGTTGGGGTGACGGACTGTGCTTCCCTAAGTAGGTTTCCTGGGAGTTATTTGTTCAAGTTGCAAGAGGAATAGTCTGCGGTAAATCCCTTTTGCAAGAACCGGCATTGCATCTTCTTCTAGGGCATTTCCCACGCATTAAGATGGCCACCTGGCCATCTTCAGATAAGATTTCAGGCTCTGCTGGCTTTTGTGCAAACAGGTAAGGCCCCAGTGAGTTAATAAAGTTATTCAGCTCTTACGTTACAGTAGTTGCTTTGCAAGTTCTGGTGGTTTCAACAGAGCGTTTGTGTTATTTTAACATGCTTTTCATAGCATAATAGTGGGGGAATACATGCCTGGTTGGATCTTAGGCTATTTGGACTTTTGAAACATAAGGAAAAATCAAAGGTGTGTGTTTTTGTCATTGTTAATGCTGTTACTGTTTCAACTCTCCTGAGATTTTGAAAGACTGTTATCACTGTGACCAAGTTTAAACTGAAGAGCCTCTATTTTTCCATTTTCTTATTGCTGTTCTTTAGTGGCTAAGTTGTGTCCAACTCTTTTGCGACCTCATGGACTATAGCCCACCAGGCTCCTCTGTCCATGGGATTTCCCAGGCAAGAATACTGGAATGCCTTGCAGGTGGATTCTTTACCTACTGAGCCACCTGCGAAGTCTAGACTTTTTTTTTAACCCCCTCTCCCGGGATTGCTAGACCCTGAAATTTACAGTGTGTGGAGTGGGAGGAGCATTAAACATTAGCCACTAAATTTGCATAGGAATCCATGTTTGTGTTGATTTTATCGTTTGATAGTGTTGAAACTGAGATTCTGAAATAGGTCGTGACTTGCCTGGTGGAGGAGGAAGGGGAGGATGAGGGCTGGTGAAGACGCATCACCAGGCAGAAGGACTTAGACGAGTCAATCCAAAATGCTCAGGCTGACGATCATGCGTAGGAAGGAGGGAGCAGAACGCCTAAGAACTGGGCACCTGAACGCCAAGGGCTGTGCTTGGCCCTCAGTGCAACTTGGACTCAGGGTGTGTCCCTCCCACATTGCTGGCAGAGGCGGAGAGGGAGAGTAAGGCATGATGGGGCTTCCAACCTCCACCAGAATGATTTCATCCGATTTCGGATCAGCCAGTAACAGGAGTGAAAGAGGACAAAGCCAGAGATTAAGTCGCACCAGTGTGTGCGTGAGTGCTTGGCTGTGTCCGACTCTTTTGCAACTCCATGGGCTGCAGCCCCACAGCCTCCTCTGTGGCTGGCCTTCCTCTTTGGAGGAAAAGACCAATGTTGGGGAAGCTAGGCTCCTCCTGCCTTGTCCTGCCAACCGGGGGCAGAGTCCTCTGCTTCCAGCCGGTGGAAGAGGAGGCAGCAGAGGATGACCACTCATGCTTCAATTCCGGCCTCTTAAAACCGGGGGGACGAATACAGATCCCAGACCACAGCCGGGGCTCGGGGTGTGTTGGCCCTGAGACTGCCCGGCCCTGACATCACTTTTGGCCCTACTCAGTTCTGTGTGCCCAGAGCCACACGTCCTCCTGTCTGAGTCTGCCAGGCCGCTCTAACAAAGAACCACAGACTGAGGAGCTTAGATGATCAATCGGCTCACACTTGCGGGCACTAAGAGTCCAAGGTCACAGTGTGGGCAGGATTGGTTCCTCATGAGGGCTGAGACGCCGATCCAGGCCTTGCTGTCAGCTTCTGGGGTTGGCTGGCCCTCTTAGCCTTCCTTTACTTGTAGAAGCATGATCTTGAGCTCCGTTTTCATCTCCACACACAACATCCCCCTGGGTGCATGTCTGTGTCCACATTTCTCCTGCTTACAAGGGCACCGGTTGTGTTGGAGTAGGGATCCACCCCAGCCCACTGTGACCTCTTCCTCAGTTAGCTCCTTACACAGCTGCAGCGGAATGTATAGGAAACCCTCTTTTCAGGGAAGGTCACGTTGTCAGGTCCTGGGGTTAGGATTTCGAGTACTGAATCTTGTGGGGTGGGGGGGACACAATTCAGCCAACAACACCTCGTCACCTTTGTGGCTTTCAACAAGCCAGTGACTTCCATGTTCCCGTGATAAAGGGGACAGATGCACATCTGAAAGGGAAGGAAGTACCAGGGACAACATAATCTGTGAGACAAAGTACCCTCTGAAGGACACCTCTCTTCGTGCAGACTTTTGACGTCAGGACAGTGTGGCGTCAGCCAGCTTCTCTCTCAGCAGGAGATGGCACTGGAGATACCTGTGCACGACTCACCTGTGAGCCCATCACTAGGACGCTGAGGGCAGGAACTAGACTCTCTTTCCCATGACTGCCTATTGCCCTTGCAGCCTTGGGACAGGAGACAAGGCCACCTCTTTCTCTCCTGTTCTGTGTTAGTAAATTTCTCCACAACCTTCCCATTGTGTGGCTTTCGTGCCGAGGAGGGAGGGAATAGTTTCCTACTCAGACGATGTGCAGAGGTCCGGAGCCAAGCATCCTGATGTGCTAAGACCAACTCCATGGCCGCTCTGGGTTGTTTGGTGACACGCTGCGTACAGGAACCAGTCATGAGACGATCGTATGTCCATGGTGAGTGCTTTAAATACGAACCGTGGAAATTCTATGTGTAGAGCAAACCGTTTACAAATGACATCCTAATTCTCAAAGGCTGGTAGTCAAGTAGAAGATGGAATACTTGAGTGTGTGTCCAGTTTTTAATTTCTATATTATTACAAGAAAAACAATGATCACTTACTGTAATAGATGCCATCATATGGATTTAGCTAATCCTCATGAGAATCCTGTGAGGCCAGTGACATGATATTCATTTTTACAGATGGGGAAACTGAATTTAGACACTGTCAAAAGTAGGAGTACTCCAGAACATTTCCCACCGTACATGCTATTAGAGTATGTAGAAATTACGCCTTAATTTTTTTCTAATTTTTATTTTGGAAACTGAATTTCTCACTTGGTTAATTCAGGGAGGATCTGGCTGAATTACTGGATAACTTGATTGATTAGACTCCATCTTTTTTGGGGGGTCCCCAATGTTCACTAGCTCAAAGTTAAAAGCCAGCAGCGTCCGTTTTTTGTTGTTTGCTCGTCTCACCTGCCGAGGTGGTTCACAGGCCGTCGTTACCAAGTGCCTCCTTGAGAAGCTGAGCGCTGACGCTGGTGAATATTGACCGCCATGAAGAACCCAAGCGACAAGGCTTCACAAGTTAAAGACAAAAATGGATGATATTGCAGAAGTCGCTGCAAGGACAGGCATTTTGCAACCAAGGATGTTTCTGAACTCTTCCCCCCCCCCCCCCCCCCGATGGTATGTCACTGATAAGGGTAGAGTAGGATAGTCAGTTTAGAAATCTCACTGGAGGCTTAAAGACAGAGAATTTTAAGGGCGTTCGGGAGACTGTTACACGCTAATAACCACTCAAGAAAAGAACCCAGTAACCTAACAAAAATCTACATTCTACTTTGGAGGAAGATCCAGTGCATCCAAGTGCCAGGCACACTCAGGCCACACACCCTGAGAGTTAAAACACAAGACAAAAGATACGGGATCTGAATCCTGTTCCATGAAGAGTGAGAGTTAACGTTCCTTTAAGAGTAGCATTTTTGCATTCAGCTGAGACAGAAATACAGGTGAAAGGGGAAAGAAACTAGATGAAGGGGGGCATTCTGCTGAGACCTGAGATGAACTGCCACATTTTAGACTATGTTACCACACTTTTGCTAATATATATATATGATTTATTTATAAAATAAATAAACAGCTTCAGTAGCTGTGGCTCAGCAGTTGTGCCTTAGTGGTCCCTAGGCATGTGTGTGTGGGGGGTCTTCCCTGAGCCAGCAATCTAGTAACCCACGTCCTCTGCGTTGGCAGGAAGAGAACCGCGAGACCACCAGGGAAGCCAGGACAGTCCCGGTTAGACCATGTAGACTCTAAGGAGGAACTAATGATGCTAAGCCTTGATGGCTGCCCAAGAATGAGGAGGAAGGTTGTCCTCCCTCGCCACTTTTTCTTAGGTGATGAAGATGTAGCCCTCCTGTCTCTTGGGGCTGTGCTCCCTTGTGTCTCTCACACGTGTCCTTTGCTAACAGACTCACTCTTTGCCTATCACTTTGCCTCTCGTTGACTTCTTTCTGTGACCAGACTTCTTTCTGTGAACCCGAGCTTCAGTAAGTTCTGACACCAGTTGTGTGGTTTCATGACATGTGGTTTAAATGACAGTGAGTTCCAGTCCCTCCCGAAAAGGAGTATGGCTTCATCATGAAGTGTTTACCCAAACAAGTCCATCTTTTACTGGGCCTGGCACAGCACGTTCAGATGAAAGCACTTCTCCTTATTCTTTGAGTTCTGATGGAGGCAGAAAGCATTTCCAATATAAGGAAGGCCTTTAGGGCATTGCTGGGTGTGTGTGGGGCGCCCCTCCCCCGTTCTGTCCCTCGCCACCTTCAGGCTGGGGTTTTCCAGGGACATAGTAACTACAGGGTCTCGTCCAGGCTTCTTTCTGGTGCAACACCCCTTTCCTTTTCCTCCATCTCCCAAATGTGTGACATACACGTAAGCTATGAAGCGAAACCAAAGGAATCTTCGTGAACAGACCATTGACTTAAAACAAGAACTGTAACCCGTATGCGCACGCCCTTCAGAGAGATAACCAATATCGTGAATTTCCCCCACCTCCGCTTTTAAAACGGTTTTAAACTTATTTCTATTTAAAACATTGTTTCATGTTTATTTTTTGGCTGTGCTGAGCCTCTGTTGTTTCTTGAAAACCTTCTCTAGCTGGGGAGAGCAGGCTACTCTTGCCTGCGTGCCGGGCTTTCTCAGTGCGGCGGCTTCCCTCGTGGCGGAGCACTGGGTGCCAGGCGCAGGGGCTTCAGGAGCTGTGGCTCAGGAGCTGTGCCTCAGTGGCCCCTAGGCTTGTGTGTGTGTGTGGGGGGGGATCTTCCCCGAGCCAGCGATCTATTAACCCACGTCCTCTGCGTTGGCAGGAAGAGAACCGAGAGACCACCAGGGAGGCCCCCGTCCCCAACTCTGCAGCCTCACTAGGTCGCTGCAGCCCCAGCTTATGACCGCCTTTGGCAAAGGCCGCGGGTGTTTGACTGCGGTGCCCCGCCCCCCGCCGCCGCCGCCGTCCAATCCGCGAGCCGCCCGGGGCCGAAGCCGGAGGCCGCGCAGGCGCATTGGCGGCCGAGGCGGGGGTGGGGGCGGCGCGGGCGGATGGCGTCATCGGCGGCGCGAGATTGAGGCGGCAGGGAGGCGGCAGCAGCAGCAGCAGCAAGAGCGACTTCGCGGGCAGCATGAGCGGCTGTGGGCTCTTCTTGTGCTCGGTGGCGGCGCGCTTCTGCCGCGCCCCAGCGGCCTTCACCGTGATCCGGCGCCCGCTGCTCACCAGTCCGCCGAGCCGAGCTTTCGCCAAGGAGCTCTTCCTGGGCAAGATCCGGAAGGTGAGGCGGCGCCGGGGTCTCCCTGCCTTCTGCGGTTTTCGCGGAGGGGCGCGTGGACCCCGCTCCAGAGCTCCCACAGGCCGTCAGAAACGCACCTGAGGGCGGGCGTGCCGGCCCCCCGGCTCTGAGGAGCCGCGTGCTCCTGCTTCGGGAGACCCTGGCTGAGGTGGGCGCTCAGTGACCCTCCGCTCAGCGTCCCGGCCCCGAAGTGCCCGCCCGGCGGGAGTGGTAGCCACTTGGTTGCTGAGCACTCACCAGCCTCTTCCAGTCAGAAGACCTGGACTCGACCTCGGCTCTGTGACTTTGAGCCCCAGGTCTTTCAGCCTTAAAGCGGAGCACGCGGTGTGCTCTGCCTTGCACACCGAGACAGAGTGTGTGTGTGTGTGTGTGTGTGTGTGTGTGTGTGTGTGTTGGGAAGCCCCAGTGAGATTGTATTGTGTGTGTGTGTGTGTGTGTGTGTGTGTGTGTGTGTGTGTGTGTTGGGAAGCCCCAGTGAGATTGTATGTGCGTGCAAATGCTTTATTCATCTGCCGCACGTGGGGCAGATGTAAGAGACCGCAGATTGAGGAGTCAGTGCCAGGTCTTTCAGCCTTAAAGCGGAGCACGCGGTGTGCTCTGCCTTGCACACCGAGACAGAGTGTGTGTGTGTGTGTGTGTGTGTGTGTGTGTTGGGAAGCCCCAGTGAGATTGTATGTGCGTGCCAGGTCTTTCAGCCTTAAAGCGGAGCACGCGGTGTGCTCTGCCTTGCACACCGAGACAGAGTGTGTGTGTGTGTGTGTGTGTGTGTGTGTTGGGAAGCCCCAGTGAGATTGTATGTGCGTGCCAGGTCTTTCAGCCTTAAAGCGGAGCACGCGGTGTGCTCTGCCTTGCACACCGAGACAGAGTGTGTGTGTGTGTGTGTGTGTGTGTGTGTGTTGGGAAGCCCCAGTGAGATTGTATGTGCGTGCAAATGCTTTATTCATCTGCCGCACGTGGGGCAGATGTAAGAGACCGCAGATTGAGGAGTCAGTGCTGGCTGCAACACTGCGCTGTGAGCTTGGGCTGACCAGTCCTGTGAAGTAGCTCCCTGCTCTCACAGGAAATAGTAAAAGCAGTCTTTGTCCCCTCCTACAGGTAGCCAGAAAACCAAAGAGAAATGTCTGAGCTTGGCTGCGATGTTGGCTGATTCCGTACTACTTTAGGAGTTATTCCTTGGTTTCTCTAGAGCGTTCTTTAAGGTTGTCAGGCATTACAGGCGCCGACACCCAGACTGGAATGGTTTGCCCTGCTAAAAAGTGCGAAGCTAGGCTGTTAAAAGTTAGGGAAGCCGTTTCCCCCGAACCTGGGGCTGTGTGGCGCTGTCCTGGGAACTCGTGTGTCCCAGCAGCGCAGGGAAGAAAGAACACGCGTGTTTTATGCTCCCTTTCTCCAAACCTTTAGCACCATCTCCCCCTTTGCTGTCACCTGCTGGCCTTGCTTCTTGTTTATGGAGAAAATGCACCCATTTAGGTAAGAAGTTCCGCCTCCACACTTACCTCCTTCCCACAGGTGGCTACATTCTCTGCATCACAATGGCAGAACCCTCCGCTCTTAGCAAAGGCCAGCTAGACCCCCAGGCCTTCTTAGCTGCTCAAGGGCATCGATCCCTCTTGGCTCTTTGACATCTAAACATTGGCCAGCGTTTCTGAGCAACTCGGCTGGAGTGGGAATTGTGCAGGCTCAGTCTGTGTGTAGTCTTCTCATCTCTAACCATTCGTCTGATGATCTAATTTAGTGCCATGCCATCCGTATCCTGAAGGTGCACATTTATTTCTCCAGGTGCAACTTCTCCCCTGAGCTCCAGTCTCTCTGTATATCTACCTTTCCAGTCAAAAGCTGCACTTGGGTGTTACTAGGCATCGCCTGTCTAGCCCATCCAAATCTGAGTTCCTGGTCTCTCCACCCGATCCTGCTTTTGCCTCTGGTCATCTTATTGGAGATGGTGGTGACTCTACCGTTCCACTTGTTCAGGTTGTAACTGAAAGTGAGGTCCGGCTGCTCACCTCTCAGAAGTCAGTAAAGAGCCCAGATGGATGGGAAGGAAAGTTTGCTGTATTTTGGATGCTGACAGCCAGGGTTGGAGGTGCGGGGCCCTGTCCAAAAGCTGACTCTTCCCCTGCCCCAGCTGCAGGCAAGAGCTTTTATAGCCTGAGGGAGGGGATTACGTACAGGAACAGCACGGGCCGCTCTGACAGTCATCTTGAAATTGGTCATGGTGAACTGACCAGCATCTTCTTGATTGTTTTAAGTACAGTTAGTCTTCAGTTCCAGGGTCAGTTCCCATTTCCATGAGGCCAGTTCTCGAAATTATAGCAGCTTATGTCATGGCTATAGTCTAGTCATCATGAAGTTAACTTCTTCCCCCAGGTGGAGGCTTCAATATCTATAAGACAGCCCACAGGATATGGCTCAGAATATTATCTGTAGCCGTTGAGAAGGAACTAAAGGTCTTTGAATATGCTTAGTGACTACTTTATTATTATTTGGTCTCCTTTGTATTCCCTTCTTTCTGCATTTTCTCACTTCTCTGACTAAACTTATTCTTTGGCTTCAGCATTTCCACAGACAAAGGCAGCTGAGGATATGGTAGGGCAAGAGCAGAGGGTCCTGCTCCATTTCAGGGTCAGATCCCTGGGGGTGCCTCTTGTTCTCATAATCCACTCAGAATCTAATCTGACAGCTTCTCTACTTGCAGGTTCCATTTAGAATCTGACAGCTTTTCAGCACTTGGGCTGGTACTGCCCTGATTCGGGCCGACACGATCTCTGTCAGCATTGTTGGGGTTTGAGCAGCAACATGGCAGCAGAGCTGCTTGGAATCTCAAACTGGAAGGAGACCTTCATGATCACGCCGTTGTCCCCCTGCCCTCAGAGTGTTCTGAGAATGCCGCGGGTGTCCTGCGGGAACCCGTGGGAGGGATCTGGGTGACTCTTCTCCCCATTCACAGCCGCGGCCAGGAGCAGCTTGGCTTTCATCTGCGTTACATATGTGCTTTCTACACATGTGGAATAATTGGAAAAACCAGTTGCACTGGTTTCAAAAACTTGAAAATTGCAAATGGAATTGAACCCAGCACCCAGGAAGCAGCCCATTCAGACTCTGAATATTCCCGTCAGAGATTCGTTCTCACATACTCTGAGACCTGTCTCCTGGCGGGTTCTCTTTTGTTTGGAGTTTAGGCCCAACTGGGCCCACTCTGTTCTCTTTTCTCACTTGGCTGCTGACTGATTCCAGAGTCTTCTTCCTCTAATGCAACCGTTGTAGCCAGCCCAGGTGAGCCCATGAGGCTGTGCAGGCCAGTGCAGTGGGCACAGCTTCTGTATTCAGCTAAAGAGCCAGCTTTGTTCTTAGTGGCTGCTGAGTGACGACAGCTCAGCCTGATTTCCTTCCAGACCCCCTGAGGGGTCAAAGGTGGCCTGGAGGCAGGGATTCCTTGTAAGTCAGCTCTCAGTTTTGGCGTGGAATCCACCCTTCACTTGTACAGGGGGCCCAAGAGGAGAAAACAGACTTGACAGCCTGTGGGCTGGAGGGAGGAGACAGGACTCCTCTCAAGAATTTTCTCCAGCCACCTGTTGAGAGGTGCTGTGAGGAGAGGCCGGGCTCCTGGGTGCAGCTTTGGGGCTGGGACGTCATTTTTCAGCAGGCGCTGGTCAAATCCAGAAAGTCAGGTCGTGCTGGCAGCTGAAGGGGAGGGCGGCGCCCAAAAGCCAGAGGGGCTGAGATCTCAGTGGGATAATTTCAGGCGACACAGAACGAAGGCCTCAGGAATCCAGGCTTGGGTGGAAGCCCTGGCCGCTCCCCGGTCAGTCACTGCATGTTTAGGACACACCATCTCGATTGAGCCCCACAGCTGCCTTCTGAGGCGTCACCTGTAACGGGAGAAGCTGATGCCGAGCTCCAAAGCGTCAGTCAGGGCTGCGTTCAGGCTGATGTGGCTCCTCAGCGGGGCCTCTGGTGGCCCTGCCCACTGGCACGCTCAGCCCAGGCAGCAGGGTCAGGGGTCATCGGACGGGAGGGGCAGGTCTTGGAGCAAGCAGCTGCGTGGCAGCCCGCCAAGAAGTCAGACCTTGCGACCACGGTACGTTTTTGTCAGCGGCAGCATTTTGAAGCTCAGGAAGTAACTAAGGTGACATCTCGTCCATGACCTCCCATGGTCCTCACAGAGGCCACCCGCGTTTTCTGGGTGAGAAAATGGCCCTGGGGACGGGTGGAGGGGTCCAACCAAGAACGCCCAGTTAGTAAGCTGCACAGCAGGGGCCACGCGGGGCTGGAACGTTAGCCCAGGTTCCCTGTTCCATAGGACAGTCCTCGTCACTTCTTAGTAAGGAAAGCTGATCAGAATCGGGGGTAATCTGGGTCAGGGAGGAGGCTGGGCCGAGGTGGTGGAGTCTGACACAGGTCTTGTGTCCTGAGCTCCTGCTGAAGTTTGCTGTCCGGTCCCCTCGGCACGGAAAGCTCGGCCCGCCAATGGGGACGCTGGCGTGTCCTTTCCCTTCCCTGCTGACTGACATGACCGCTGTGGAAGGTCACCCACAGTTACATTTTTACTGTGTGTTCCTCGTTTTCAGAAAGAAGCTTTCCCGTTTCCAGAGGTTAGCCGAGATGAACTTAATGAGATTAATCAGTTTCTGGGACCTGTAGAAAAATTCTTCACCGAAGAAGGTACGTAGGGTTCTTTGTATCTGTACAGCTCTCCATTTTCAGGGTGGTGCTTCGGTGTCTGTGTTTTTAACAAATGTTTGTTTGTGTCCTTCTGGCTGCCTGGCTCTTTGTTGCCTCATGCAGGCCTTCCTGCAGTTGCGGAGCCCGGGACTCCTCCCTGATTGCAGCCTGCAGGCTTCTCACTGCCGCGGCTTCTCTGCATTGTGGAGCAAGGCTCAGTAGCTGTGCTAGTCCCAGGCCAGATCGAACTGGTGTCCCCTGCATCGCAGGGCAGATTCTTACCCACCAGAACACCAGGGAAGCCCTGGGAATGCTTTGATACTTAGTAGGTCGCACAGAGTCGGACACGACTGAAGCGGCTCAGCAGCAGCAGTAGAAGCAGTGTGCGTTACTCAGAAAAACGCTGCTCTTGGCGTGTTTTGCTTAAAAGATCGTCCCAACTGCTCTTTAATCATAAGCTGTCTAGTTCATTGCTTCTGAATGTGTCTGTGGTGAAGGACCACTTTAGCATTTCCACACTGTTGCAGACTGACTGTAAAATACAATAAAAATGAGCAATTAGAAAAATGAAATAAAAAGCAAAGCAAAACGTGTGACATCCCAGCCCGTCAGTCACACGCTGGGCTGTGGCAGTGTCAGATTGCTGTCGGTGTTTCTGAAGGCTTCCTCGCGATTCCTGTGACTTAGCTTGTTAGGCAGCAGGGAGGATCGGGGGGCCAGACCTCAGATTGGAGGCACCCGTGTGGACCGCAGGGCTCTCGGCCCTCGGCGGGGGCAGCGTCCTCTGCCTACGGGAGCCCCCAAGTGCTTGAGTGAGGACAGATTGACAGCAACATAATATACTTTTAAAGATCCTTTTCCCTCATAACTCGTTACAAAATACTGAGTATAGTCCCCAGGCTGTGTGGCAGGTCGTTGGTTATTTCGTATATAGTGTGTATATGTTAGTCTCAACCTCCTCATTTCTCTCTCCTCCCTGCTCTGGTAACCATAGGATTGTTTCCTGTGTCTGTGAGTCGGCCTGCTCTGTCAGTGAGGTCTCTCTCTCTCTGTTTTTTAATTGAAATATACTTGATTTCAGTATTGTGCCGGTCTCTGCTATACAGCGAAGTGACTCAGCTGTACACATACATTCTTTTTAAATATTTTTTCCATTATGATTTACCACGGGATATTGACCGTCTCCCTGTGTTATGCGTGAGGACCTTGTGGTTTATCCGTCCTGCATTTCCAGCTTTCGTCCACTAACCCAGCCTCCCCTCCCTGCCTCCCCCGCTCCCCCTCGAAGCCATGCCTCTGTCTCTGTGTCCGATTCTGTTTCCCTTTCGTAGGTAGGTTCCTGTGTGTCCTGTTCCGATTCCACGTGTAAGTGATAGCATGGTGTTTGTCTTCCACTCTCTGGCTGACTTAGTATGATAACCTAGTTGCATTCATGTTGTAAATGGCATCGTTTCACTTTTTGTGGCTGAGTAGTATTCCATAGTGTGTGCGGGGGCCACACCTTCTTTATCCACTCATCTGTGGATGGACATTTAGGTTGTTCCCCCGTCTCAGCGGTTGTGAACAGTGCTGCTATGGAGATAGTGGTGCGTGTATCTTTTTGAATTATAGTTTTGTTGAGGTATATCCCCAAGTGTGGGATTGCTAGGTCCTATGGGAATTCTATCTTTAGTTTTCTGAGGAACCTCCATACCATTTCCCCTAGCAGCTGCACCAATTTACATTCCCACCAGCAGTGTAGGAGAGTTCCCTTTTCTGCACACCTTCTCCAGGATTTATTATTAGTAGACTATTCAATGAGGCCATTCTGCCCGGTGGGCTTCCCTGATGGCTCAGTGGGTAAAGAGTCTGCCTTCAACGCAAGAGACACAGGTTCAATCCCTGGGTAGGAAAGATCCCCTGGAGAAGGAAATGGCAACCCGGTCCAGTGTTCTTGCTTGGAAAACCCCACGGACAGAGGAGCCTGGTGAGCTGCAGTCCAAAGAGTTGCAAAGACTCAGACATGATTGAGCACAAGCACGCATACACATTCTGACCACTGAGGTGGTACCTCGTTGTACTTTTGATTTGCATTTCTCTAGTAATTAGTGAGAAGGCAATGGCACCCCACTCCAGTACTCTTGCCTGGAAAACCCCATGGACGGAGAAGCCTGGTGGGCTGCAGTCCATGGGGTCGATAAGAGTCGGACACAGCTGAGCGACTTCACTTTCACTTTTCACTTTCATGCATTGGAGAAGGAAAGGGCAACCCACTCCAGTGTTCTTGCCTGGAGAATCCCAGGGACGGGGGAGCCTGGGGGGCTGCCATCTATGGGGTCGCACAGAGTCGGACACGACTGAAGTGACTCAGCAGCAGTAATTAGTGATGTTGAGCATCTTCTGATCTGCCTCTTGGCCGTCGGATGTCTTCCCTGAAGAAATGTCTATTCAGGCCTTCTGCCCACTTTTCTTTTTTGGCAGTAGTAATAGAGTCACTGTTTATTGGGGTAAAACAAGATCATTTCCAAACTATGCATGAGAAATGTGGTGGTGGTTTAGTCGCCCAGTCGTGTCCGACTCTTGCAGCACCATGGACTGCAGCCCGCCAGGCCCTTCTGTCCGTGGGATTCTCCAGGCAAGAATACTGGAGTGGGTTGCCATTTCCTTCTCCAGGGGATCTTCCTAACCCAGGGATCAAACCTGGGTCTTCTGCATTGCATTTACCGACTGAGCTATGAGAGAAGCCCAAAAGAAATGTAGCAACAGAGGAAACTATGGTGGTGGTTTAAAACAGAATGATACAGCCTGAAAGTTGCTCAGCCGCGTCTGACTCTGTGCAACCCCATGGACTATACAGTCCACAGGATTCTCCAGGCCCGGATACTGGAGTGGGCAGCCTTTCCCTTCTCCAGGGGATCTTCCCGACCCAGGGATCGAACCCAGATCGCCCGCATTGCGGGCAGATTCTTAACCAACTGAGCTGTCAGGGAAGCCCTAAGAAGTGTATCACTTGCCAAGTTTACAACCCTCCATATTTTATCTCTTCTGTTTTAAATGCTTTCTAATACCCAGGATACATATTCTGTTACTACAGTCTAAGTTTTCATAATGTTTTTAAGATAAAAGAATAAGTTGTTTGGGTTTCCCGCATTTCTTTTTAAACAGGAGTATAATGGCTTTACAGTGCTGCGTCAGTCTCTGCTACACAACGCGATGGACAGCCACAGGTGTGCACACACCCCTCCCTCTTGGACCCCGCCCCGCCCCGCCCCACCCCTCCGGGTCATCAGAGCATCGGCCGGCTGAGCCTCCTGCGCTGGTCAGCAGCTCCCACCAGCTGTTTTCCATGCGGTGTGCGTGTCAATCCTAACCTCCTGGTTTGTCTCACTGTCCTGTCCCCTCTTTGTCCATGTGCCCATTCTCCACGTCTTCATCTCTGCAGTACTTGGATGCAGTCTCAAAAATGACAGAATGATCTCTGTTCGTTTCCAAGGCAAACCATTCAATATCACAGTAATCCAAGTCTATGCCCCAACCAGTAACGCTGAAGAAGCTGAAGTTGAATGGTTCTATGAAGACCTACAAGACCTTTTAGAACTAACACCCAAAAAAGATGTCCTTTTCATTATAGGGGACTGGAATGCCAAAGTAGGAAGTCAAGAAACACCTGGAGTAACAGGCAAATTTGGCCTTGGAATATGGAATGAAGCAAGGCAAAGACTAATAGAGTTTTGCCAAGAAAATGCACTGGTCATAACAAACACCCTCTTCCAACAACACAAGAGAAGACTCTATACATGGACATCACCAGATGGTCAACACCAAAATCAGATTGATTATATTCTTTGCAGCCAAAGATGGAGAAGCTCTATACAGTCAACAAAAACAAGACCAGGAGCTGACTGTGGCTCAGACCATGAACTCCTTATTGCCAAATTCAGACTTAAATTGAAGAAAGTAGGGAAAACCACTAGACCATTCAGGTATGACCTAAATCAAATCCCTTATGGTTATACAGTGGAAGTGAGAAATAGATTTAAGGGCCTAGATCTGATAGAGTGCCTGATGAACTATGGAATGAGGTTCGTGACATTGTACAGGAGACAGGGATCAAGACCATCCCCATGGAGAAGAAATGCAAAAAAGCAAAATGGCTGTCTGGGGAGGCCTTACAAATAGCTGTGAAAAGAAGAGAAGCGAAAAGCAAAGGAGAAAAGGAAAGATATACACATCTGAATGCAGAGTTCCAAAGAATAGCAAGAAGAGATGAGAAAGCCTTCTTCAGTGATCAATGCAAAGAAATAGAGGAAAACAGTAGAATAGGAATGACTAGAGATCTCTTCAAGAAAATCAGACATACCAAAGGAACATTTCATGCAAAGATGAGCTTGATAAAGGATAGAAATGGTATGGACCTAACAGAAGCAGAAGATATTAAGAAGAGATGGCAAGAATACACAGAAGAACTGTACAAAAAAGCTCTTCACGACACAGATAATCACGATGGTGTGATTACTCACCTAGAGCCAGACATCCTGGAATGTGAAGTCAAGTGGGCCTTAGAAAACATCACTATGAACAAAGCTAGTGGAGGTGATAGAATTCCAGTTGAGCTATTCCAGATCCTGAAAGATGATGCTGTGAAAGTGCTGCACTCAATATGCCAGCAAATTTGGAAAACTCAGCAGTGGCCACAAGACTGGAAAAGGTCCGTTTTTCTTTCCAATCCCAAAGAAAGGCAATGCCAAAGAATGCTCAAACTACCGCACAATTGCACTCATCTCACACACTAGTAAAGTAATGCTCAAAATTCTCCAAGCCAGGCTTCAGCAGTATGCGAACTGTGAACTTTCTGATGTTCAAGCTGGTTTTAGAAAAGGCAGAGAAACCAGAGATCAAATTGCCAACATCCGCTGGATCATGGGAAAAGCAAGAGAGTTCCAGAAAAACATCTATTTCTGCTTTATTGACTATGCCAAAGCCTTTGACTGTGTGGATCACAATAAACTATGGAAAATCCTGAAAGAGATGGGAATACCAGACCACCTGATCTGCCTCTTGAGAAATTTGTATGCAGGTCAGGAAGCAACAGTTAGAACTGGACATGGAACAACAGACTGGTTCCAAATAGGAAAAGGAGTACGTCAAGGCTGTGTATTGTCACCCTGTTTATTTAACTTACATGCAGAGTACATCATGAGAAACGTGGGACTGGAAGAAGCACAAGCTGGAATCAAGATTGCCGGGAGAAATATCAATAACCTCAGATATGCAGATGACACCACCCTTATGGCAGAAAGTGAAGAGGAACTCAAAAGCCTCTTGATGAAAGTGAAAGTGGAGAGTGAAAAAGTTGGCTTAAAGCTCAACATTCAGAAAATGAAGATCATGGCATCCGGTCCCATCACTTCATGGGAAATAGATGGGGAAACAGTGGAAACAGTGTCAGACTTTATTTTTCTGGGATCCAAAATCACTGCAGGTGGTGACTGCAGCCATGAAATTAAAAGACCCTTACTCCTTGGAAGGAAAGTTATGACCAACCTAGATAGCATATTCAAAAGCAGAGACGTTACTCTGCCAACAAAGGTCCATCTAGTCAAGGCTATGGTTTTTCCTGTGGTCATGTATGGATGTGAGAGTTGGACTGTGAAGAAGGCTGAGCACTGAAGAATTGATGCTTTTGAACTGTGGTGTTGGAGAAGACTCTTGAGAGTCCCTTGGACTGCAAGGAGATCCAACCAGTCCATTCTGAAAGAGATCAGCCCTGGGATTTCTTTGGAAGGAATGATGCTAAAGCTGAAACTCCAGTACTTTGGCCACCTCATGCGAAGAGTTGACTCATTCGAGAAGACTCTAATGCTGGGAGGGATTGGGGGGCAAGAGGAGAAGGGGACAACAGAGGATGAGATGGCTGGATGGCATCACTGACTCGATGGACGTGAGTCTGAGTGAACTCCAGGAGTTGGTGATGGACAGGGAGGCCTGGCGGGCTGCGATTCATGGGGTTGCAAAGAGTCGGACACAACTGAGCGACTGATCTGATCTGATCTGTACCGTTTTTCTAGATTCTGCATATTAATCTATGCATTAATCCCGATGTTTGTTTTCCTCTTTCTGATTAACTTCACGCTGTATCACAGCCTCTAGATCCCTCCACGTCACCACACATGACCCCGTTTCACTGCTTTCTGTGGCTGAGTAATATTCCGCTGTGTACATGTGCCACGCCTTCTTTCTCCATTGATCCGCTGATGGACATCCAGGTTGCTTCCATGTCCTGGCTGTTGTAAATAGTGCTGTAGTGAACGCTGGGGCACGTGTGTCTTTTTGAATTAAGATTTTCTCAGGGTTTATGCCCACGAGTGGGATTGCTGGATCATATGGTATTATTGTTTAGTTTCTAAGGGCCCATCATGCTGTTCAGAGTGGCTCTATCTATCTGCATTCCTACCAACACTGTACGTGGCTTCCTTTTTCTCCACGTCCTCTCCAGCTTTTATTTTTTTGTAGAGTTTTTGGTGGTGGCCGTTCTGACTGCCGTGAAGGGACACCTCGTTGTGGTCTTGCATCCTCCAGATTTCTGTAGATGTGCATCTCTCTAATAATTACTGATGTTGAGCATCTTTTCATGTGTTTCTTGGCTCTCTGTACATCTTCTTTAGAGAAATGTCTACTTAGGTTTCCGCTCATTGTTTCATTGGGCGTTTGATTTTTTGATACTGAGCTGTGTGAATAGCTTCTATATTTTGGAGATTGATCCGTCAGTTGCTTTATTTGCAAATATTTTCTTCCATTCTAAGGATTGTCTTTTCGTTTTCTTTATGGTTTCCTTTGCTCTGCAGACACTTTCAAGTTTAACTAGATCCCATTTCTTTATTTTTGTTTTTATCACTCTAAGGAGTAGGTCAGAAAAAATCTTGCTGTGATTAGTATCTAAGAGTGTTTTTCCTGTATTTTCCTAAAAGAGTTTTATAGTATCCAGTCTTACATTTAGGTTTTTAGTCCATTTGGGTTTATCTTTGTGTGTGGTGTTAGGAAGTGTCCTGGTTTCATTCTTTCACACGTAGCTGTCCAGTTTTCCTAGCACCACTTATTGAAGAGGCCGTCTTTTCTCCATGGTATATATTCTTGCCTCCTTTGTCATAAATCAGGTGACCGTAAGTGTGTGAGCTTTTCTCTGGACTTTCTGTCCTACATTAATACATATTTTTGTTTTTGTGCCAGTACCATATTGTCTTGATTACTGTAACTTTGTAGTATAAACTGAGGTCTAGAAGACTGGTTCCTCCACCTCCATTTTTCTTTCTTAAGAGTCCTTTAGCCATTCGGGGTCTTTTGCGTTTCCTTACAAATTGCAAAATTTATTGCTCTAATTCCGTGAAAAAAGCCATTGGTAGTTTGATAGACTTTACACCGAATTTGCAGGTTGCTTTGGGTAGTGCACTCATTTTTGTAATATTGATTCTTCCAGCCCCACAGCATGGTGTGTCTCTCCATCTGCTGTGTCATCCTTGATTTCTTTCCTGAGTGTCTCAAAGTTTTCTGAGTATAGATGTTTTGTCTCTTTAGGTGGGTTTTTGCATCTATATTCGTCAAAGATACTGGCCTGTAATTTTCTTTTCTTGGTGGTGATTTGTTATCTGGGTGATGTGGCTTCGTAGAATGTCTTTGGAATGGTCCCTCTTCAGTCTTTAGAAGAGAGAGAAGAATTGGTACAAGTTCTTCTTTGCATGTTTGGCAGCAGAATTTACCTGTGAAGCCATCTGGTCCTGGACCTTTGTTTGTTTTTATAGATTTTGTTTCAGTTCTGGTCATTGCTCTGTTCGTACTATCTGTTTTTTGATTTAGTTTTGATGTTTCTAGAAAGCTGTCCATTCTAGGTTGTGAGCTTCGTGGGCGTGTAATGGTCCGTAGCATTCGCTTAGTTGTTCCCCTCTTATTTCTGCAGCGCCAGTTGAAATTTCTCATTCTTCATTTCTTATTGTGTGTGTTTGGATTTTCTCTCTCCTCTTCTTGACGAGCCTGACCAGAGGTTTCCCTGTTCTGTGTGCCCTTTCAGAGAGCCGGGTCTTGGTTTTATTGACTTTTCCCCTGTTGTTTCTTTAGATTCTGCTTTATTTCCTCCCTGGTCTTTATTATTTTCTATCTTCTGCTGACTTTAGGTTTTTTTGGTTCTTCTTTTTCTAATTCTTTTAGGTTAGATTGTTTTTGGTTCGGTTGTTTACCTGAGGCTTTTCTTGTTTTGAGAGGAAGGCCTGTATTGCTGTGAACTTTGCTCTAAGCAGTGTTTTTGCTGTGTCCCATAGATTTTGTGTGGTTTTGTTTCCCTTGTCGTTTGTCTCAGCTGTTTTGTAATTTCCTTTATGATTTCCTCTTTGACCCATTTGGTTTCCAGTAGCGTGTTATTTGGTCTCCATGTAATTGTTTTTCTTCATTTCTTTTCCTGTGGTTGATTTCTAGTTTCATGTCATTGGGGTCAGAAAAGATGCTTGAAATAGTCTGTGTGCTTTTGAACTGAGGTTGTCGAGTTTGTGGGCATGTAATTGTCCTTCGCATTTGTTTTGTGCCCTAGGATGTGGCCAGTTCTAGAGTGTTCCGTGTGTTCTTGAATTCTGTTTTTTGGATGTGGTGTTTTTAAGTCTGACTCCCCTGTTGTGTTTAGGCCCTCTGCTGCCTTATTGATTCTCTGTCTGGAAGACCTGTCCCTTGGTGTGAGTGAGGTGTTAAAATTTCCCGCTGTTATTATAGTCCTGTCGATGTCTCCCTTTCTGTCTGTTAGTGTTTGTTTTAGATACTTGGGTGTTCCAAAGCGTGTGTGCTAAGTTACTTCAGTGGTCTCCGACTTTGCGACCCCGTAGACTGTAGCTTTCCAGGCTCCTATGTCCTTGGGATTCTCTAGGCAAAAGTAGCGGGGTGGGTTGCCATTTCCTCCTCCAGGGGACCATCCTGATCTAGGCCTGAACCCGTGTCCTGCGTGTGCAGGCGGCTTCTTCAGCACCGGTGCCCCTGGGGAGCCTGCTCTGTGGGGAGGCGCGCGTGTTGATGGATGTGCTGGTCTCTTATCACTGTGTGCGGCGCTTCAACTGCCTTTACCCTGTGTTTCACAGCCCATTTTGTCTGAGCACTGCAGCTCCTGTTTTGGTCATTTCCATTCACGTGAAATACCTTTCCATCCCTCATCTTCTTGCTTTGGGTTGTCATTTTTTGTTGGGTTTCCTCAGCAGACGCTGGCCAAGCGTCTTCCAGGGGAAGCCTCCGTCGCCCCAGCCTCCTGGAGCCGTGGCCGCCGCCGCCAGCGCCGTCCAGGAAGTGCCCGCTGCCAGGCTGTCTGTCGCAGCGCCTCCGTGTCCAGGCCAGCGGCTCGCTGACTGAGGACTGCAGCGGCCCCCCTCGCCCCTGTGCTGGCCCAGCCCCTCCCTTCCTTTGGGGCACTGAGTGCGGTGCAGAGGATCCAGCTCGCTCTTGCTGGTGACAGCGAGACCAGTGTCACTTCCAGACCCCAAGTCATGAGGGCGTCAGCTGCTGTGGCTTCACTCACCAGCCTCTCGGCTTGCTCCTCCTCCATATCTGTCCTGAATTCATCTTCAAACATGGCCATGGCTGTCAAGGAGCCGGAACCCAAGGTGACATAAGGCAGCTCGCCAGCTGACCATGAGAACAGAGGCTGCAGAGGTGAGGTCCAGTACCTCTCGTCCCCAGAGCCAGGGCTGCCCCAGTGTAACCTTGCTGCCCGGAAAGCATCTGTCTGCGGCCACCTCTGACCGGCCGCCACAGCTCTGGGAAGGCAGCCCGGGCGAAGGGAGTGGAGCTCCAGGTTGGAGGAAATGAGCTAGGTCGTCTTGTCTGTGCCCACAGCGGTCCCAGGACCACGGCAGTAGCTGTTAGGAGATATGAAGTGTATTTTTGACAGTTCTTGTCAACAGCAATCATCCCTTTACTCGCCCTCGTATCTCTTGCGAAAACCACGCCATCCTCATAGACCGCCCCCGCAGTGGTTGTCCCGGTTTCCCGGGCTGTTGGAAGTTTGTCCTTCATCTTTGCAAACTTGACTTCTGAGATGGCCTTTCTGTGACACTTAGCGAAAGAGAACCCCCGACCGACGGCTCATGCCCTCCAGCCTCTGCCTTTCAGTCTGGGTGTGTCCTTTGCCCTGTGGTGGGTCTCTTGTTGGCAGCATATTGCAGGCTTTTGCTTCTATGCAGTTTGCCACTCTGTGTGTTGAGAATGAAGCAGCCAGTCCAGTAAGGTAATTATTGATACATATGTATTTATTGCCCTTCAGACCTTATTTCGCAGTTGATTCTTTGTCTCTCTCTCCTCCTGGTGCGGTGATTCCCTTTTATCTTAGCTTGTGTCCCTCCTTTTGTCTTTGTGACTCTAGCGTGTTTTGCTCTGTGGTTGCCATTTGTCTACTGTTAGCCCTTTCCTTCCTCTGCTTGCTTTAGACCAATAGCCATGTAGATTCAAACACGTTCTTTAAAAAAGTGCATTTTCTTACTTTCCTTCCTCACATTTTAAGATTTGGATGTCCGTTTTTACATCTCCGTGTTTCTCCTTTTGCTGTGCCTTGTGTTTATCGTTGCTTTCACAAAGAGGTGTTTTTTATCCGTATACTGGCTGACTTAAATGGCTTCTTTTCCTTCTGTGATCTCCGCCTTCCTGTTTCTTCCTGCTGCTTTTCTATCTAGAGAAGGCCTTTTAATACCTCTTGTAGGATGGTTTAGTATTGCTGTATTCATCTGGTATCTGCTTGTCTAAGAAAGTCTTTATTTCTCCTACTCCAGATGATAATCCTGCTGGATAGATGATTCTAGGCTGCAGGTTTTCCTCTTACGAGGCTTTGCGTCTGTCTTGCCACTCCCTTCCTGCCTGCAGCGCTTCTGTGGGGAAATCAGCTGCTAGCCCCACGGGGGTTCCCTTGTAAAGACCTATTTTTCTCTTTCTACCTTTAGGACCCTCCCGTATCTTTCACCTGGTCAGTTTTGTTACGTCTTGGTGCAGGTTTGTTTGGGTTTCTCTTCCTCTGCCTGGATACCTGTTTCCTTCTTCAGCTTTCGGAAATTTTCAGCCATAATTTCTTCAGATACATTTCAGTACCCCCCCCTCTCCTCTTGGAGTCCCTGTCACGCATAGGTGGCCCGCTGTTTATTACACAGGAGGTCTCTTGCGTTGCTTCTTTCCACATTTGACTTTCTGTCTGCTGTTTTGATTGGGTAGCTTCCGCTAGTCTGTCTTCCGGGTCACTTACTGTTTATGATGCGTTATTCATTCTGCTGCTTATTGCCCTGACCTCAGTTTCTGTCTCAGTAAATGCATTTTCTAATTTTTCTTGGCTCCTCCTTATAGATCCTAGCTCCTTTCTACACTAATCTGCTTATCTGTGGAGTCTTTTGTAATTCCGTCAGTAGCCTCCTTATCTCCTTCTCTGAAATCAGTGTCTGTTAGACTGAAGAGGTCTGTTCTCTTGTTCCTGCAGGGGGATTTTCTTGGTCTTCTACCTAAGAGTGGCTCCTTTCCTTCTTCGTTTTGCTCATATTTCTCCTGGTCTGTGAGTCCAGGAGGAACCGTTAACCTGCTGTAGTCCTGGAGGGAGTGTCCCTGGGTAGCATGTGGGTTTAATGTCTTTGGGTGTGAGGGCTGTTTTTGGTGTGGATGCTGGCCGCCTTTTGCTTGGCATGTGCTGGCTGCTACCTCTTGGACGGGGTGTGCAGGTTCCCAGGAACACGGCTCCCGGCCGTGGAGCCCTGCCCCGCTGTGGCGGCGGGTTGCGCGCCCTCACTGTGCGCTCCTGGGCAGCGGGCGCAGGGGTTGGCACTGGGCTGGGGGGCCCTTGGGTGCAGCAGCGGGCCACGCACTTGCCTGGGGGTGTTGGCCCAGGACCCTGGGCAGTGGCAGGCCATGCAGGCTCGCAGATGGTGGGGTGGTGACCTGCACCCGCTCCCAGGACCCTCGGCGGGGGCAGCCCTGGAATCTACAATGGCAGCCTGCGCCTGCCCCTGGAGTCCAGGTGGGTGGCACCCTACCACCGGAGAATGTAGACAGCCGTGACAGCCCACCCCCCACCGGTGCCTCGCCTCTCTGGCTGGCCCAGGCTTCCTCCCAGAGCCCCTCGGTTGTGGCAAGCACACCCTAGCATCTCAGGCTGGCTTCCCACAGCAACCACAGTGCTGCCCCCAGGCCTGACCTCCCAAGCCTCAGTACCCAGCCCTAACCCACCCCAGCCGTGTTCTTTGAGACACTGTTAAGAAAATGAGAAGTCAAACCACAGACTAGAAGCAGAATTTTGTAAAACATATGCCAGTTAAAGGTCTTAACTCTAGTACATAAATCTAGTACTTAATTCTAGTTCCTAAAACTCAGTAAGAAAACCCAGTTCCCCAGAAAAGCATCAAACAGTTGAAAGAAACTTCACCAACAAAAGATGTACAGTTGGCAAGATAAGCACACGAGAAAGTGCCCAGCGTGTCCTTAGCCGTCGAGGAAAGTGGGGCGTAGCCACAGTGAGACGTGGCAGCACTCTCACTGTTGTGCCTGGACTCGGAAAGGCCACCTGTACCCAGTGCTGGCAAAAACGCGGGGCGACTGGGGCACCAGCGGGCTGTGAGGTGGCAACCACTTTGGAAAACAGCCTGGCACTTCCTTAGTGTTTGGCATGAACCTGCCATGATTCAGGCACTGCCCTCCTAGATATTTCCCCAGGAGAAATGTAAACTCATGTCTGTGCTAGACTTACAGAAAAATGTTCACAGCACCCTTTTTTGACAGCTAAGCTCTGGAAACCTTGTTCAGCTGCTGGGTCATGTCTGACTCTTTGTGACCCCATGGACTGAAGCATCAGGCTCCTCTGTCCTCCACCATCTCCCAAAGTGTGCTTAAACTCATGTCCATTGAGTTGATGATGCCATCCAACCATCTCATCCTCTGTCACCCCCTTCTTCTCCTGCCCTCAATCTTTGCCAACATCAAGGTCTTTTCCAGGGAGTTGTCTCTTGGCATCAAAGTACTGGAGCCTCAGTTTGAGCATCAATCCTTCCAGTGAATATTCAGGGTTCATGTCCTTTAGGATTGACTGGTTTGATCTCCTTACAGTCCAAGGGACTCTCAAGAGTCTTCTCCAGCACCACAATTTGTAAGTATCAGTTCTTTGGCACTCAGCTTTCTTTATGGCCCAGTTCTCACCTCTGTACATGACTACTGGAAAAACTATAGCTTTGACCATATGGACCTTTGTTGACAAAGTAATGTCTCTGCTTTTTAATACGCTTCCTAGGTTTGTCATAGCTTTCTTTCCAAGAGAGAACATCTTTTAATTTTGTGGCTGTGGTCACCATCCACAGTGATTTTGGAGCCCAAGAAAATAAAATCTGTCACTGTTTCCACTTTTTCTCCTTTTATTAATGTTTGCCATGAAATAATGGGACCAGATGCCATGATCTTAGTTAGTTTTTTGAATGTTGAATTTTAAGCCAGCTTTTTCACGCTCCTCTTTCACCCTCGTTAAGCGGCTCTTTGGTTCTTCATTTTCTGCCATTTGAATGGTATCCTCTGCATATCTGAGGTTGTTGGTATCTCTCCCAGCAATCTTGATTCCAGCTTGTGATTCATTCAGCCTGGCATTTCGTATGATGTACTCCGCATAAAAGTTAAATAAGCAGGGTGACAATATACAGACTTGTACTCCTTCCCAAATTTTGAATTGGTCCATTGTTCCGTGTCCGATTCTGTTAATAGCTGTTGCTTCTTCTTGTCGTTTAGTTGCTAAGTCGTGGCCGACTCTGTGACCCCTTGGACTACAGCACGCCAGGCTTCCTTGTCCTTCACCATGTCCTAGAGTTTGCTCAAATTCATGTCCGTTGAGTTGGTGATGCCGTCCGACTGTCTCATTCTCTGTCACCCTGTTCTCCTCTTGCCCTCAGTCTTCCCTAGCTTCAGCGTCTTTTCCAATGAGTTGGATATTTGCATCAAGTGGCCAAAGTATTTGAGCTTCAGCATCAGTCCTTCCAATGAGTATTCAGAGTTGATTTCCCTTAGGATGGACTGGTTGGATCTCCTTGCAGCCCAAGGGACTCTCAAGAGTCTCCTCTAGCACCGCAATTCGAAAGCCTCAATTCTGCTTCCTGACCTGTATAAGGTTTCTCAGGAGACAGGGAAGGTGGTCTGGTAGTCTCATCTCTTCAGGAATTTTCCACAGTGTTGTAATCCACATAGTCAAAGGCTTTAGCATAGTCAATGAAGCAGAAATAGATGTTTTTCTGGAATTCCTTTCCTTTTTCTGTGATCCGATGAATGTTGGCAGTTTGATCTCATTATAGGGGATTGGAATGCAAAAGTCTGGATACCTACCAAATGTCAATTAATAGGTGAATGGATAAACAGATTTTGGTATATGCATATGAGGAAGTACTACTCAGCATTGAAAAGACATGAACAATTGATACATGCAACACGGGACGTCTCTGATGGTCGGGTGGTTGAGAATCCACCTTCCAGTGCAGGGATGCAGGCTCAGTTTCTGGCTGGGGAGCTAGGACCCCGCTGGCCGTGGGTCAGCTGAGCCCGTGCGCCACCGCTACTGAGCCCGGTGCTCTAGACCCAGTGCCACTAGAGAAGCCCACTCGCTGCAACTGAGACCCAACACAGCCAAAAATAAATTTCTTTTGTTTAAAAAGCTGGTTAAGGTGGTAAATTATATGTATATTTTGCCACAGTATGAAAAGGTGGGAAAAATCGATTAAGCGTTTTCTGTGTGGGTCTGTTTTTGGATCCTCTGTCCTGCTCCTTGCTTTGCCTCTCTCCATGCATGTGTTAAGCTGCCGTCTTTCCTGAGCTTTGTCTGAGGCCTGAAGCCCCTCAGTGTTCGTCCCCCAGCTTGTTCTCTCCTGAGGCCGTTTGGCTCCTCTGGGTCCTTTGCATCGGCTCGTAAATTTTAGAATCAGCTTTTCAGTTTCAACAAAAGACCTGTGTGTGATTGGGGTTACGGTAAACCTGTAAATCAGTTTCAGGGAGAATTCTGTAACAGTACTGAATTTTCAGATCCCCAGCTGTGGAATCTCTCCCCATTTATTTGCTTCTTAATTCGCTGACCAGCGTTTTGTGTTGTCGTGATCAGTGCATAGAGTGTGGACAGATTTTACAAAAAGCTTCTGATGGTTTCTCAACTTATCGTTTTTTGGTGGTTTGTAAAGATATATCCATAAGTATTTAAAATTCTTTGATGTTATCGTAAGTGATATTTTTATAAATGTTGACTCCTGGTTATTTGCTGTTTGTGTATAGAAATACAGTTGACTGTTTTACACACTGTTTCTACAGTGTGTGAAGTTAGCGTTTTTCTCTGCACATGCTTCCTGTTTCTGGAATTTCTCTTTATAATCTATCACATGTAGAAGAAATTCACACTTGTGAAAGGAGATACGGGAACTATAAACAAGATGAAAATAAAATGTTCCCCATTGTGTCTTGGTTTTGCCTCTGAAATCAGCTTAGTTGAACTTCAGCGGATGCTGGTGTTTTGTGAGGATTTCTTAATTCCACCTCAGGGTCATCTGCTAAAATGTAATATGTGTGCGGTGTGACAGGTGTCACGATGACACTGATCGCTTTACGGTGACTGTCCCTTCGTTTACCCTTCGCCCCGTCCGTTTCTCCCGGTGCTTACCTTTACGGAAATGCCTTGTGCCAGACTGCTGCACTTCATCACGGCCGGAAACGACGTCAGCCTTGATGCAGATTGCACTCGTTTTGCGTCACTGATGGTGTGTGTGCTTTGTGGTCCTGTCCTGTGTACAGATCATGACGCAGCAGTTCCATCACGGGACTCGCTCACACGTTCTCTGATAGCCGTGGCCACCTCTTGCCCACTCCTCCCCCAGCTTCTGGAAACCACTCGTCTTTCCTCCCTTTGTACATTTCGCTATCTCAAAAACATTGTGCTAATGGAACCATTGTGGGTCTACAGCAGCAAGCAGTGCGTGTAAACTTGTGCGGGTTGGCTCCTTCTCTCTGCGTAACTCTTCTGTGAGTTGCTGTGTGTCAGTGGGCCGCGCTGTTCCACTGCTCAGCAGTTTTCCGTGTCGGAGAAGGCGATGGCACCCCACTCCAGTGCTCTTGCCTGGAGAATCCCAGGGACGGGGGAGCCTGGGGGGCTGCCGTCTATGGGGTCGCTGAGGGTCGGACACGACTGACTCGACTTCGCAGCAGCAGCAGTTTTCCATGTACCTGTTGCCACAGCTTGTTGACTGTTCTGAAGCTTAAGAACACTTGCTTGTTTCCGGTTTGGGGGCTCTTATGAGTAAACCTTCTGTGTACATTTGTGTCCAAGCTTTGTGTGAACACGTGTTGTGTCCAAGCTTTGTGTGAACACGTGTTCGTCTCTCTGGGATAAACGGGCAGGAGTGAGGGCGCTGGGTCTTGAGGTCATCTCTGTGTTTATTTTCAGAGTGCTGGCTGTACCATCTTACGTTCCCAGTAGCAATACGTTCTAGTTTCTGTGCCTTTTTGCCAGGATTTGGTGTTGTTGCTGGTTTTGTTTATTAAAAAAAAAAAAGATGTAAAAACCATAGCCATTCTGATGGACGTGGCCTGTTGCCTGTGGTTTTAACTAGCCTTTGCCTGAGGTAGCGAATGTCCACGTTTAGTTCCCTTGACACACCCTCTCAGTGAGTACAGTTGGTTTTCGTGTATTGATCTCGTACCCTGCAGCCTTGCTAAACTCGTTTAGTAGCTCACAGAGCGTTTTTGGTTTAGTACTGGACAGTCACGTTGTTGGTGATGAGGGCAGTTTCATGTCTTCCTTTCTGATCTGGCTTTCTTTCTTTTCTTTGCTTGACTCACCAGCTAACATCTCCATTATGTCGAATAGGAGTGGTCAGAGCAAACTTCCCTGCCTTGTGCCTGATTTTAACGAGAAAGCCTGCAGTCTTCTACCTTAAGTATGATGTTAGCCGTATGTTTTTTGTAGGTGCCCTGAACCGGGTTAAGGAAGTTTGCTTCTGGTTTGTGGAAGGTTTTCAATGTAAATTGTGTTGGATTTTGTCCAGTGTCTTTTCTGCCTCTCTGAAGATGATTGGGTCTTTTCTGCTTATTCTTTGGACGTGCTGAAACCCTCCGCCTGGGCTCTGAGCCCCGAAGGCCTCCTGCGTTCTCGGGATAGCGCTCCCTGGTCGTCTTGAGGTGTCCTCTTCTGTGTCCTTGGGTGCGCTCTGGAGAAGACTGAGGGGACGTAACAGCCAGATACAGTGTGGCTCCCGGACGGGGTCCCAGGCCAGAGACAGGGCGTCGGTGGAGAAGCCAGTGACATTCACCTTGATTCTGTAATTCAGGTAGTGCTCTTGTATGCCTGTCAATTTCTTAATCGTGGTGGTTTCCCCATGGTTCTGTAAGCTTCTCATAGGAAAAGCTGGATGAAAAGTATCCGGGAACTCTATATTATTTTTGTGACTTTTCTTTAAAATTATTTCAAACTAAAAATGATGAGGTGATTTCATATGGGCAGCATTCTAAAACACCGTTTGGCAGTCTTGCCTCTTTTAACGTGTATTTTGCTGAGGCAGCACTGGTTTCTAACGTCGTATGCCACGCGCACGACCTTGCAGTCCAGCTTCTGTGTGTACGCGCCACCACCAGGGCCGAAGCCTCCACCCCTCACTGGACGGCGGCCCCCTTGCCCATTCCACCCTCCCCGTCTCTGCCTTCTCACTGGCTGTGGATATATGCTTCTTTTAATGTGATTATATATATATAATCCCGTCCACGGCGGTCCATGGACTTCTCCAGGCCAGAACACTGGAGTGGGTCTTTCGCTTCTCCAGGGGCTCTTCCCAACCCTGGGATCAAGCCCAGGGCTCCCGCGTTGCAGGCAGTCTTCGCCAGCCGAGCCACAGGGACGCCTGCTCCCACTGTATCTTTTTTTTTTTCCCCACATGTTGTTTCTTTTGTCTCTGGCTGCTTTTACGTGGTTTTAGAGAAATTGATGTTTTCTTCATGTTTTTCTCGGGGCTCTTTGAGCTCCTTGGATCTCTGTGTTCATAGTGTTTATCAACGTCAGCATGTTTTTTGACCATTAGATTTCTCTAAACTTGTTTTATCACCAGCCATAGCACATCCCCCCGCTTGCTCCTCCCCTTTGGAGATTATACGTATAGAGAGCGATCTGCTCGAGGCTGTCCCACAATTCCCTGATGCTCAGTTATTTTTTTGTCTTTCATTTTGTATAGTTTTTATTATTATGTTTTCTGGTCACTAAATTTTTTTCCCCCTAGTATTTGATCTACTGTTAATCCAATCCAGAGTTTTTCATCTTAAGTAGTCTTTCATCTCTGGGCAGTTTGTTTTGAAGTTTTTTTTTCTTTTATATCTCTGTTGACTATGCTTGTATTTCCTTCTACTTTTCTGAGAATTTAGAATCTAGTTATGACTGTGATACTCTTCTCTGCTGTCATCCCTGTTATTTCTGGGTCGCGGTCAGCTGACTGCTTTTTCCTCCTCATTTGCTCTCATGTCTCCCTGCTGCTTCTTGTGCCTGGTGGTTTTTCTGTTGGCTGTTGGCCCTTGTGGATTTCACTTTGACCCATTCAAGACTTGCTTCTAAGTGTTAGAAGGAGCAGAGCAGCCTGGAGGGCGGTGTTTCTCAACACTGTTATTTGTTATTACCGCTCTCTCCTTCCCCGTTACCCTGATCGCGCCCCTCTGTGGCGATTTAAGACATTGCGTATTCATTTATCGAGCTGTGGCTGCGCTGGGTCTTCGCTGCGATGACAGGCTTCTGATTGTGGCGGCTTCTCTTGTTGTGGAGCGTGGACTCCAGGCGCGGGCTCAGCTACTCCGAGGCCCGTGGGATCTTCCCAGACCGGGGACTGAACCCGCGTCCCCTGCGTTGGCAGCTGGATTCTTAACCACTGGGCCACCCGGGAAGCCTCCCTTTGTGAGATTGTAATGCCACGACTGTACTATACGTGTTTCCATCCGTATTGTGGGTGTTTCTGTCCTTTATGCGTAAGTGGTTTTTTTTTTTTGCTTCCCTTCCGCCAGAACCAGCTTTCACCCCCAGGGGGCGGTGTTGCTCTGTTGGGAATGCACACCCACAGGCTGGCTCTTGCACTAGTGACACACGGCTCTTCTCTGCGTCCTCACTGCGCTGTAGCTAAGGCAGCCTGTGTTTGAACACTTTCTTAAAAGTTGAGCATACCCTAGCACACAGCACTGCACTCTAGAGTGCAGTACACGTCCCAGCCCCCAAACCTGAATACAGATGTTCCCTCTGAGAGCCCCAAACTGGGAGCGACCCAGATGTCCTTCGAGGGGTGAACAGGTAAACAATTTCATACCCACACAGTAGGCTGTTGAACAATTGTGCAAATCAGAGAGGCCAGACCAACAAAGTGCTGTGTGAGCCCATGTATGTAAAACTCAAAAATGCAAACTAATCCATAGACGAAAAGATGACTGGCTGCCTGGGGATGGAGACAGAGGGAAGGTCCGATCACACGGACACCGGGAAGTCGGGATGGAAAGGTTTTCGTCGCGTGGGGTTTCATGGGCAGACAGACCTCAGAACTCAAAACGGTGTTCTCTGTGCAATTTATTACGCGCCAAGTATATACACCAGTAAAGTTGTGGAAGTAAAAAGTGAAGGGTTTGCACTCCATTTGGGGAGCCCATATTTCTCATCAGTCACCCATGTGTATAAAAATTCATAAGCATGGTTATGGTTGTTTTATGGTTTATAATAGTGATGAAGTTTAATTTGTCGGCAGCTTATGGGAACACTTGAACTTGACTCATGAAAGTCTGCAGCTGCAGACCTGACGCAGTGATGGTTGAGTTTTCCTTTGCTGAACATGTGTTCATAGTCGACAATGGACTTGTTCTCAGGACCTGTGGACTCTGGGGAAAGAGGGTGGTTCTGAACATGGGCTGGGTCCAGAGGCCGCCTCGAGCCTGCTGTGTCGCCGAGCATTTCAGGACAGTAATGCCAGTTGTGTGTTTGTTCTCTTACCTTCTAGAAGGTGCAGGTAGCAAATCAGAAAGTCAGGTTTAGTGAACACCTTCAGGAAAGTTTAGGTCTCACGAATGCTTAGTTGTAGCGGTTTTATGCAATGAATACATCCAGATCAAGAAACAGAACATTACCTGTTCTGCTAATTTGTCTTTAATGTTCGAAGGCATTTTTAAGGTTAACTTAATGTATCATGGCATCCGGTCGCATCACTTTATGCAAATAGATGAGGAAACAATGGTCCCTGGTCTGGAATGGAAACAGTGAGAGACTTCCTTTTCTTGGGCTCCGAAATCACTGCAGATGGTGACTTACAGCCATGAAATTAAAAGACACTTGCTCCTTGGAAGAAAAGCTATGACCACCCTAGGCAGCATATTAAAAACCAGAAACATTACCTTGCCAGCAAAGGTCCATCTCGTCAAGGCTATGGTTTTTCCAGTAGTCATGTACAGATGTGAGAGTTGGACTATAAAGAAAGCTGAGCACTGAAGAATGGATGCTTTTGAACTGTGGTGTTGGAGAAGACTCTTGAGAGTCCCCTGGACTGCAAGGACATCCAACCAGTCCATCCTAAAGGAAATCAGTCCTAAATATTCTTTGGAAGGACTGATGTTGAAGCTGAAACTCTAATGCTATGGCCACCTGATGCGAAGAACTGACTCACTGGAAAAGACCCCGATGCTGGGCAAGATTGAGGGCAGGAGGAGAAGGGGACGACAGAGGACGAGATGGTCGGATGGCATCATTGACTTAATGGACATGAGTCTGAGTAAACTCCGGGAGTTGGTGATGGTCAGGGAGGCCTGGCGTGCTGCGGTCCATGGGATTGCAAAGAGTCGGACACAACTGAGCAACTGAACTGAACTGAAAAGCAACAAAATTAACAAGAAGGGTAAAGAAAAATGGACCAAAGATGAATAGAAGTAGAAAGGTTGCCAAGGCTGTGTGTTTTTAGCTTAAAAAGCTTTAAATGGAATGACATTTTATTAAGGGGAAAAGAAGGAGGTCTGACTTACAGGTGGCTGTTTCAGAGCAGGCAAATAAAGGGATGAATATGGAAAGTGAAAAAGGCATGTGGAAAGTGGACTCCAGGAAAAGTAGGGTGCATGGTACAAGTTATCTTGAGACATTGAACTGCCTTTGAAATCTTTTATTGCTACTTTGGCTAGTGAAACATAATTTTTAATTACCCCCGTTTTTGTTAAACACAGTCAAGACTAATTTATTTTGAAAATAAGGTTGGCCCATTGAACATGTAGCTTTTCTATATTAACTCTTATTCCTGAGAATAAGTTTCAAACTAAATTTCCCAAAGGCCTCTCGGCCAGGAAAGCCATGCCAAAGGTCTGCTGCCAGACTTTGCGGATTTTTCTCTTCTAGAGGTCTCCAAAATACTTTGAGATTTCTATAGACAGTCCTATATTTACCTCATAAGGCTGTTCAGAACCCAAGTGTGTCTAATTTCTGTAGAGACAAGGAAGAGAGAAAAATGTTTTATTTTTACCCACAGGCGTAAATTACCAAATTGTTTTAAACCATAAGTAACTTGAAACTGTGGTGTTGGAGAAGACTCTTGAGAGTCCCTTGGACTGCAAGGAGATCCAACCAGTCCCTTCTGAAGGCGATCAGCCCTGGGATTTCTTTGGAAGGAATGATGCTAAAGCTGAAACTCCAGTACTTTGGCCACCTCATGCGAAGAGTTGACTCATTGGAAAAGACTCTGATGCTGGGAGGGATTGGGGGCAGGAGGAGAAGGGGACGACAGAGGATGAGATGGCTGGATGGCATCGCTGACTCGATGGACGTGAGTCTGAGTGAACTCCAGGAGTTGGTGATGGACAGGGAGGCCTGGCGTGCTGCAATTCATGGGGTTGCAAAGAGTCGGACACAACTGAGCGACTGAACTGAACTTGAAGAGAAGAGCTTCTTTATATCTGAAAACAAAGATGAGAAGCCAGTAATACGTCAGACCTGATGCTGGGAAAGATTGAAGGCGGGAGGACAACTCAATGGACACGAGTTTGAGCAAGCTCTGAGAGTTGGTGATGGACAGGGAAAGCGTGGCATGCTGCAGTCCGCAGGGTCGCAAAGGGTCGGACGCAACTGAACAGCAACAATATGTCAGACAAAAATTCATGAAAACTATAATCATCCCATGTAATTAATCTGTTCTTTTGTCCTTGCCTGATGATTGAGGATGATAGTGACATTGATGGTTTTAAGAAATTTGTGAAGTTTCTGTTACGGCTTGAATCATTTGTCCAGTTAAGTGCCTTGAGCCCTGGAGGTTGTAGACAGTATACTCCAAGCGGAAGACACATTTTTAACCTTTTTCATTGTAAGGGCATTAACCCTGCAACTGAGGAAGGCTTTATCCCGTTTAAAAAAAATGGGATAAAGCCTTTGCTGGTTCCCTGGTTTGTCAGGGAACCAGCAAAGGCCAAGTGGCTGCCTTGGATTTCCCATAGCCCTGACTGGTTTACAGTCATTGTTTATTCATTTTAAATTAGCTGGTTTAGGAGTAGACTATTGTGTTTTAAGGACATCAGGATAGCAACAGTCTGACAATATGGGGTTAATTTTCTTAAAAAGCAGAATGAGCTTTACCTACATGTACCATAATCTTCATAGATCATTGTGAAATAGTAGTTATTTTACCAAAGTAACAAAAGGTTTTAAAGGTAAATACAAATCACTTAAAGGCAAAGAAATTCACAATCTGTTATCAAAAGCTGCATTCCGAGAAAACTTTGTTCTCTTAATAGAGAAAGTTCCAGTCTGGTACAGGCTCATATTCATGGTGAAATAATCGCTATTCACTTAGTCAAAGTAGCAACAAAAGATTTCAAAGGCAGTTCAGTGTCTCAAGATAACTCGTACCACGCACCCTACTTTTCTTGGGGTCTACCTTCCACACACCTTTTTCACTTTCCATATTCATCAGTTTATTTGCCTGTTCTGAAACAGCCACCTGTAGGGAAAGATTGAAGGCAGGAGGAGAAGGGGACAACAGAGGATGAGATGGTCGGATGGCATCATCGACTCAATGGACATGAGTTTGAGCAAGCTCCGGGAGTTGGGGATGGACAGGGAGGCCTGGTGTGCTGCAGTCCATGGGGTTGCAAAGAGTCAGACACGACTGAGCGACTGAACTGAAGTCAGACTTACTTCCTTTTCTCTTAATAAAATGTCATTCCATTTCTTAAAGCCTTTTAAGTTAAAAAGACACATTCTGCTTTCCGTAAGTAACCATGAATCTTGGCAAACATAAATCACCCAAAGCTCTTAACTCATTTGCATTTTCTTTTCCTGAGACTCTTCTTCACATCAAGTGACTTGCCTTGTTGAAAAATTTATGACAGATATAATAAGATCTTATTTAGTTTATATTTAACCAAGGCACACTAAAAGTATTACACCTAATGTTGGTAAGATACGTCTGAATTATTTAGATAAACAGTAATACCAAGTATTAGTTTGAGTATTTCCCAGTTCACGTGAACCTGAACTTCATTTAGAATTGTTTGATTTGTAAGCACTTTCTTTTCCTTAGATCAGTTAAATTTGCGCTCATTTACAAGTTAACCTCAGCGATATTAACCAAAGACACACTAATCCAGACAGACATCTTGTCTCTTTGCCCCTGCACCACCTTTTTTCTTAACTTGAAGTTCTACTGGTTTGCCCAAGGCTGACTTCTTAGGCAGAGTGCGCTGTATATCTCGAGGATTGAGAAGAGTTAACTTCAGGCCTGTTTCTGTTTTCTCAGGTCAGAGCTTAAAGTATTTCAACATGCTGGCTTTTTTCTAATCGCATATGCACAAAGAACCGGTTTTGCGATTTCAACAAGATTTCTCCAGAGTCTAAAGACATCACAGCCATACTGTCTAAAGCCCTCTCTGATCATGGTCTCATAGCTAAAATTTAAAGCGAGTGATCTAGAGAATGCTCACCTTGGCCCTAATAGCAGCGGCAGACTGACTGATAAGATGTTATCCCAGCACAGATTGTTGCTCTCGGGAGGTACAGGTCTTAGCTTGATCCAAAGGTTCTGAAGGACTGAGGGAACTTGAAGGAGTTGGGAAGCATTGATTCCCCCACCACCGCCCCACCACACTGATAGAAGTTAGAAGAGGATTCTTTAAAGTATGCGAGTTTCTTTTAGAAGATCTGGTGGAGGGGATGTAGAGGGGCGGGGTTGAGGGGGTAACGTCGCAACGGAAAGGCGCCGGCGCCGTGAGTCCCTCAGACCCGCACTCTGACTGAGGGCTGTGAAGCTGTGAGTGTCAGGGGCTTCTGAGTCATTTTCTTGTTTCCGACAGTAGAGGTCAAGTTGGAGGACTGTGGTATCATTTAGTGTGCCAGCAAGAGGCTGTTTTTCTTGGTCCCTCAATTTGTACCGGGGCCAGGCTTCAATGCAAAAGAAAGGGAGCCTTTTCTTTTCCAGGTTTTCAGGTCCAGAGTTTTTCTAGTTCTTGAGAATATAGCCGAGGGGATGAGTCTGAGGGAGCTTCCTGAGCTATTTGTAGCTTATATGCTGGAGAATGGGGGTACTGAGTCACCAGCCACAGACAGGCATTGCTCTCGTCCCAGTGAGCCCTCTGTGTAACTGAGGCACCATGTGACTAGCGGCACACATGGCCGGATGTCCCGACAGTCACGTCTGAGAGCGAGAGGTGACCCTCGAGCACGCGGCTGAGACACGAACCAGACGACAAAGCACCGTGCGACTCAGCCAGGAGAGACGGGAAAGCGGCTCCCAGGGCCAGCTGGGTGGCTCACGATTTGGTGACGGCCTGAGATGTGGAAGGCCCTCTTTGGGACGCCTCAGAGGCAGCTCCTAGCCTCCAGGAAATGCATCCAGACCGAGGGGGAACAGTGAACGCAGCAGAGGAAGCAGGCTGAGGAACCCACCTGCAGCCCTGCTGGTAAGGCGGCAGCCGTGAGGAGCGGGCTCGGTGTTCTGCGTGACCAATGTGTGCCTCGCCGTGCCGTCTTGCTGGGGGCCTGTGGTCTGAGAGCCTGGTCTGTTCGTGAGCCCCTTATCCGGTCATTCGAGTCTTCCAGCAACAGGCATCCTAACGGCTTCTAAGCGCTGGACTCATGCCCGCACACTCAGTGGGTAAAGAATCTGCCTGCAGTGGGGGAGACCTGGGTCCAGTCCCTGGGTCGGGAAGATCCCCTGTGAGGGGGATCTAAGTGTTCCAGATGCACTTAAGTGTTCTTGCCTGGAGACTCCCACAGACAGAGGACCCTGGCGGGCTGCAGCCCGTGGGGTTGCGCAGCACACAGCATGGTCCTCGCCCTCATTAAGTCAGGAAGAGGAGAGCAGAGCCTCCCTCCTTTCGGTGGCAGCTGCTGGGGCCCAGCAGAGTAACCCTGGCCTGAGTTTCTCAGCTGCTTCCACAGCCACTCGCCTGTTAGCAGAGGGTTTGAGGAAAAAGAAATGAAGCAAAGGAGAGTCGGAGGGAGAACCCCCAGGAGACAAATGGGCCCCAACTGTTGTGGTCTGTGCACAGGCTGGAAAAGTATTTCCAGACTCGAGGCACAGTGAGAGGAGAGGAGAGTTTATTAGTGCCGGAGACGCCATTAGAACAGTGGGCTGGCTCAAGGGAGAGCCGATGCATTTCCTGGGTTAGTAGCCAGTTTTTATCGTCTCAGGACAAAGAAGATTCCTGCTGGAAGGGTGGCATTCGGTGACTGGTTTGTGTAGGTGTCCTTACCTACTATGGGGTCAGGGAACTGGCCAGTAAGGGTTGGGGGCTCATGGCAACGGTTGCTGTGGGGCTCAGTCGGTTCCGGAGATGGTCCAGGTTCTGGGTTACAGAAGCCTTGCTACAAGCCCCACGCGTCTGACCACGGTATGGGGCTCCAGAAGATGTACTGTGGCTCGATCTGTGACTCTAGATGGGCTCCATCCTGGCCGGTATCCAGGCACTTAGAAGAACACGTGTCCCGCTGCTGTGGGGAGGACATTCCCCCAAAGCTCCTCCCGTTTTATCGACATTAAACATCAATTAAGTCTCTCTGGTCTGTTGTGCGTTTGCGGTTTGTGTTTGCTTATCCGTGTTCTGTCTGGGCGATCCGTTCATTGGTGGGAGTGAGGTGCAAAGGTCCCTCACCGGGGCCTCCCTGGCGGTCCAGTACTTAGCCCACCTTCCAGTGCAGGGGACGCGGGTTCCATCCCGCGTGCCACGGGGCAGGTGCGTGCGCCGCAGCTACTGAGCCTCTGTGCTGCAGCTGAGGCCCGACACGGCCAGTAAGTGCTAAGATATTCGTGGATGCCTGCAGTCCCCCAGCAACAGCACCCTGCTGCTGATTTGCCCTTTGATGGCTGGTAGCGTTTGCCTTATGTATTGAGGTGCCCCTGTGTTGGGTGTATGAACATTTGTGATTGTTACATCTTCTTGGGTTGAGCCCTTGGTCATTATGTACTGCCCTTCCTTGTCTCCTGCCACGTCTTTATTTTAAAATCTATTTTATCTGGTATGAGTATTGCTACTGCAGCTTTGTTTTTTGATTTCTATTTGCATGGAATACCTTCTTCCAGCCCCTTACTTTCAAAGTCTGTATGTGTCCCTAGGTGTGAGGTGAGTCTCTTGTAGACAGCATATATTGGGTCTTGTTTGTTAATCCGTTCAGCCCGTCTGTGTCCTTTGGTTAGAGCATTTAATTCATTTACATTCAACATAATCATCCATCTATATGTTCCTATTACCATTTTCTTACTTGTTTTGGATTTGTTTTTGTGGGTCTTTTTCTTGTTTCCTGCCTAGAGAAGTTCCTTTAGCATTTGTCGTAAAGCTGGTTTGGTGGTGCTGAATTCTCCTGCTGCTGCTGCTGCTAAGTTGCTTCAGTCGTGTCCGACTCTGTGCGACCCCATAGACGGCAGCCCACCAGGTTCCCCCGTCCCTGGGATCCTCCAGGCAAGAACACTGGAGTGGGTTGCCATTTCCTGCTCCAATGCATGAAAGTGAAAAGTGAAAGTGAAGGCGCTCAGTCGTGTCCGACTCTTCGCGACCCCATGGACTGCAGCCTACCAGGCTCCTCCGTCCATGGGATTGGGCAAGAGTACTGGAGTGGGGTCCATTGCCTTCTCCGGCTGAATTCTCCTAGCTTTTGCTTTTGTAAAGCTTTGGATTTCTCTGTCAAATCTGAATGAGAGCCTTGCTGGGAACCATCATCTTGGTTGTAGGTTTTTCCTTTTGCCACTTTTCCCTGCTGCTCCCTTCTGGCCTGGCTCCCAGCCCGCCTGTTCATTCTTCTGCCTCACTTGTCCCGTTTGTTTATTCCTTGTGGCATCTTTTTCATTTCAGCGTTTGTTTTGCTCATCAGTGTTTATTTGTCCTTTAGATTTTCTAGGTCCTTAAACATTTCTTGTATTTTCTCAATCCATGCCTCCATTCTTTTTCTGAGTTTTTGGATCACCTTTACTAGCATTACTCTGAATTCTTTTTAGGTGGATGGCAGAAAAGTTTAGGTGATATAAATTTTAGTTTGCTGCAGTTTTATGCAGGGAATCGCTGTGCACATGGGGAGTCCTTTGAGGTGCAGGTCTCTCTAGGCTGGTGAGGTGCAGTCACACAGAAGTGCCCTTGGTGACAGTTTCCAGTTGTGAAGTTTCTGTTGCTGGTGTTGTAATGTACAGTATTAACATACGTGAAATACAATTGTTCTGTTTACTTCTGTTTGTATAAGTGTAAGTTATGTGTTGTTTAATCAAAGTGTTTCCTCTTGGCAGTGGACTCTCGAAAAATTGACCAGGAGGGGAAAATCCCAGATGAAACTTTAGAGAAACTGAAGTCCCTGGGGCTTTTTGGAATGCAAGTCCCAGAAGAATATGGTGAGTAAAGGGAACCACCACCCAACTGGTTCAGCTTTCAACAAAGCCTCTGTATTTGTCCATGAAACAGTTCTGTTCTGGAAAGGTGGCCTTTGAAAACGCATTAAGTCCAAGGTCGGGCTGCAAAAATGCTGAAATTAATCAAACTGCCCTTTGTGGGCTACATTTAGGGGGCTGGCTGGTGAGCGTGCGGCCTGGTGAAGGGGCTCTTTGGCAGGAAAAGCTAGTGAGCTCTGTGCCCCGCCGTGGGGTTGTGGGGGGCAGGGAAGGACCTGTAAGGTGTCTGCTCTCTGCGCTCTACGGGGCAGGAGGGGTGGGCTCACCCCTGGGCAGGCTGATGGCAGCGGGGTCTCTCTGGCGGAGGGGCGGCCCCAGGCCGTCAGTGCTCTGCGTCTGAACGTTTCAGAGGGACAGAACATAGTCCCATGTGGGCACTGGTCCAGACACAGTCTAGTGTGCACTCTTGGGATCCTTTCCTACGAGCATGGCCCCCTGCCCCCAGCCTGCCCTCCCCAGAGCCCTCCCCCGAGCCCTGGCTGGGGCAGCCTCCAGCTTCGTCAGCTCGGGGTCAGGGGTTTGGGTTGGAGAGCTGCTGGTGCTGAGAGCCGGGCACATCTGTGGCCGTGAGCCCAGTGTCCACGCCGGGGGGTAGTTTGCACAGCAAGGCCCAGACGCTGGTTTAGCTCCAGGGCAAAAGTGCAGTCCGTTCCCCCCACCCACCCCCCACCTCGCAGCCCAGGGTGGGGACTCTCGTGCCGCCGGGACCCAGGCTGGAGCGGCTGCAGTCTGAGGCAGAGCCTGAGATCCTAGGGCAGAGGCTGTGATGCCACATCTGGAGGCGTGTTTCCTCGGGGGTCTCCGTCTGTGTGTGTCTGTCGCCATGTTGTAAGCTCTTAGAGGGTATCTCCTACTCGTCTCCCGTTGAGTGCCTCTTCCCACATCTCCAAATGACAGTAATAAGAGAAAGGACGGTCTGTGGAGGAAACACGGCGTCATCTCTGCAGCTGCTTCACTGCTGGCGGGACGCGGCGCGGGCCTCGGGTGCACCTGCAGCCTGCAGGGCAAAGCCCTGCGCTCTCCCCAGGCCTCCAGGCCCGGCGGGGTCCCAGACCCCGGGGAAGTGTGTGCGCAAGGCGGCGGCCACGTCCAGTATTAGAACAGAGCAGGAGGCTGAGCCTGTCGTCAGCTGCAGAAAGGAAGTGTGTGGAGGAGAGCTGCCAGACGCAGTCGGCTTGGTGACGGTGTCTGCTTCCGCCTGGGTCTTAAAGAAAGCACTTCCTGATTCAGGAGAAGTCGTTGTTTCCTCCACACAAGTTTGTGTGAAACTTGAACACGTCTTTTTGCGTCTCTGTGTTTTATGCCAGCACACGTGTGTGTATGTGTGTGTGTGACTGCACAGCCCCATCCCTAACTCTGCTTTGAGTTCCTGTTGAGTGTGAAAATGCTCTTTCATGAGATCATAAAATGGTCACATTTGGAACTATTTCATTTTCTTCCTTTTTTTTTAAACTCTTCCTTGGGAAATGAAGGCAACTACGACCTTATGTTCATGCCCAAATAGTTTTCAGAAACGTCCTGGGTCTGAAGCATTCTGAAGTCTGATTGGGAATCTCTGCGCCCAGTTCTCCTCCCTGACCTTCAGCTCCCCGCGGTCTCACCCGCCTGTCACCTATCCCCACTCTTCATCCCCCCGCCCATGATTTCACGGATGCTTTCTTGAAGAAGGCTTCCCTCAGTGCTCAGCTGGCAAAGAATCCACCTGCAATGCGAGAGACCTGGGTTCGATTCTTCGGTCGGGAAGATCCGCTGGAGAAGGGATAGGCTATCTGCTCCAGTATTCTTGGGCTTCCCTTGTGGCTCAGCTGGTGAAGAATCTGCCCACAGTGTGGGAGACCTGGAAGACCCCCTGGAGAAGAGAAAGGCTGCCCACTGCAGTATTCTGGCCTGGGGAATTCCATGGACTGTGTATAGTTCATGGGGTTGCAAAGAGTTGGACACAGCTGAGCAACTTTCACTTTCTTAAGAAAAGTGTCACGATTTTTTTTTAAGAAGCAAAACGGACATCGGTGTATGAAACAAGTGGGAACACAGTGTCTTGACTGACAGGTGGGGTGGGGGCTGTGGCAGGGTGCTGGCCTCCCTGGCCCCTGGGCTGGGGACACTGTGTTAAAGTCCGCGTCTGCATGCGCTTGTTACGGAGCCAGAAAAGGTCTGAAGGGAGGTGGACGGAAGTGCGCTGAGTGCTGTTAACGAGTGATTTGTTTCTTTGTGGCTGTCTGTGTTGTGTTCCCTATAAAACGGTGAGCGGGCCGTACTTCACGGAGCCTTTTCTGGGAGGGTCTGGGGCTGGAGCGCGAGCGGGGCTGTTCTGTTCCCGCCCCAGGTGGCCTGGGCCTCTCCAACACCATGTACGCGCGGCTGGCAGAGGTCATCGGCCTGGACGCCTCCATTGCTGTGACTCTGGCGGCTCACCAGTCCATCGGCCTCAAGGTCAGGTGTGGGTTAGTGGGGCGCGTGGGGGGACTGGGCAGCTGGCTCCTCTGGAAACCGCCTCCTCCCCATCGCCCTGCCCCATCCCTCCAGGCCCTGGTCAGAGGCCGCCGCCTCCGTGGAGCCTGCCCGCACCGTGGGCGGGAAGTGATCCCTCCCGTGCTTCGTTTGCTCCCTCGGGGCCTGCGCGTGTCCGCCCTGCTGCTGGTGCCCACCCTCCACTGGACTTGGAGCATCTCAGGGCAGGCCCCCCGGCCCACAGCTCAGTCCTTGGGTGGTTTTGCTTGGCACAGGAACCGAAGGGGCGGAGCGCCCCCAGGCTCGGCCGTGGCTCCAGCCACCCAGCTGGGCAGTGGAGAAGCTGCCAGGGAGCCCGAGTCCCGACCCGAAGCTGTGGCGAGCCGCCCGGCCTGTCCCCATGTGGGGGCTCCCTGACCCCCCAGCAGCTCCCCATTTATTTTCTGGGGCTGCCAGCTCCGGGCGGCCCCCTTGCATGAAGGAAGCATTTCTGTGAGCCCGTGGCGCCCGCTCCTCTCACTGCCGCTGAATGAGCCGTGTGTGTCGCAGGGCATCATCTTGGCCGGCAGCAAGGAGCAGAAGGCCAGGTACCTGCCCAGGCTGGCGTCCGGGGAGCACGTGGCCGCCTTCTGTCTGACGGAGCCAGCCAGGTCAGCCCCACGCCCCTCGCAGCCTCTCTGCCTGTCCGCTTCCTTCTCTCATCTTCACCTCCCTTCTCCTCCCTGGTGACCCTTACAGACAAGAACGGGCCTGTCAGCTCCTGTTCTGTAACTGTTTTATGCTTTGCAACCCTCCTTATCGGCTTTCCTGGAGGCTCAGTGCTAACTAAAGAACCCACCTGCCAATGCGGGAGCCCCAAGTTCGATCCCTGGGTCGGGAAGATCCCCTGGAGAAGGAAATGGCAACCACTCCAGTGTTCTTGCCTGAAAATCCCATGGACAGAGGAGCTTGGGGGCTACAGTCCGCAGGGTCCCAACAGAGTCGGACATGACTTAGTGACTAAACCACCACCCTCCTTATATAAACGTCAGATGTCACAGCCACAGCGGCTTTCAGACTGCGCGGGGTGGGTGGTGTCATCCGCACTGTCCAGGCTGTGGACTGAGGTTCAGCAGCGTGGAGCCGGCAGCCCAGAGTCTCAGCTGCCGTGGGCTCAGGGCTTCCGACGGCAGGTCGATCTCAGAGCTTGGCACGTGCGAGCCCGCCTCTGTCTGTTTAGGTCCCCCAAATGTCCTCACGGACAGTTTCACCCGAGGTCATAAAGTGGGGTTGGCCAAACCCACCTTGCCACCTGTTTTTGTAAAGGAACTTTTATTGGAACGTACCTGCTGTGTACACGTTGCCTGAGCCTGTGAAGCTGAATGCATTTATTACCTTGCGCTTTAAGAGCCTGTCAGCTCCTCTGTTCCGCTCTGAAATTTCCTGTGGGGGCCCTGAGGACGCTTGTCTGTTCCCAGCCACCTGTGTCTGTCCCCGCAGTGGGAGCGATGCCGCCTCCATCCGGACCAGGGCCACGCTGAGTGCAGATAAGAGTCACTACGTCCTCAACGGCTCCAAGGTACGGCTCTGTGGCCTCTGTGGCCCGGACCTTCAGCGCACTCACTGGCCACCGTGCTCCAGGGGTCGTCGGGGCGGACACATCAGCCCTTGACCATCTTCCTTTGTTGGCAGAAGAACTGGGCTCAGAGAGGTTCCCTGACCCACCCCATCCTGTCCGCCTTGTGGCAGGATAGGTACCAAGGCGTCCCAGCCTCAGAGTCTGTGGGCTTCTGGAGCGCCACCCACCTCGTTGAGCTGCACTCGTGTGTCTGTCTGTCTGTTTTTTCTATTACACGGAACTTGAAGCACACGCGTGTGCTGCTGGGAGCGTCCACAGCCGCCTCCTACCTCATCGCCCCTCTGTTCTGCTGCAGCTCTGGGTAGTGGTCAGGGCGGGCCCGTGCGACTCTGCAGGGTGCTCACAGCACCACTGGACACGGAGCGCGTGGTGGTGACTTCTGGGCTTCCCCGGTGGCTCAGCAGTGAAGAGTCTGCCTACAGCGCAGGGGCCACAGGAGACACGCGTTCGGTCCCTGGTGGGGAGGATCCCCTGGAGGAGGGCGAGGCACCCACCCCAGTGCTGTCGCCTGGAGAATGCCCCGGACAGAGGAGCCTGGCGGGCTGCCCTCCATGGGGTCACAAAGAGCCAGTCAGGACCGAGGCAGCTGAGCGCGACGCCTGCTCACCGTCTCCTCAGCGCCCGTACTTTGCTGTCTCGTGCCTGTTCGGTGGATTTTTTTTTTCCCCAAACAAGTTGCTTGAATCAAAATCCAAGTTAAGTTCTATGCAGAGCCGTTTGTCGGGGAGTCTCTCCACTTCCCCACCCTCTCCTACTTCCCTCCCACCCCAAGGTGTCCTGTGCTAGAGCCAGAACTGCCACACACACACACACACACACCCCAGACACACTCACATACACACCACACACCGCACACACTCACACAGAAACCCGGACACACACGGCCCTCCAGGGAAAGCCTCGCTCTGCTGTCCTGAGCTGTGGTGGGCAGCCGACGCCGACAGGCGGCTGGAGTCCTCCTGCTTTCTTTCCTCAGGTCTGGGTCACCAATGGAGGACTGGCCAACGTCTTTACTGTGTTTGCAAAAACGGAGGTCGTTGATTCTGACGGCTCAGTGAAGGACAAGATCACAGCATTCATAGTAGAGAGAGACTTTGGTGGCGTCACCAACGGGAAAGCCGAGGATAAGATGGGCATCCGAGGCTCCAACAGTGAGTGGTGCTGTGTGCATGTGGGACAGATGAAGCGTGTGGCCCACGCATGTGTGTGTGCGTGTGAGAGAATGTGTGTGAGATACTAAAATGTGTGTGCACGCATGCGTGTGTATGTGAGAGATGAGGGCGGCGATGACTCCCAGGTGAGGTTCCCACTGCCCCGTGGGACGCCCAGCCTCGGGGGCGGCCGGGCCGGAGGGGTCCTGTCACGGGGCTCAGTACCTCAGGCCCCCGTCTTCCCCCGGGGCCCCCTCCTCCTTCGCTCCCTCCTCCGCGCCCAGGCCCGCCTGCAGCCCAGTGCGTACTCGGTCCACTTGAGGCCAGCGTCCTGGACGTGGCCCTCGGCCCGGCCAGAGCGGCCACACGGTCCTCACGGGTCCCTCAGAGGCCGAGGGGCTCAGCCTCTCAGCGGCCTTGGCTCAGACCACGGGGGCTCTGAGCGAGCGGCGAGCTGCGTGGCCTGTGTGCAGGCCGGGGCCCGAGCACTGGGACCCCGGCTGAGCTCCTGGCCATCGTGTTCCAGCCTGCGAGGTCCACTTTGAGAACACCAGGGTGCCCGTGGAGAATGTCCTAGGAGAAGTCGGAGGTGGCTTTAAGGTGCGTTGCCCGCTGCCCGGGCCCGCGGAGCAGGGAGAACCGGGCCCCGGGTGTCCCCCGCCCGGCTGGAGGCCTCGTCTGCCTGGGGCGGGCCAGGTTCCTGCCTGCAATTCTGGGAGGGCAGCCTGTGGAGCGCAGGGTGCACAGCGCGGGGTCCCGAGTGCCCGCCCTGAGTCTTTTTTTCTTGGAGTTAGATTGTGTTGTGTTTTCGTTGACAGGTAATTCACGTGGCAGAATTTGCCGTCTCCCGCACGCTCGCTGTGGTGGTTTTCAGGACAGTCACTGGGCTCAGCGCCCCACTCCGTGTCTAACTTCAGGACGTTGCCGTCACCCCAGAAAGCAGCGCCGTGCCTCCCCCTCCCCCACCAGCCCTGGCCGTCGCCGCTTAGTGTCTGCTTCTGTGGGCCTGCCTGGTGGGCTGTCTCCTTACGATGTGATGCGCATAGGGCTTCTCTCACGCTCTGTAGCCAAGTCACAGAGGTGTCGGGTGAACGGGCCGCATCGTGCCCCCTGTCATCAGCTGAGGGTTGGTTGTTTCCAGGCCATTTGAGTCGCGCTGCCGTGAACGCTCACGCGCATGTTCGTGTGGGAGCACTGCTTGCCGTCCCGCTGGGGGCATGGCTGGAGGAGCGCAGGGCTGCGGGCTGACGGCACGCCGAGTGCTCTGAGGGCCCACCAGGCTCCCCCATGGTGGCTGCCGTTTCACGTCCCCACCAGCAGCGCTTGGGCCTGAGGGGCCCAGGTTTCCACAGCTCGCCAGCTTGTGTGCTCGTCCTCTTTAAGTGCTCACTCTGGCCTGGGGTGCAGTGTCTTCACCCTGGGGGAAGCTGCCCCCACCGGGCCTGTGCAGAGGGGTCAGGACTCCCTGGCCTTACGGACGTTAAGAGACTCGCCTGAGGGCGCCAGCCAGGCCCCGGCCCCCGCCCCCGGGGAGTGGAGCAGAGCGCACGAAGGGTGGATGCAGGGGCGTCCTGTGCGGCTGTCACAAGGAGGGGGCCCAGGCTCCCTGCAGGCCGTCCCTGGAGACGCCGTCCACTGTTGACATTCCTGAGTTCACAGCGCTGAAATACTTGTGTGCGTCTAAGAGAGGATGGCAGCATCTCTCACTCACCAGCAGGCCCTCGCAGGCTTCACTCGCTAGGGAGTGTGGCTTCCCGAGGTTGCGAGCTGCAGTGTTGCCCCGCGTGCTGAGGTCAGTCGCCGTCTGGGCCCCGGGGTCGAGCGGTCCGTGGTTCCTCGCCCTCCCTGCTTGGCGCCGCCCTGTGTGGCCTGTGTCCCATCATCTCCTGAGTCTGATGCCGAGTCCCCAGGTCGGAGCCCGAGCATTTTAAGTTCTTGGGCTGTGTTGCCGCGTTGCCTGCTGGACAGCTGAGCTGCACATGAGGTCTCTGTCCAGTCCTTCTCAGCGCAGCGTTTAAAGAATTTCTTTCCCACTGTGTTAGGTGAAAAGTGATGGTTTTAACATGCCAAAGGAAGTAGATTTCTAAAGACCTGCTTTGTGATGAGTGGGGCTGTCCACCCGTCAGCCTCAACACTGAAAAGCACGAGATGCTGGGGGTGATTCCAGAGATGGAGGGTGGGATGACCGCAGGCCCAGGAAGCGGAGTCCGGCGTGCAGTCAAGGAGGGATCTGGAGGACAGCTGTAGGGGGGGAACGTGGCAAGGGGGCAGGAGCCGGGTCGGGAGGAGGGATGCCTGGGCCCAGGAGCCCCCTCAGGTCGGGCGAGCCCTCCAGGCTTCCATCGCCCCCCAGGAGGTGAGCCTGGCGTCCAGCCGTCCCCTCCTGTTGTTGTAAGTGAAGTTCAGGGTAAACTGCGAAGAGGCTGTGAGGGGGGCTTGTTCACGGCCGTGAGCTGGCCTCCGGGGGCCTGGTGGGAAGGTCCCAGGACCCCAGGTGGGCAGTCGCTTCCCCTCGTAGCCCCGCGTCCTGAGACACATGAGGGCTGACGTCAGGGCTCGGGGGCCCAGGGCCCGCGTGTCACTTTGCACTGGAGCTCGCCCGAGCTGCCCGCCCACGGCCAGCTGCCGCACTCACCCGCCAGGACCCAGTCTGTCGCCCGGTGACTGGAGCACATGCTTCCAGTCTCCCCAGCCCCACAGGATCTGTGTTGAAAGAGTCTCCACTCAGCTTATTGAGCAACTCATCATACATTCAAACTCAGAGGCACGTTTGCTTAATCCGAGTCACCTCGGTGAGCAGTCTGCACGAAGCCGCGTCACGCGCTGCTGCCCCCACCTCCGGGCCTGCGCCCGGGGCTCCTGGCCTTGAGAGAGGCGGGCAGGCCCCAGGCCCTCTTGGGGCTTCGCACTGGCATCCACCGGATGTCTGGGCGCCCTCCTCCCCACCTCCCGACCCCCACACACTGGACTGCGCTCCCCTTCAGTCCCCGCCCACCATGCGCTGCCTGCTGCCTGGGGACTGCAGTGTCTGTGCCCCGTGGGGTCTGCAGGGGGCGCCTCCCAGGACCCGGCATCTGGTGCTTGGGTAGCAGCGTGTCCACTCGCCCCCTCCCCCGCTGGAGGTCAGGGGTTGGGGTCAGAAGAGGACAGAGGTCACCGTGGGAACTGGAGGCAGGGAGCACGTCCGTGGTGGAAGGCTGGGCCCTATGCACGCCAGGCAGGGGCTGGCACGGCCAGGGGCTCACCGCTCAGAACCTCAGGCTCTTCACCCCTTCAAGGGGCCCTGACGCTGAGGCGCGCCAGGAAGGTGAGGCGCTGGAGGCGGACGCCCAGCTCGTCTCAGCCCTGGCTCCCTTGCCCCAAGGCACGGAGGGCGTCCCCTTCCCTTCTGGGCGGACTGCACGGATGCCTGTGAGCATCGCAGTGACGCCAGCCTGGTCTTGAGCGGTGGGGACTGTGCTCCCCGGCCCAGGGCGCTTAACTCCTCCGAGCACTCCTGTGGTCTTCAAGAAAGCCTCTGGCCCAAGTGGACGAGGCTCTCACGTGCTGTGCCCCCAGGGCCCTCCGGTTCCCCAGCCGGGCCCCCGGGGAGACTCGCACTGAGCCCCCTCTCCCTGCAGGTGGCCGTGAACATCCTCAACAGTGGGCGCTTCAGCATGGGCAGCGTGGTGGCCGGGATGCTCAAGAAGCTGATCGGTGGGTGAGTGGGGGCACCTGGCCCAGCCCGGGCTCCCCGTGGCCCCGGGCGCAGGGCGGGCTGCTGCTGAGCCGCCCGACAGCCCGTCCCATTCAAGCCTGGGATCCGGGCTTGATCCAGAAGGAAGGGTGCATGGGGGCGGGTCTGTGGGGCCAAGGTTCAGGTCCCAGCTCACATGGGATGGGGTGGCACGTTCTGGGGGAGGTGAGGGCTGCTGAGCGAATGTGCAAATGCTAGCTGGACACCCGCAGGCCTGGCGATGGTGCCCCATGGGTGTCCGCACGGCGGGGGCGGGGGGCGGTGAGGTCAGTTTGGGGACCCTGGTCTCCCAGTCTCTGGATGGTTCCTTTCTTCTAGTAGAGTCCCTGAAACCCAGATCTCCTTCCCTTTGCCAGTGAAGTTAAAACAGGCCTCTAGGGTCTTGGGGGCATGAAACGTCACTGCTGGCTTTGCTTTGCCAGAGGGATGTGGCTGAGGCTGAGGCATGGGCATGCCAGGGGCTGCTCGCCATAGGGTGCTCGGTGGGTGCCTTGGAGTTCAGGGAGGGGGTGGTTTACAGAAGAGGAGACCCAGGCTCCCAGGGGGCAGTGATTTGCGTGAGGCTTTGCCCCCATCAGCCTGCATGCTTGGGGCCCATCTCCCTGAGCTGAGCTGCCACCACGGCCCTGAGCCCATCTGGACTCTGCTGCCTTGTCTAGAAAGCTTCTCAGGGTGAGAGCTTCGCTCTCACGCTCAGAGGCCGTGGAGCCCCTGGGATCCGGGAGCGTGGGAGCCCGTCTGGGGAGCAGTGGGAGGAGAGGCTATGGGCACTCGGCACCTTCAGGGCCGGCCTGGGACCCCGAAGCGGCCACGGGCCACGGGCCACCCTCCCGGGTGTGAGCCCCTGTGCGCTGCCCCGGCCTGGCGCCCCTCCATCCCCCACCCCGGGCACCGCTCAGAGAGGACGGGCACCCCTCCCCGGAGACACCGGAAGGCGGGGCTATGACATCCAGGGTGTTTGGTCTCAGGGGACCCGCCTCTCGTGGTTCCCGTCTGAGTGCGTGTGGGTGATGACTTAGGAAAGCATTTCAGGACAGCGGGAAATTGTTTTTGATAACTCCACTCTTGCTCAGAAATGACCGCCGAGTACGCCTGCACGAGGAAACAGTTCAACAGGAACCTCAGTGAGTTCGGCCTGATTCAGGTGCGGAGGGGCGAGGGCTGGGCGGGCAGTCCCCCGCGCAGGCACTGAGAGCCTGCCCTCCCGGCAGGGATTCGGGGCGAAGACAAGCTTGCCCCCGGCTTGGCGCTCCTGGCCCCAGGCTCACTCTGCGGCTTGGCGGGCCTGGGTGTCCGTGCAGCAGGTCTGTCTTGACTGTTCTGACACTCCAGGAGAAGTTTGCCCTGATGGCGCAGAAGGCCTACGTGATAGAAAGCATGGCCTACCTCACGGCGGCGATGCTGGACGCACCTGGCTTCCCCGACTGCTCCATCGAGGCCGCCATGGTGAAGGTAACCCGCACAGCACGCCAGCCATCCTCCCCGCAGTCAGTTGCTGCCTGGGCATTGACGAGGTACCCACGCCAGCCACCCCGGGACACCGCTGGGAGCAGAGTGGCAGAGGGACAGAGCCCTGCTGGTCTCCTGGTGGGCTTTGTGCCAGGCTGTCACCAGCTGACTGCTGATCACGGTGAAAGGAGAAAAGTATAACTCCACACCCACCAGAAAGAGCAGCAGGGCTGCCTTGGGAAGGCCTGCCTTGTTCTAGCTTACGGCCTTTCTATGTCTTAGTATCAAAATTGTCTTTCCTGAGTATTTGGCTAAGGCAGATACCAACGTTTCCTGTGTTTTTTGTCTTGGGCGGCAGGAGAAGTCAGTTTGGGGCCACCAGTGAGATGACCGGCAGGTCCCCTCCCCGGGCCGGGGTGGCCCCGTCCGGAAGCACAGCTCTGCGCCTAGGCCTCCCCGTGCGGCCCGCCAGCAGCCTGTGCTGACCTTGCCCCACATCCACGGCAGGTGTTCAGCTCCGAGGGCGCCTGGACATGCGTGAGCGAGGCACTGCAGATCCTTGGCGGCTTGGGCTACATGAGGGACTACCCGTACGAGCGCTTGCTGCGCGACAGCCGCATCCTGCTCATCTTCGAGGTGAGCACGCTCTGCCCACCAGCGCGAGCCCCTCCCACCTGCCTGCACGCCCCTCTGCAGGGGGTGTGGGGGGTCTGCGCTTCCCCTGGTCCCCCCCGAGGGCGCGCCCAGAGAATCCGCTGCTGTGAGCTCACAGGCCGCCCAGGACTGCTCTCCCGAGGCCCCTCCCCTGCCAGGACGTGGCGGTCCTCCGTGGCTGGCGGGGTGGTCAGCAGGGGTGCAGGGCCCTCAGCGTGAAGCCCAGACTGCCCGGGACGGGCTCGGGACAGCCCAGCGCTGTGGCCTCAGTCCAGCCCCGCCCCTCTGACCCACGTGCCACCAAGCGTGCCAGGCAAGCCGCCGCCCACACTGCCTTCCCGAGGACCCACGACTAAGGTGCTGGGGACTTAGGCGCCGTGGGCGTTGGCACCCGCTGCCGGGGAGCAGCCAGCTTCTTCCCAGAGGAGCTGGGCCTGGACCAGAGCGGCCTCCGAGCGCTTGCTGTGCCCTCGGTGAAGCGTCCCTTGCCACCCGGGGCAAGCTGCTTCTCCCTTAGAGACACAGAGTCAGGGGAAAGGTGTGACCCCTGCAGGGTGGTCGTGTGGGGGCAGGGCCCCCGGGGGGCAGTAGCCTGCCTGTCACCCAGGCCCCTGTGATAGCCCTGCTTCCCGAGGGTTAGCAGGCAGCAGCACGGCCTAGCTCGCCACTGGGGGCGGCCTCTGACCTGGATAATGTCGGCCCCAGGGAACCAACGAGATCCTCCGCATGTACATCGCCCTGACCGGCCTGCAGCATGCTGGCCGCATTCTAACTGCAAGGGTCAAGTAAGTACCATGTCCACCGTCTCCCCCCGAGGTCCCCCTGCCCAGCAGATGCCTGTGCTGGAGCAGCCGGAGGAGGGGACTGCCCCTTCCCAGGACGGGGGTGCACCTTGGTGGGGCTCAGCTCACTCCTGGGCTGCGGGAGAGGCGGGGCGGGGGTTGGGGGACGGCTGCCCGGGAAGCTGCCAGGGTCCTGCCCTGAGGTCACCCTGCCATCCACCCCAATGGCTTTTACAACCAGACCAATGAGGTAACCCTCAGACAGTCACTCTGGCATCTCTTCTGGCTGCTCCCGACGAGCGGGCCAGGGGAGGGGCAGGGCCCAGATGTAATCTGGAGCCGCCATGGGTGCCCTGAAGCCGTGGGCTACAGGAGCTGGTCTTGGGGCCCCAGCTCATGGGGCCTGTGCTCTCTGTAGGGAGCTCAAACGGGGCAACGTGACCACCATCATGGAGACCGTTGGCCAGAGGCTTCGGGACTCCCTGGGCCGCACGGTGGACCTGGGACTGACTGGGAAGCTTGGAGTTGTGCACCCCAGCCTTGCGGTGAGTGGCCCAGCAGGGAGCCAGCCCCCCGTCGGTATGTCTGTCCCAGAAGGAGCGTGGCTGGGCACTGGGGAGATCAGTCGGTCCATGGGATCCCAGGTGGCCCTGTCTCCACCGTCGCAGTGGCGGGAGGGCCTGGGCACACAGTGGGCAGTGCCGAGCTGAGCCCTCCGCTGGCCCGGCAGGATGGCGCCCACAAGCTCGAGGAAAACGTGTACTACTTTGGCCGCTCTGTGGAGACCCTGCTGCTTCGCTTCGGCAAGGTACCTGGGGCAGGGAGGCCGGCAGGCTAGCATCTGAGCCAGCATCCAGCGAGTGTCCACCTTGGGCACCAGGCCTGGAAGGCAGGCCTGGTCACCTTGGAGGGCTGGGGTGCGGAGCAGGGCTGGCCGTGGCTGCCTGCCCTGTGGGCTATTCAGCTCGGCAGAAGCCGGGGTGGAGGAACCCTGCCAGGGGCACCTTCCAGTTGGCGAGAGGCCCCCTGAGGCCAGGAGGGGCAGCCCCGTGTGGCCCTGGGTCTTGAGAGCTGATCCGTGGCTGCTGTGGCTGAAGTGATGGAGCTCCGGCCTCTGGCCTCAGCCAGGCTGTGGGACGTGTCTCTGCCCACGTTTGGGGTGTAGAGTGAGGCGCAGAGGTGGGCCCCGGTGAGGACTGTGGGGCAGGGGTCCCAGGGGCCACGTCTCCCCCACTGTGTTCCCAGACCATCGTGGAGGAGCAGCTGGTCTTGAAGCGAGTGGCCAACGTGCTCATCAACCTGTATGGGATGACGGCCGTGCTGTCTCGGGCCAGCCGCTCCATCCGCCTGGGGCTGCGGGCCCACGACCATGAGGTGAGCCCCCGCCTGGGCTCACGACAGCCTGCGGCCCCCTCACCCTGCTTCACTGGGGCCTGCGGGCTGGGGGGTGTGGGCCCGTGTCCTGGTGGAGTGAGCGTGCGGTGCCGTCCAGATGACCTGGGCTCACAACAGTGCTGCGGCTCCCCTCACTGTGCTTTACTGGGGCTCACAACAGCCTGCGGCCCCCTCACCGTGCTTCACTGGGGCCTGCGGGCTGGGGGGTGTGGGCCCGTGTCCTGGTGGAGTCAGCGTGCGGTGCCGTCCAGATGACCTGGAGCCAGGGGAGGTTGGCGAGGTTGGCGGCGTTGCCGAGCTGTGGCCATGGCAGGGGCTGGTGCTCTCAGCTCCAGCGGGCGGTCTGTGCTGCTCAGGACACAAGGCTGCTGCCTTCCGCCTTCCTGCTGGAGAGAAGAGGGGGTGACGGCCGGGGTCCCGGGCCAGGCTTCCTCTCCCTCTGTGTCCCCGCGCATCTGGACGCGCTCTGGCCCACGGCTTCGGGGTCGGGACACCCTCATGCCAAGGAGGTGTTGAATCACCCCCCCGGACACAGGGCTCGTTAGAACCTAAAGCCACGGCTTCCGAGCCCAGCCGCCTGACCCGTCAAGGTGCCAGCCTGGGCCGACAGACGGAGGTCTTGGGAGTGCAGAGGTCGGGCTCCAGGGTGGGGCTGTGCTAAGCCCAGACTGCAGGGCCCCCGGCAGTCATCCTCGGGGATGTTGGTTCTGGCAGGTTCTGTTGGCCAACATCTTCTGCTCAGAGGCTTATCACCAGAATCTCTTCATCCTGTCTCAGCTGGACAAGCGTGAGTGGGTGCTGGGCTTGAGGGGCGGGGGGACCAGGCGCCTGCTGAGCAGCAGAAGGGATGGCACGTGCTCCAGGTGCCGTGGGCACGGACGCCGAGGTCGCGTGTGCCCCGGGGAGATGCCTGCGCCACCAGGGCCCCTCCCCACGCTCCCTGAGCCCAGAGGCCCCTCCCCGCGGGGCGCTGCTGCCTCCAGGGCCCCTCCACAGGGTGAGCTGTCCTTGGAGAGAGCGCTCCAGCAGCGTCCCTGCTGTCACGGCCCTCTCCTGTTTCCCGCGTAGATTCTCCAGAAAACCTGGATGACATGGTCAAGAAGGTGTCCCAGCAGATCCTGGAGAAGCGGGCCTACATCTGCACCCACCCCCTAGACCGGACGTCCTGAAGAGGGCCCGCGTCCCCACGGCCGCCGCCCTGGATACGCCACAGCAGCCCGAAGGCGGAGAACGTGGTTTATTACAAATCGACTGTTTCTCCTCTTCACCCGACCTGTGGGCACTGCTGCTGGATGTGTTCTTGGCCTGTGAGTGGACGCGGGGTAAGCACGGAGCTGCAGAGACTCGCCGGCTCGGGGGGCACCCAGAGGAGGCTGGCGGGCACAGGTCCTGGCCTGGGGGCTACGTCTGTGAGGCCGCACGTTCTCCAAGAAACAGCTCAAAACTGCATACGTGTCACTGGTTTTAATTTGGAGCAAAAGGCGCTTAACACGCACCAGGAAGCATTTAGCACGGCGTGTCTGCCCTTCGAGTGTGGGCAGTCTAGACACGCATCTCTTCTGAGCCAGCTGCGAGTGGACAGAGCTTGATCCTCAGGCCCACCATCTGGGGCTGGCTTCCAAGGCCCTTGGTCCTTGGCATGAGGGCTTTGCGCCTCGGCGCTGGGCCTGCTCCGGTGATGCTGCTGGGGCAGCAGGGCTGTCCTGGGGCTCCTCGGCCTCTCCTCGAGCACAGCTGTGTCTCCCCCTACATGAGCGGCGTCTCCCCCGGCTCGAGCAGGGCTGTGTCCGGGCCCCCGTCTGCTCCTCGCTGACATCCTGTTCTGCATGCTCACCTGGCAGGCTTCAGGCACTGGTCTGGTTCCTGGGTGGTTTGTCCAGAAAGCTCACCCTCTACATTGTCTTGAGGCGTCCAGGCTCTCCTGCTCCCCTGAGGGGGAGTCACTGCCCACGGGGGCGACGGGAGCCACACAGGAGCGGCGCTGGCTCGGGTGGGGCTGAGCGAGAGCCCAGAACCATGACAGCCTCTCTCCCAAAGGTCCAACCTGGGGTTTCGTGAGGAAGTTGTTTCCAAAGCTGTGAGTGATTTGCAGGCGAGGAGGCGCTCTGCTCAGGATGGAGAGCTTGTGTCTCCCGCGCGGCGCCGTCAGGAGGGGCCGGCCGCACGGGAGCCCACCCAGGCCCGCTCCATCCCTGCAGTGTCCGTGTCCACATCCCCTGCGGGGCTGTTCTCACCGCGTGGAGGTGGGGGGAGCACGCGCCTGCCCATGCACTTGGGGACCTCGTCCCAGAGGGGACGGAGAGCCGAGCCGGGCCTTCCCAGGCTGGGCCACCCGTGTGACCCTGGGCCAGAGACCCCCGACAGGGAGCGGGGGTGTCCCACAGCCCAGAGCCTGGGGGTGCCGGCCCCCGGGGCGCGTCAGCACACACTCCTGGTACAGGCTCCGTCGCCAGCTGCCCGTGGGAGCGCAGGAACAGAGGAGACCCGAGTTGCCCGGACCCATCCTCCTGGGCAGGGAGTCTGGCAAACCTAGTTGGCAGCTAGTCAGCTCTTTCCCTGAACGAAAGTTCTGGCTTTGTTAAGTCACACGTTGTGGTTCCTCCTCACGTACAAGAGGGTAACGAGGACACAGGGGTCGTCATGGCCCTTCCCCTTGGAGGGATGAGTGGCCGGGTCCGAGAGGGCCCCGGGGGGCCTCTGGAGGCAGTAGTGCCCTCTCACAGCTGAGAAGGCAGGCACAGAGCGGAGCGGGGTGTACCGCCCAGAGCCCCGCCTGCAGTCTGCCAGCCCTGCCGGGGCCGAGGCCCCGCTCTCACCTGCCCTGGGCTTGGGCGCAGGCGGAAGCTCCAGGAACTCCGGCGGCCGTGTGTACAGGTTGAAGTCCTGGTGGCGCCGGTCCCAGCCCCACCTCTCCCGCCGCAGCACTGGCTCCAGCAAGTTGGTGAACAGGGCCTTCTCCCTCCACTCCTGTGTCGGGCAGCAGCAGGTCAGAGGAGGCCCCGTGCACCCCTGCCCAAGTCCCGCTCTTGCCACCAACCTCCGTGGCAGCGCTGATGGGCGGCAGCCGCAGGGGCCAGGTTGTGCCCATGCTGTGGAGACCCGCCGTCTGGAAGCCGTTGGGCGTGCGCCAGGCCTGACGGGACTCCCTGCGGGCCCTCCTCTCCTCCTCCTCTGGGTCCAGAGGCCCCACCGTGGCTGACAGGTACTTCTGTGAGTATGTGAACCTCCTGCCCGGCTCCTGTGAGCAAGCGCAGATGGGTGGGTATTGTGCCCAGGAGTGGGCCAGGCGCTAGGGCTCTGTTCCCTGGGTCAGAGGCTGCTCCTGAAGCAGCCAGTGCTAGAGGGAAGCCTTGGCCCAGGCGTAACGGTTCTGCGAGAGCCAGGGGCCCGCGGCTGTTCACAGCCACACGCCGCTGGGACGGCACGGGGCCCCGGCTCCCGCTGTAGGAGGAGGGTTCACGTTTAGTGGGAACATGGCCGCTCCCCCTGCGCCAAGATCCCCGCTGACAGTCGGCCACGGGGTCAGAGGAAGGAGCCCACAGGCTCTCCCACCGCCCCGCCCTGCCCACAGTGGGCACGCTGGGCTGCTCCGGGCCCTGCGCCGTCACTCACCTTGGCCATCTCCTGATACAGCTCCTTCTTGGCCAGCTCCACAGAGTTCAGGGTCTGGATACTGTAGTTATGCACGGCGTGCGTGTCTGGGGCCGAGACCCGTATCACCCTCGCTGCAGAGCTGGGAGGCTTCCTGCCGATCTGGGAGGCCGCCGAGATGTTCCTCTGGAGAAGGAGACACCGGTCATCCCCCACACAGGGCGCCTCTGCAGCCAGCAGGTGTCGGTGAGGGGGCCTCTGGGAGGCGGCCACAGCCCCAGGTTCCCACCAGCAGTCTGGAGCCCACCCAAAGCAAGAGACACCGTCCCACCACCCACAGTGGAAATGAGCGGACTGCAGCGGGAGCCACGGGCTGGGCTCGCAGTCTAGTCTCGAGAGGCCACACAAGCGGGTGGGGGCCGGCGAGCACCTCAGGGGGGGCGTCACGTCCAGCGTCCAGCTGTGCTCACGGTGGGGGGCCCGGGTGCACTGACCCGTCTGCACCGGGGAAAGGGCAAGCCCCCTGCTCAGCCTCACCCCAGGGCCGGCGGGTGGGTGACGACCAGACACCAGGGGTCCTGCCTGTGCTCCTGACCCACGCTGGGAAGCGGACAGTCGCCTGTGGGGTGCAGACAGCGGCTGTGACTTCGTCTGGGGGCCTGGGGCTCTCTGCTGGCCTGGGGCTGATGGAAGCGGCGGAGTCCCGACTGCCAGCCAGAGTGAGCAGTGCATGTCATGCGAAAGGCCACACGTGGAGCCAGATGGCTCGAAGGGACAAGACAAGAAGGTAACGTCAGGATCACCGTCATTTAGCAACACCAGGTAAAGATGTGAGCGCTGTGAGGCAGAAGTTGAGACCAAAGCAAGAGCACTGGCTATGAAAGCCTCAGGGTCAAGAGGAGACAAGTGAATGAGACATACTGCCGCGGCGACACAGTTGCAGAATGAACTGGGAAGCTGGGAGATCAACCGGACAAGCTCCCTGAAAGGCAACCTCGGATAAGAGGGTGACAGTAAGGACCCAGAGCGCGGAAGGTGGAAACACGAGCAGTGGCACCGAGACAGGAGGGGCCGGGAGAGGAAAGGCCGCAGAAACGGCGTCGGAGTCCACACGGAGGGTGCGGGTCTGGACACAGGATTAAAGGCCCGAGGGGAGGAAGGGCAGGAGGGGCCGCGCGAGCGTGAGTCAGCGTCCCAGGGCGACGCGTGCCATCACACACAGGCTCCTGCACGACCGGGATGAGAGACGGTCTCCGGCTTCCAGCCTGCTGCTGTTTGACAATCCAGTCTCAAGATGAGCGTGTGTAAATGAAGGCTGCGAGGGGGCGGGGGTGTGAAATAAGTGACGGCCACGGAGGAGTATCCAGGGCTTTTCCAAAAGAGGGTTCATGACGGCTGCCTCGGGGCATCAGGGCGCGCCCAGGAGCTGCAGCGGATTCCAGAAACACAGGTGGGGCCGCGGGCACCACAGAACCAAGCTGCCAGAAGCCAGGCCACCGCAGGAAATGCCCACAGTGTGGGGCGATCCTGACCTCAGCCCATCCTCTGGTGAACAGAGGACCTAAGGGGACCTTCCAGCCCTGAACTTGGCGATGTGCTGACCGCACAGACATGGCCAGTGGGTTCATCTCACACGAAGGGAAGGAAGTGAGGAAGACTGGTGTCCGATCCTCTCCAGGAAGGGCTAGGTTTGACTCCAAGGCGGGGGGCCTCAGTGTACGGACTGTAAGGGCGGGGATAGGATGACACGGGGAGCCTGAGCCCTGAGCCCAGCTGCTCTGGCCCCGGTGTGGGGCTGGGGGCTGTGCAAGGCCGTCTCTCCGGAGCCCTCGGCTTCTCAGTCCCTGATACCTTTACTGCCCCAGGAGGAGGGGGGTGAAGTGCTGATCTGACCCTTGGCGGCTCTGCATCCCCTCTGCCCCGCCCCCCCACCCAAGGGTTCGCGCGAGCCCCAGACCCCACAGGACTCTGAAAGGGATGAAATAAAAAAGTGAAAAAGTACATGTTGTCAGTGCCTTCCTTCCTTCCTTCGTCTAACCTAGACACAGAAATCTGTAACCATTACTGCACAAAAATGACCTCCTTCCTCCTACCTGATGGCTCGGCACGCTGCCCTGTCCCAAACCCATCCATAAAATAAACAGACTAGACAGCCTGCGTGCAAGTGCCCTCCCTGATCCAGCCACTGCACGCTGACCACAGGCACAACACTGCCGGTCACGCTGGACTCCAGGGGCACCGGCATCCCATTCGACGAAGGGGGAGGAAAACCATGCGTCCTTTTGTCCCTCCGGCCTCCCCGACTCGGCCGCGAAGCCCATCCTCGGGTGGGGGTCCGCACTGCCCGACAGCCCGGGAGGGAGCCTCTGCCTGGCACCAGAGTCCCCGAGCGGCGTGTCAAGGCCTCGAGGACTCACGTGGCCTTCCGCGTCCGGGGGCTGGGGTTCCCCACTGCAGCCTCCCTCCTCAGCTGGGCTACTGCGGCCCCGCCTGTGGTGAGTCTGGAGGGCAGGGCTTGACAGGGAAGAAGCGGGGAGATGCACGCCTGGGGGTGTTGGCTCGGGCACACCCCTGTGGAAGGCACAGCTCTGGAAGCCCACCTGCCCTGAGGCATCGCTTTGCCCAGGGCACCCGAGGCGGGCAAGGGAAGGTGCTGCCATCCTGTGGACACTTCCTGGAGCTGCAGCTGGACAACCAGCGCTTCCTGGCACCCCGCATTGACAAGGCCGGTGGGGGGCAGGGAGCAGGGCCTGGCAGCCATCTAAACACAGCCCGCTTTCAGGAAGCCGCGGGCCACAGGGCCGGTTCCCTCACACCACTCTTGGAGGGAAGGAAAACGGGAAAAAAAGAAAAAAGTCTGCACACCTCCAGCACAGGAAAAGCAGCTGAGCATCCTTCATGCCGGCAGGCATGCCACTCAAAACAATGATGAGAAGCCAAATCCCAGCAGTCCCCATGGCCCAGCCTCACAGGTCCGCAAGAGCAATACACGCGGACGGGGCTGCAGGCACGGCCACCCACCCCCGAGGCCGTCACGGGAATGCACGCTGGCCAGGGACAGGCTCCCCAGACCCCTGCAAGGAAGAAAGGGGAAAAAAAGCCAACCTATTGGGACGGGCTATACCTGGGATCTGACATGCCCACACCTGGCCTGGATCCCGAGAAAACTGTCCAGTTTGAACTCGACAGAGGCACCCCAGCATCCACCACGGCGCTGCTTACAACAGCCAAGACACAGGTACAAGTCTCCGCCGACCGATGAACGCATAAACCACACGTGGTCCCTCCAGAGGATGGACCGATTGATTACTCAGCCATAAAAACCCGCCTCTGAAAGTATTTGATTATGCCACTGGTAGCCATAGGGCTGGACCTTGAAGGATCATATGGTATGTCAAGTCAGCCAGGCGTAGCATATGATTTCCATTCTAGCAAAATGGAAAGAGAGATCAAAATGACTCATTCAGTAAGCAGAAACTCCCAGCTTTCTAACACAGAGTTTCAAAAGGGCACCTTGAGTGGCCAATGTGAATTCGGAGCTGAAGATTAACATATACAGAGAAATCTGCATTTCTAATAGATAATCCAGGATCAAGGAGCTGAAGTTCAGCACAGGGAACTATTCTTGTCCCGAAATAACCCCTATAGCTAAAGAGTCCCAGGAGAATAGCTGTACTGTACGTATACATCCTAACTAAAGCAGGTGGTTTCACACCGACAACAAGCATTATTTTTCAAATGGATCGGACTACCACATAGCAACAGCGTGAACTTAAAGGAAAGAAGGAAGAGTCGTGCTTAGTTTACTCCCTCTGACCTCTCTGGCCCCGGCTGGCAGTCCATCCCTGGAACCTGTCCAGCCCGGACTCCCTTGGCGGGACTGGGGCGCTGCAGCGCTAACGGCGTCCGACCGCAGCAGACATGAGAAGGCTCCTGTGACAGCGGGAGATTCCTAACCTGATGCGGTGGCTCTGCACGCCCAGAAAACTGCTGAGAAACCTAGGATTTGATCTAAGTGCACTGACAATGAGTGGATTTTGTGGATTTTAATATTAGTTACCTCTTAGTATAAATAGGAAAAATTAATGGTTGGGCTTCAATTCGTGATCTTAATATGAATAGATATCTAAAAGTATTTTAAAGTAGCAATTCCTAAGACATTAAAAAACAAATAGGAAAAATGTTTTAAAACATAAAAAGTAAAAAATTGAACTAGCGAATTAGGTAAACAGTAAAAGTAGATTGGTAAATAACCCAAGAAGTGTTTCTTTTGGGAAAAGCTAAGAGGTGAACATGAGTCTGAGTGAACTCCGGGAGTTGGTGATGGACAGGGAGGCCTGGCGTGCTGCGATTCATGGGGTCTCGAAGAGTTGGACACGACTGAGCAACTGAACTGAACTGAACTGAAGAAGGTGAACACCAGTGTAAAGAAACAACCTCCTTGTTGCTTTTCATAAAGAGCTCATGGATATAAAAGCTACAAACTTCTGAAAGATGTTTTTCACTAGAGGAGGGGCAGGGCCAGGGCAGTGGCTCTGCCCACACAGACCAGAGGCCCACGCGGAGCTGAAGGCATCACAGACCGTAGTGGGCTTTAAGCCCCTTTGGTTGGTACCGCTTACCAAGGGAGGCCTTGACCATCAGACCACACACACCTGTCTCTCCATCTCCTCACCAGCGTCCCGATCTCCCGTTCTCTTCCTGTCTACTCGCGTTTTCTAACACAGATTACTTTATCTCCTGTGTTGCTTAGACATGACCTTGGCAGCTTAAGCGAGGTATTACACACACACATACACACACACACAGTTCTTTCTCTATGCTGAACTCAGGAGTCAAAGGAAAAGAAACAGCTTAGAGTGTTTCTTTCCCCCTTTGAGGAAGGATGAGCTCTGCCAGGGCCAGAAGGAAGGAGGAAATGTGCAACCTGGCATGGCTGTGCCCTTCACCGAGCACTGCCTGGCCTGGGGTCCCTGGGCAGGAGAATCCACACAGGCCAGAGGCTGGCTGTCCCTCGCAGCCTGCCATGCGGCCCCGGCCCAGGAAGGCTCGCAGCCAGCGGGGGAGCGCCCACCTGAACCAGGCTCGCCTTCTGGTCCCTGCTCTTCAGGATCACGTTGCTCCGCCACCGCAGGTACTTCTCCTGGTGGGAGTGGATCTCTGACGCCAGGGTGGACTTCCGGCTCCGCAAGTCCTCGAGACTTGGGGCAGGGGCCACGGCTAGCAGCTTCTGCTCTGTGAGGTCTCCCTGGGACATGGGCATCCCAAACTCCTGGCTCAGCTCCTTGATCATGGCCGAGGAGGGCAGCAGGTCTCCCGTGATCACCTCCCTGAGCCTGGAGCTGTAACGGCAGATGCAGTAGATCCTGGAAAGCAGAAGTGCCCCTGCTCAGCCTCACTCACCTGGCACTGCAGATCTGAGCACCCCCATCTTAGCAGAGGAGGGCGGAGAGCTGACCCCAGGTCACACAGCGCACGCACGAGGTGTCAGATTCTGTCCACTGTGCCCACAGGGGCAGGTCTCGGGAGGAGGCCTCCTTCCCAGGCCTCCCAGCTACCCGTCCACGTGCCGCTCCACTTCTCTCTTCGGTTCTGCTGCTGCTGCTAAGTCGCTTCAGCCGTGTCCGACTCTGTGTGACCCCATAGATGGGAGCCCACCAGGCTCCCCCATCCCTGGGATTCTCCAGGCAAGCACACTGGAGTGGGTTGCCATTTCCTTCTCCAATGCATAAAAGTGAAAGTGAAGTCGCTCAGTCGTGTCCAACTCGTAGCGACTCCATGGACTGCAGCCTACGAGGCTCCTCCGTCCATGGGATTTTCCAGGCAAGAGTGCTGGAGTGGGGTGCCATTGCTCTTCGGTTTAGGTGGCCTTATTGCCTACTTTGCATCAACCCCCGCCCCACTGTGCGTGGAAGGTCCTCAGTAGGCTGGCCAAAGGGGTGTGGGGCTCAGGGCTCCTTCTTGCCAGGGGAAGGGCACTAGGTACAGAGCCCGTGTCAGCGCAGCTAGAAGGACGGCGCCCCAACAGGGGCACGGGGCCGCCCCCGTGTTGCCCGGCCCTCTCCCTCCTTTAGGGCTGACTCCCGAGCCCGGGGACGCTGGGGAAGCCCGGCCGCGCAGCCGCCCGCACCTGCTCAGCGCCTGGAACACCTGCGGCGGGACCGCTCTGCGCACGTAGAGCGCCGCTTGCTGCACCAGCTGCGCCAGCGGCCGGAACAGCCGCACGCGGTACAGGACCGTCTCCAGGTCGGCGTAGAGGCGCCGGCGGAAGCGCAGCTGCGAGTTGTAGAGCGCCTTGAAGGGACCCTGTTCCGCCCGCGGGACCCTGCAAGGCGAGAGCGCGCCAGCCGGCTCCTGCCTCTGCCAGGGATGCTGGCGCGGAAAACGCGGCGAACCAGACGGCTGGGTCCCAGCGCCCACCCCCGGCCCCTAGCCCTGCGTCCTCCCCGCCCCTCGCGCCCCCTGTCCCCGCCGTGTTGCTGCGTTCAAGGTCCTCCACCTCCTCGAACCCGGGGAGACTAGAGGCAGCCTGCGCCGCCCGCCGCAAGGATGTGTGTGCCGGGCTGTGGGGGGTGGTGCCCCTTTGCTGGTTGCCCATTCTTCCACTGGGACGTCTTATTTGCTTATTCACAGGCATTTCACACTCAAGAGCACCAGCTCCAGACATTGCAAATACTTTTTCTCACTTTGTGGCTTCTTTTTATAGTGTCTTTGGATGAAGAGAAGTTACTCATTTTAATATAGCCAAAGATGTCATTGTTATCCTTTATTCTAATACCTCTGTCTTATTTAAGAAGTCTTTATTCAGAGATCATGAATACGTCTTCCTGTCTTATCTGAAAGCTTTACAATTTAGCTTCTTAAAAATAGATTTTTCTTCTACAAGAAAGGCAAGAATATATAATGAGGAAAAGACTATCTTCAATAAGTGGTGCCGGGAAAACTGTGCAGCTACATGTTAAAAAATAAAATTAGAACATTTTCTCACACCATATACAAAATAAACCCAAAATTGATCACAGATCTAAATACAAGACCTGAAAGCATAAAACTATTAGGAGAACAGTAACCTCTTTGACACTGGTCCTAGAAATATTTTTTTTGGTCTATCTTCCCTGGTGGCTGAGAGAGTAAAGAATCTGCCTACAATGCAGGAGACCCGGGTTTCATCCCTGGGTCAGGAAGATTCCCCTGGAGAAGGGAATAGCAACCCACTCCAGTTTTCGTGCCTGGAGAATCCCATGGACAGAGGCGCCTGGTGGGGTACAGTCCATAGGGTCACAAAGAGTTGGACACGACTGAGGGATTAAACACAGACACACACTCAGGCAAGGGAAACAGAAGCAAAAGTAAAGCAAATGGGACCTAATCAAACTTCCAAGCTTTTGCACAGGAAGGGAAACCAGCAACGAAACATAAAGGCAACCTACTGATGGGGGAGAACACTTGCAAAGTATGTGTCTGATGAGGGGTTAATACCCAGTGTTATATCCGATATTAACATCCAATATATGAAGAACCATGCCACTCCATGTCAGAAAACCAGACAACCCAATTAAAACCTGGACACAGCACATGAAGAGGCATTTTTCCAAAGAAGATACACACGTGGCCACCAGGCACAGGAAAATACGTTCAATATTACTAGTTATTAGGAAGATGTAACTCAAAACCACAAGGTAGCCCCTCACGCCCATCAGAATGGCTATCATCACAAAGACAAGAAACAAAGCGTCGGGGAGGATGCGGAAAAGGGGAGCCTGGGCGTGCTGACCACTGAGGAAGACAGCATGGAGGCTCCAACTCCGAGATGATCCAGCAATTCCACTCCTGGATATTTAGCCAAAGAAAATGAAAACGATACTTTCAAAATATATATGCACCCCAATTCACAGCAGCCCAGGTGTGGCTGTTGTAAGTGCCCGTCAACAGATGAAAGGATAAAGGTGTGACCTATAGATACGCCAGAGTATTACGAAGCCACGAAAGAGGACAAGATTCGGCCACGAGCTCCCAGACGGATGGGCCCATCTTGTGCTTTGTGATGTGAGTCAGACAAAGACGCACACGCCATGCTTTCACGTACGTGAAATTTGAATCTGAAAACCGAAATGAACCACCAAAAGATTGTTGTGGTGAAATCTGAGTAAGAAGAGACAACTGCAGTCTAGTTAAATCGTAAAGGGTCCATCACTCCCCTGGTGGCTCAGTGGTAAAGAACCCACCTGCCAATGCAGGAGATTTGAGAGATGTGGGTTTGATCCCTGAGTGGGGAAGATCCCCCGGAGAAGGGAATGGCAACCCACTCCAGTATTCTTGCCTGCAGAATGCCACAGAGGAGCCTAGTGGGCTACAGTCCATGGGGTCACAAAGACTCAGATGCGACTGGGCCTCACACACACACACACACACGACCCTGAATCCACGGACGCCTTCCACCGGCGGCAACGCTGAACCTGAGCTTGACATCGAACGCGCCCTCCACCAGCCTGACAGGCGGCCCACGTACCGGCTCTGGTGACGGGCCCACAGCCGCTGGAGGCCGTGGTCGGCCAGGCCCTCCAGGACGAGGAAGTGGACCTTCCCGTCCAGCAGGTGGACGCCGGTGAGCACGTCCAGGTCGGGCTGCTCCTGGGTCTTCACCCGGATCTTGAAGGCGGACAGGATCTGTTGAATGTCCTCCAGCGGGTAGGAGTCCAGGGCCAAGGCCCTGGCGTTGATCATGGTGACGTCCTGCAGGAGGCTGTGCAGCAGGGAGAGCCGCCTGGACTCGAACACGAAGACCACGCGGCCGAACCGGGAAAGCGCGGGGTCGGCGCCGCCCAGCCCACCGCGCAGAGGCACCGCCACATCCACACGCAGCTTCAGCAGGCAGCTGGCCTCCAGGTAGTCCCCCGGCGGCATCAGCCCATGCGGCACGCCGTCCCTGGGGCCCCGGGGCCCCGCCGCGTGCCTGCTCCTGCGGCCGTGGCCCAGGGGGGCGGCCCAGGGCTCGCAGCTGCGCACAGGGGCGGCCAGGTTCAGGTACTTGTGGCCGAGGAGGAGGTCGGCAAAGCTGACCTGGGCCACGCCATGCGGGTCCCACATCTTCTCCTGGGTCTCAAAGGGGTTGCTCTCCGTGTCTCTGGGGGAGATGAGGGCCTGGAGGTTGAGGTGCGCATCCAGGGGGTCCTCCCCAAACAGGGTGGGCTTGCGGGAACAGCCCTCAGACTTGCGGTCCCGGTCGTGCACTTCTACCACCATGGGGGGCCCCTCCAGGTACTCCCTCAGGTCGCTGGGGTGCATGGCCCCTAGGAAGATGACGTTGACGTCCTGGAAGTGCACGTGGGTCCCGTGCGGCTGGCCCTCCGTGCAGTGCACCGGGGCCCTGTGGAACTGGTACCTGCAGTACACGGGGCTGCACAGCCGCTGCGGCGGCAGCGCCGGGGGTCACCCCCTGTCCCCATCCCCCTGCCCTCCAGGCAGCCCCCGCCCAGCGGCTCAGATCAGCACCGGGCTCATCGCCCCCCGCCCCCCACAACCGACAGCCCCTGTGGTCTTCGGTTCATCATCCACAAGCCCCAAGGACGGAGCCCGCTCTTCAGGCCACTGCGAGGACCCAGGGCCATGTGCAGGGCCCCAACGTGGCGGCTGGCAGGGCTCAGCGAGCCCCGAGGTCCCCCCACCATCCCCGGGATGGCCAGTGCCACGCGGACAGGCCCCGTGCCTCCTCACGTGCAGGGGCCAGGCACGGAGAAGGCGGAGAGGAGAGGCCTTCAGGACAGGGAACCCGTGTGTCCCAGACAGGCAGGTCGGGGGGCTGGCATGGGTCACCCTGAGCATACAGAGCGCCCACACAGAACTGGGGGCTGAGTGTAAGAGGCCTGGCAGGTGCAGGCCTGTGTCCACACGGAGACAGGAAAGCTTGCGTGCGCTAAGACTCCAGCATCAGAAGCTGCCCGTTTGCACAGCGTGTGGTCCGAACACACACCGCTGCTACCAGGGCACTGTTTATTTTCCTGAAATAAAGCCGATGCTGAAAGTATTTGACAATAATCCTGGGTGGGTTGCTATGGCTTCACTGGTACCCAAAAGAAATAATGAAGACTTTCTGGAGAAATCCACTTCCAACTTCCAACCCTGGCCTCAGAGAATTCGCGCTGAGAGACCTCAGGCTGGGGGACTCCTGGCCCCAGGAACCTGACATCCTCCGGGCCTGGCTGAGTGACCCTAAGTGCTGAGACAGGGCCGATGAGGGTACTTGTCACCAGGGCCCCGGGGACGGGGGACGGCAGGTGAGGGGCGGAAGGCCGGGAAGGGCTGCTCCGACCCCAGCCAGCCCAGCTCGCGCTCACCTCTAGTTCCCTGATGGGCACGGGCTGTGACGGGAGGGAAGAAACGCACTTGATCTTTATGGTCATGGGGTTCAGATCCTGCTTCTGCTCTTCTGTCATGAGGGGAACCTCAGTTTTCAGCGTCAAGAAACAATCTAAGATGTTGGCCGACCTCCCGCTGCTGTGGCTCACGACAGACTGCCATCCTGAGGACAGACAGACAGGGCAAGCCGATTCCCAAAGACAGCCCTGAGACCAGGCCAGAGGGGCCGGGGAACCGGAGCTCCGAAGACAAAGTCAGACCTCGAGGAGGAAAACCCGAGATACCGGTCACAACTGGGGAAGGCCCACAGGCACCATGTCTGCACCCCTTTCTCCACTGAGGCCTCATAGGTTCCCGAAGAGGATTTAAGTGTGTGCCTTGTTGAAAACGCTTTCGTTTCTTTATTTTTGGCTGGGCTGGGTGCTGGGTCTTCACGGCCGCGTGGGTTTTTTCCTGCTTGCAGCTGAGCGGGGGCTACTCCCTGGTCGCGGTGCCCCGGCTTCTCTCGTCACAGAGCAGGGGCTCTGGGTGCACGGCCGTCAGTAGTTGCGGCGTGTGGGCTCAGTCGTTGCGGTTTTGCAGCAGTGTGACTGCAGAAAGGACGCAGGACCTGGCCTGCTGCAGGGCACACTGGCTGGAGGACACTTTTCTCCTAAAAGGGGCCCATACATCTCAGCGGGAGGAGGCATACTGGGGAACACAAAAAAAAAAAAAAAAACCACACAAAAAAGCTAAGCCCCAGCTCTGCAAGCAGAGGGGCCTGCTTAGTTTCAAACCCTAGATCTGTTAGTCGCCGTGTGACCTACAAGCAGTCACACGCTCTTTGAAGCTCCATATCCTCGTGTGCAAGAGGGGCACAGATCCCGCCCGTCTCAGGGTGAAGAGGATGACGACGCCTTATGTGCAGGAAGGTGACGGACTCGTGGGCTCTGCTAGCATAGGGTCCGTGCACAAAAAGACCGATTTGCTTCTGTTCACGATGCTGGTAAGCATATGTTTAGGGCACTCGCACTCAAAGAGAGCAGCTGCTTCCAGAACAAGTCCTGGGCACAGACTGGGTATGTCTGCGGGGGCCACGGGCACCTCCTGGAGGACCCCTCCCTGCACCCTTGTGACTCTCTGCAACAGACCAACCACTTAAGGCCATCGCTGATTATGACCTGTGTTCTAGGACTTCGTCAGCCTTTTCATAGAAGACCGCCCAGTTTAGGACTCTCCAGTGCAAGTTCATGGCACCCCACTCCAGTCCTCTTGCCTGGAAAATCCCATGGATGGAGGAGCCTGGTGGGCTGCAGTCCATGGGGTTGCTAAGAGTCAGACATGACTGAGCAACTTCACTTTCACTTTTCACTTTCATGCGTTGGAGAAGGAAATGGCAACCCACTCCAGTGTTCTTGCCTGGAGAATCCCAGGGATGGGGGAGCCTGGTGGGCTGCCGTCTATGGGGTCACACAGAGTTGGACACGACTGACGCAACTTAGCAGCAGCAGCAGCAGCAATGCAAGTTCAGCTCAGTTCAGTCGCTCAGCCGTGTCCAACTCTTTGCAACTCCATGGACCGCAGCACGCCAGGCCTCCCTGTCCATCACCAACTCCCGGAGTTTGCTCAAACTCAGATGTCCATTGCATCAGTGATGCCATCCAACCACTGTCGTCCCCTTCTCCTCCCGCCTTCAATCTTGCCCAGCATCAGGGTCCTTTCCAATGAGTCAGTTGTTCGAATCAGGTGGCTAAAGTATTAGAGTTTCAGCTTCGGCATCAGTCCTTCCAATGAACATTCAGGACTGATTTCATTTAGGATGGACTGGTTGGATTTCCTTGCAGTCCAAGGGACTCTCAAGAGTTTCTCTAACACCACAGTTCAAAAGCATCAATTCTTTAGTGCTCAACTTTCTTAATAGTCCAGCTCTCACATCCATACATGACAACTGGAAAAACCACAGCCTTGACTAGACGGACCTTTGTTGGCAAAGTAATGTCTCTGCTTTTGAATATGCTGCCTAGGTTGGTCATAGCTTTTCTTCCAAGGATCAAGCGTCTTTTAATTTCATGACTGCAGTCACCATCTGCAGTGATTTTGGAGCCCAAGGAAATAAAGTCTCTCACTGTTTCCATTGTTTCCCCATCTATTTGCCATGAAGTGATGGGACCAGATGCCATGATCTCCATTTTCTGACTGCTGAGTTTTAAGCCAACTTTTTCTCCCTCTCTTTCACTTTCATCAAGAGGCTCTTTAGTTCTTGATTTTTTGCCATAAGGGTGGTGCCATCTGCATATCTGAAGTTATTGATATTTCTCCTGGCAATCTTGATTCCAGCTTGTGCTTCATCCAGCCTAGCATTTCTCATGATGTACTCTGCATATAAGTTAAATAAGCAGGATGACAATATACAGTCTTGATGTACTTCTTTGCCGATTTGGAACCAGTCTGTAGTTCCATGTCCATTTCCAACTGTTGCTTCTTGACCTGCATACAGATTTCTCAAGAGGCAGGTTGCGTGGTCTAGTATTCCCATCTCTTGAAGAATTTTCCACAGTTTGTTGTGATCCACACAGTCAAAGGTTTTGGCATGATCAAGAAAGCAAAAGTAGATGTTTTTCTGGAACTCTCTTGCTTTTTCAATGATCCAACGGATGTTGGCAATTTGATCTCTGGTTCCCCCACCTTTTCTAAAACCAGCTTGAACATCTCGAAGTTCATGGTTCACGTATTGCTGAAGCCTGGCTTGGAGAACTTTGAGCACTGCTCTACTAGCGTGTGAGATGAGTGCAATTGTGCCGTAGTTTGAGCATTCTTTGGCATTGCCTTTCTTTGGCGTTGCCTTTCTTTGGGATTGGAATGAAAACTGACCTTTTCCAGTCCTGTGGCCACTGCTGAGTTTTCCCAAATTTGCTGGCATATTGAGTGCAGCACTTTCACAGCATCATCTTTTAGGATTTGAAATTGCTCAACTGGAATTCCATCACCTCCACTATTTTTGTTCGTAGTGATGCTTCCTAAGGCCCACTTGACTTTTCACTCCAGGATGTCTGGCTCTAGATGAGTGATCACAGCATCGTGGTTATCTGGGTCGTGAAGACCTTTTTTGTATGGTTCTTCTGTGTATTCTCGCCACCTCTTCTTAGTATCTTCTGCTTCTGTTAGGTCCATACCATTTCTGTACTGTGCTCATCTTTGCATGAAATATTCCCTTAGTATCTCTAATTTTCTTGACAAATCTCTAGTCTTTCCCATTCCATTGTTTGCACTGAACGCTGAGGAAGGCTTTCTAATCTCTCCCTGCTTTTCATCTCCAATGCAAATACCTACTCAAAGCCGCATTCAGACGTTTCAGGCGGTGTCAGCCAGGATCCTGGGCAGCGGCTCAACCTCAGCACTACTGACGCTTGGGGACAGGTGGTCCTCTGTCGTGGGGACCATTCTGTGCATCGTGGCACGTTCACAGCCTCCCACTCCCACCTGTGAGCCCCAAACACGCTTCACACAGCGCCACGTATCCCCGGGGCAGAAGCGCCGGAGGTGACAGCCGCCGTCTCACGGAGGGAACACGGCAAGAGCGAGTGGCCCCCAGCAGGCCCGTGCGCGGACAGCCGCTGCACTTCAGCTTGACAGGGTCAGCCGTGTCGAGGGATCATCCGAGGACTCCAGCCGAAGAGTAGCGGGGCCAGTGTCCACACCACTCCTGCGTGGCGCGTGTGGTCTCTCCACTGTGGGTAAAAGGAAGAGCCCACTCCAGACACGGAAGCTTCGCTCACCACCAAGGCGCTCCATGCCTGTGGCCTAACCAGAAATTGAAGATGACCAAACATGATCGTGCTAGTTTGGGAATGTGTTGTTTTTCACTCGTTCAGTCACATCCAAATCTCTGCGACCCCGTGGACTGCAGCACGCCAGGCCTCCCTGTCCATCACCAACTCCTGGAGCACGCTCAAACTCATGTCCATCAAGTCAGTGACGCGATCCAACCATCTCATCCTCTGTCATCCCCTTCTCCTCCTGCCCTCAATCTTTCCCAGCATCAGGGTCTTTTCCAGTGAGCCAGTTCTTCGCATCAGGTGGCCAAAGTATTGGAGTTTCAGCTTCAGCATCAGTCCCTCCAGTGAATATTCAGGACTGATTTCCTTTAGGATGGACAGGTTGGATCTCCTTGCCATCTAAGGGACTCTTGAGAGTCTTCTCCACACCACAGATTAAAAGCATCAATCTCATGCTATTATATTTTATGGGAAAAGCAGCCTGCAGTTAGCTTGATGAGCCACGGCCATCTGCAGTTTGTGGCCACAGACCGTGGTGTTAGTGCCGGGGGGCAGGGGTCTCTGCTTGCCTTGCTGGAGGCACCTTGTGTGCAGCGGCCCCATCAGCAGCCGTCCTGGCAAAGGAGCAGCCTCCTCACCAGCAGCCTGTCTGATCCCGCTGTGTGCAGGGCTCCCTGCAGAGCTGTTCACACACAGCATCTTTTATGATCCTTTCTAGACCCCTGGGGGGAAGGGAGTCACTGTCCCCATTTCACAGATGAGGACACTGAGGCTCAGAGAAAGCAGGCAGCCCGCAGGGAAGCAGCTGAGCCAGAACCACAGTCGGTGCGTCACTCCTGCAGTCACAGCCATCACGGCAGAGCTTACGGGGAGGGGAGCCCAGGCACCTCTCGGCTGGCCTGCCAGACACGCCCCTCCAGCAGGCGTGTCTTCAGTCGGGCGTCCCCCTCCCCTCACTGCAGTCAGGAGCCGGCCGGGCAGGTCCCTGGGGCCCACCCACCTGGAGCAGCAGCGGTTCACGAAGCAGCGTGAACCCAGGACGCTGCCCCAGGCGGGGTCTCGGGGCGGCTGCATGGAGGCACAGTCCTTCTGGACAGGGCTCGGGCAGTGCACGAAGAGTCCCTGAAAACTCACTTTGGGTGGAACTGATCTTCAAAAATCTGTCTGGAAGTACAAACTGAAAAGTTAAGAGTGTTTCCTCAGAACATATCAACATCAACCCAAGTGCCTATGGGAACAAGAATTTTCCCAGCATTCCTGAACCTGGAGAGTGACCCTCTGAGTCTTCCTAAGCTTCCTCTTCAGATCACCCAGAAGACGGCTAGTTCACCCTGATGGTCAAAAAACGCAGAGTGAAGTAAGTCTAGGATTCCTTTCTCTGAAACAAGGATTCCCTCCACGTTACCTTTTTAAGACAAAGTCAGATAATTTTACTCAATCAGCTAATTTTTTCCATCATTTAAACACATGGACAGAATACCTATTTATTTTCAATCAAACCTAGTTTATAAATTGGGATGGATCTTGCAAAGCAAAAGACACAAACCCTTGTTCTGCCCCTAAGCTGTGTGTCCTCAGGGAAGCTGTTTGACACCGAAAAAACAGTGATGATGAGAACCACGCCCTATTCCACCAGCACCAGCACCACCAGTTCACTGGGTCAGAGTCGGTCCTGAGACGCCGGCGGCAGGACGTCAACGCTGCTTACCTGTCCCCATTTCCTGTACTGGATGTCTTAGGAGCAGCATTCGTACAAAGCAGCGCTTCAGCAAACAAACCCGGGCCGTCTGTTACCCTCACGTTTGCTTGGACTTTGCGATCAGACCTGGGTTGGAATCCTGGGTTCGCTTGCTTGCTGTGGGATCCCAGATGATGCGTGTGGCCTCTCTGTGCCTCCGTGTCCCGCCCTCAACAGTGAGGCCGCTCACCCCCGGGGTGTGGAGGTGGTGCCAGGTGGGGGCACAGTCCCCGCGGCGTCCCGTCATAACCCGCCTGCCGGCACTCCGGGCGCCTACCTGCCAGGAGCGGCAGGACCTCCAGCTGGATGGAAAAGCTGCCATGCTTTGCAGGGCCCGCCAGCCGCATATCTGTGCCGTCCTCCCAGTGAGATGTCCTCCTCCTCCTCTGCGACTTTCTCCTGCCATCTGACTCTTTCCGCTTAGCTGTGAGATCAGAGGAAGGGAGGAGCGTCAGGGAGGGCTCCCTGGAGTCAGAGGCTCTTGCCCCTCCCCAGCGGCGTCCACCTGTGGAGAGCAGGAGGAAATGAGGGGGTGTCCTGGTCCCCCCACCCACCGCTGCCCAGAGCCTGCCGTGCCGACACCAGCCACAGAAAACACCCAAGTTCTCCTCCACGTTGGCCCTTAACCATGGCGCAGGGCTGACAGCTGGGCCCTGGAGCTGAGCCATCACAGTTCCAGAACCAGTTCCTTGCCTCCTATGGGGCAAACGCCGTGACCAATCTGAGCCTCAATCCCCCTGTCTGTCGAAGAGAGAAGGGAAATGTCCATGAGAGGCTCAGCCAAGAACCCAGCTCAGATGACAGAACGCAGGCGCCGGGCGACTAAAACCGCAAGCTACTGGTTCCGTGGCGGAAAGACCGACGGGACCGACCGTGCTGGGCAAACGCCCAGGAACAGGCACACAAAGTGGGGCGCGCCAGGGGCCTAAGGGCGCGCTTCCCATCGGCGCGTGACTGAGGACACGGACTGTCCGTGTGGAGGCAAATTAAACCACCGGGCACCTCATGCCATATGCACAACGAGTTGCAGACTGAGGTGGAAAAACTTCACAACGATTAGAAGGATACTCGGGAGACTAGACTGCCGTCTGGATAAGCACAGGTTTCTAGACTGCTCCCCCGGATACGAACTGGGGAGGAACAGGTGAACGCCTGCTGCGCGTGACAAGACAGCCCCCGTGTGGGAAACGGGGAGACACAGCCCAGCCTGTGGCGCTTCCAGTGCGCGAACTATGCAGAATCATTCAAAAGACCCTAAAAAGTAAGCCCTGGGATCAATAGGAAAAATCATTTCAACGCAACAGAAGAGCATAAATGAAGACACACTGATAAGGCGAGGACTCCCAGATGCTCCCGACCCCGCGGATCAGGAACTGGGCCCTGACCTGCCAAGTGAGGGTGACGCAGAGGAGAAGTGGCAATTCTCGGTGCTGCCTTCAGGAGGGCAAGGAGGTACAACCAGGACTACACCAGCAGCATCTCCCGACGGACCAGCGAGCATGTCCTACACCCAGGAACCCACAGGGCAGGCGCCCAGAGCCTCCTGCGTGTGCTGGAGCCCCAGCAAGGACGGTCACCGCCGCTGGCAGCAATACGAAAGTGGTGACCAACAGATGGCTCTCAGCGAGGCCAGGAGGGGCGAAGAGGCCGGACTGGCATCAGTCAGTCAGTTTAGTTCCTCAGTCGTGTCTGACTCTTTGCAACCCCATGGACTGCAGCATGCCAGGCCTCCCTGTCCATCACCAACTCCCGGAGCCTACCAAAACTCACATCCATCGAGTCGGTGATGCCATCCAACCACCCCATCCTCTGCCGTCCCCTTTTCCTCCTGCCTTCAATCTTTCTGAGCATCAGGGTCTTTTCCAATGACTCAGTTCTTTGTATCAGGTGGCCAAAGGACTAGAGTTTCAGCTTCAGCATCAGTTCTTCCAATGAATATTTAGGACTGATTTTCTTTAGGACTGACTGGTTGGATCTCCTTGCTGTCCAAGGGACCCTCAAGAGTCTTCTCCAACACCACAGTTCAAAAGCATCAATTCTTAGGCGCTCAGCTTTCTTTATGATCCAACTCTCACATCCATACATGACTACTGGAAAAACCATAGCTTTGACTAGACGGACCTTTGTTGGCAAAGTAATATCTCTGCTTTTTAATAAGCTGTCTAGGTTGGTCATAGCTCTTCTTCCAAGGAGCAAGCATCTTTTACAGCTGCAGTCACCACCTGCAGTGATTTTGGAGCCCAAGGAAATAAAGTCTCTCACTGTTTCCATTGTTTCCCCATCTACCCATGAAGTGATGGGACCAGATGCCATGATCTTAGTTTTGTGAATGTTGAGTTTTAAGCCAACTTTTTCACTCTCCTCTTTCACTTTCATCAAGAGGCTTTTTAGTTCTTCTTCGCTTTCTGCCGTAAGGGTGGTGTCATGTACATATCTGAGGTTATTGATATTTCTCCCAGCAATCTTGATTCCAGCTTGTGCTTCATTCAGCCCGGCATTTCACATGATGTACTCTACACAGAAGTTAAATAAGCAGGGTGACAGTATACAGCCTTGACGAACTCCTTTCCCAATTTGGAACCAGTCTGTTGTTCCATGTCCAGTTCTAACTGTCGCTTCTTGACCTGCATACAGATTTCTCAGAAGGCAGGAAAGGTGGTCTGGTATTCCCATCTCTTGAAGAATTTTCTACAGTTTGTTGTGATCCATACAGTCAAAGGCTTTGGTGAAGTCAATAAAGCAGATGTTTTTCTGGAACTCTCTTGCTTTTTTGATGATCCAATGGATGTTGGCAATTTGATCTCTGGTTCCTTTGCCTTTTCTAAATCCAGTTTGACCATCTGAAAGTTCACGGTTCATATACTGTTGAAGCCTGGCTTGGAGAATTTTGAGCATTACTTTACTAGCGTGTGAGATGACTACAATTGTGTGGTAGTACAATTGTGTGGTAGTTTGAGCATTCTTTGGCATTGCCTTTCTTTGGGATTGGAATGAAAACTGACCTTTTCCAGTCCTGTGGTCACTGCTGAGTTTTCCAAATTTGCTGGCATATTGAGTGCAGCAGTTTAACAGCATCATCTTTTAGGATTTGAAATAGCATGTATTGACACAAATACATCACAGGAAAAGAGGCAGGTTCAGGGCTGCCCTGGCATGTCTGACTCTTTGTGACCCCATGGACTGTAGCCCCCAGGCTCCTCTGTCCGTGGGGATTCTCCAGGCAAGAACAGTGGAGTGAGTTGTCATTCCCTCCACCAGGGATGTTCCCGACCCAGGGATGGGTTAAGGAGATGCTCTGCTGCAGTTACAGCCGAGCGGATGGGAACAGGGGGCAAGTGTCCTGTGTGCTCGCTGTAGGACCCTGGAGACTCAACAGTTTGCTGAAAACCTGGTGAGGAAATCTAAGCCAAGGAGGAGGAGGTGGACTCAGGGATCCGAGGATCCTCGCTGGGAGCCTGACTCTCAGATACACGCTTCCAAGAGCGGCTCCTGGGACCTGGGATGCAGTTTCCCCGGTTCCACCCTAAGAAGCCCGCACCTTCTCAGCTTCCAAAGGGTCTCTCCACACACGCCGCAGCCCACATACCTATCCTACACAGCACTGATCACATGGAGGTGTAATTAACTTTCTGGACGTCTCTGGTCAGTATTACAGATTTTCATGTCCCCCATTCCCTGGTGACTGAGATGGTTAAGAATCTGCTTGCAATGTGGGAGAGCTGGGCTTCATCGCTGGGTTGGGAAGATCCCCTGGAGGAGGGCATGGCCACCCACTCCAGTATTCTCGCCTGGAGGATCCCGTGGACAGAGGAGCCTGGCGGCTGCAGTCCCTGGGGCCGCAGAACCAGACACGACCGAGCCACTAAGCACATACACAGAACACCATGGACAGGAGCCCAGAAACGCCGGCGGCAAAGGATGGTGGACGGCCCAGCGGCGAGACAGGCTGAGCCAGTCAAAAGCTGCACCGAGTATTTTTCACTTTTGATTAAATGGGAACCTTATCGAAGAATTCTGAATCTGAAACATTTCATAATTCTCTTTCAGGCCCAGTCACACTACAAAGTCCCCAAATCCCACCCTGACTTACTCTGAAATTTCTGCTTCTCTAACAGGTTTGTCAAGCTGCTAAGTGATGGCTTCTCAATTAGCTCCTTTGCCTCCGTCGTGGTTGCCCCTCCCAAAGAAGAAACCGGTTTGGAATCACCCCATCTAGAAAATGCACAAAGAGAAAGAAAAATATAGGGAAGTGAGACAAACTAGGGATCGGAGCTGAGAATCTATCTACTGGATTGAACGTGAGTAGATTCTCAAAAAGATGACACTGCCTTCCTTTAAAGCACTGCCTCTTAAAATTTCAACGTGCATTTGAGTCACCAGGGAATGTCACTGAAAAAATGCAGATTGTAGGTCAGCAAGCCTTGGGTGGCCCTGAGACTCCCACCCCTAACAAAGTCCCACTAATGATGAGGCTGCTACTCTGCAGACAACCTTGCACTATCAATTATAATGATTAAAAATATATTATTGATTAAAATAAAATCAACTGAAAACTCTAAAATATCTAGGAATTCACTTACAGGAATTACCCACAACATCTACAGGGGAAAAAAAAAAAAAAAAAGTAACCCTATTAAAAGCCATAAAGGAGGAACAGAATTAGGTGAAAAGATAAACCATGATCACGGATGGGGGAACTTCATAATGTAAAAATGTCAATTCTCTCCAAATAAATCTATAAATTCCTGCAAAAAACACTTTTAACCAACATTTTCAAATGATGTGCTCTGAGTCACTGTGCTGAACAGAAGAAACTGATGCCGTGTTGTGAATCTCCTGGGCTTCAATACAGCCTTTTGTTTAATGACAGTTCTCTGGGTCCTTCCCATGCCATCCCCCCAAGTCTCGAGGCGGATCTCCCTTCACCCCCTGGTCCCCACAGCGTCTGAGAAGTCCCCTTCTCTGGTTTCCCCCTTAGGCTCCAGCAGGTCCGAGAGCAACTGCCCTCCGAAAGGAGACACAGTGGACTCAGCTGTCCAGTGGTATGGGTTGGGATCCTGGCTTTACCAACGCCCCAAGCCTCCCAAGGATTCTAGTTTTATAACTCTGTGCCAACCACTTAGCCGCGAAGTCCCTTTATGGAGAAAATGGAGATGGTGATGCCGAATGGAGATGGAGAGTGACGAAGCTGAGGGTAATACGAAATGCACTGCTTCACACAGAAGCAGGGGCCTGACACATAACACAGGCTCAGAGGACTCAGAGTACCTTTCTCGGTTCTGTGCCCCCACCTGGACTGCGTGAGCTCCTGGTTAAGTGAGACTACCAAAACTCCACGTGACTCTGGGAGGGGGGCTTGCGGGGCAAGAAGAAGAGGAGGCCCCTTTCCCACACCCCGAAAAACAGCACGGGGCCCTCCTTACTGGACTGTGGCAAGCTCTTCCGACCTGAGTAGCTTTTCGTGGTCCTCGGGGTTCCCGGGAAGAGTTTCCGCATCTGCTGGGAGGGAACCCGACCACATGAGCCAGCGTCTCCAAGCCTCCCACTCTGTACGAGCTCACCAAGAATGAGGGCCCTGAACACGTTTGCAGCGCCAGCCCCCGAGCCGCAGTCCCCAAGCGTTCAGCAAAATGTCTGCGGATGACACACGACTGAATGAATGAATATACAGATAACTATGATTATTTGGAAAAACGGAGGCAAGACTAGGCCTCTAGATCCTCATGTAATACTCCTCAGAGAACAAAACAGAAGTCTGTTATCTATGCAGCCAGCCGCTTCAGCGCTGTTCACACTAGAGACTCCTGAAAACACTCCCGTTTCCTTTATTCCCACCGACAGCAAACAGTTAAGCAAACCACAGTGGTGCTAGCGGATGAAACACTCTGAAGCCACCACACGAGAAGTTTATGGAAAGTTGTTAAGGAAATAGACGGTGAGGATGCAATGATCTCACACTAGAAGATTATGGACCCAGAATAACCTCATCTGTATTAAAAAAAAAAAAATCTCAGCACGAAAACAAAAGAATCTGCCATAACGAGATAACCAAGACATTGCAGTGTTTGTTGCTGGTGACGGAACAATCCATTATGTTCCCTGCGTGTTTTATGCTTTTCTGTATTTACTGACTGTTCTAAAATCAAACGAAAGCTATGTAATGTCTCCACTGAGAGACGGGTTTTTTGTAAGTGACCAAAATGAAAGAATCAACTGCAGTGATTCGGTGCGGAGCACGAGGCCCCCGGCGGACGCCAGTGCGCACGCGTCACCCGGGACCCCGCCTTCCCGCCGGTCCGCGCTCGGCGCGCCCACGAAGGCCGCCTCCGCTCACCGTGCGCTGGCTTCAAGGATCTTCTCGGTTTTTCGGGCTTCTCTGGTGCGTGGTCCTGGCACTGCTCCTCTTTGACGTGAACGCCCTGTTCAGACAATCTTCTCTGACTTAAAACCAAATTTTTCACTTCCTCTAGAACACAGGAGGAGACCGCATGGCTGACTCGGCTCATCAGAAACACTGCTTATCCCCTAGGCGAGTGTCCCCCTCAGTTAGTGCTGGAGCAGTAAGACGGGGAGCCGCCGGGGGAGCCGCCGGGGGCGCCGCCTCCCAACACCAGGACCCGCCCAGCCCGCCGGCACCGGCTTCTCCCAGGCAGGGTCCCTAGGCAGGTGCCTGTGCTGCGTTAGGCGCTCACCCTGCACTGGAAGGAAGGCACCACCGCCTGCCCTCTTAGAGACGCTTCTGTCACCCTTGTGTGGGCAGGGGACCCACCCTTTACCAAGGGCGACGCCCCTCGGGGTCGCCCCACCTGTCAGTGGGGGGCGGGCCAGCGGGGCAGAGGGGGAGAGGGAAGGCTAAAGAAGACGGCAGAGAGAGGTGAGACCGGCCGAGGTACTGGAGGATGGACGGCACTCTGGGAACAAGAAATTTGGCCAAGAGCCCCTGGTGCCTCGAGGCTGGCCCTGCAATGTGGAGAAGCCTCGCGTCTTCAGGGGTCAGGGCTGGACCTGGGGTGCAGGTGATGGTGATGATGAGAAAGAAGGCTCGGGGCGCCGGGGGCACGATGCCTTCGAGACTGGACTCGGACATCAGACTTGGTTCCCGAAGACGCGCGGCAGCCGTGAAAAGCCGCAGAGCTGCCAAGCGCCAGGGTCTTAGGGGTGATACAGGAAGGTCAGGGAGCGAGGCGGCAGAGAGGAGACAGGGGAAAACGTGCGTGCAGACGGAGGAGGCAGGTGAGGGTAGAGAGCCCTGGGAGAGCCACACCAGGCAGGGTCACCAAGCAGGCGCTGGGCTGGGGGCAGCGGTGGCCGAGAGTGGTGGGCACGGCAGGAGCCAGCCACGACCTGGGGCTTCAAAGGGTCATTGGCCAGCGCTGAGAGCGGACAGAGGTGTCACTGTGCTGACGGACGCCAGCACGGGCCCCTGAAAACCAGACGCGCCCAACTAAGGGACGCGGGCTTTCTGCTGTCAACTGGTGAGAAGCCACCACGTCCTGGGAACATTTCAAGTCAAACCCAGACACCTGACTTACCGGAAGATCCCATGTCTTCCATAAACCCGGAAGGCTTTAGCCGATAATACTTGACTCTTTTCGAAACCTTTTCCTTGGTGTCCCAGACCTTCAAGGTGATTTTGTGAAAATTTATTTTCTTCAGTAACTCCTTGGTCACGTTGATGTTGAAAGCTTGGGTCCACGACACCCAGACCCTGTCCCCTTCTTGCCACGGCCTGATGGTCTGTGTGAGAGGACAAGAGACTCTCAGGGGCCAAGATCTGACCGTTGGCGCGGCGAGCCGGGCCCGGCCCTCCGCCTGTCTGTCTGTGTGTCCCGACCTCTCCTGGCTCCCAGCTCTCGTCGGGAATCAGGAAATGGGTGCCGGGAACAGGGGCCTGCGCACCTCTAGGTTCCTCGGAAAAATAAAAGTAAAAGCAATTCCTGCAGAGATGTCCTTCCCAGGGGCTCTCCATCCTGCCCCGAGCCTGCCCTAGCGCAGCGTGCCCGCGCGCAGGAGCAGACGCCCATACTCACGCGCACACACACGAAGAAACAGCAAGAGCTGCCAGAACTCTGCAAACACCAAAGAAATTCTTAGGTTGAAGATACCTGCACAGACAACCCTTGGGTCGCCATTATTAGGTTCTTGCACGTTGGCATTCAGTAGATCTCGGGTGGGGCCCAAGGTCTTGAATTTCCAGCAAGTTCTAGGGGAAGCCAGCATTCTTTGTGGCTCCTGCTGTTTCTTATGGTTATCAGACTACATGCAAGGCCAGACACACACACACAGACACACACACGGGGACACACACACAGAGACACACACGGAGACACACATACGGAGACACACACAGAGACACACACACAGAGACACACAAACACAGACACACACACAGAGACACACACACGGAGACACACACATGGAGACACACACGGAGACACACAAATACACACACGGAGACAGAGACACAAACAGACACACACACACACACGGAGACAGACACACAGAGACACACACAGACACACACACAGAGACAGACGGAGACACACACACACACACGGAGACAGACACACAGAGACACACACAGACACAGACACACACGCACGCTCACCTTTACTCCCGAGTCCAGGAACACTTTGGCCACGGTGGGAAACAGCAGCACGTCGACTTTCTTAGGCTCCGCACCGTCCGGCAGGAGGGAGTACTCGACGTGGTAGTAGCGGTGAACCTTTGCCACGGGCTTGTCCGTTTTAGGCGGTCGCCTGTATTTTTCAACCAAACTCGAAAATTTCCCTTTATGACCTGGAGGACACAGATGGAGTGAGTCCCGCCCTAACCTCACGTGGGAAGGCAGAGCCATCTCCACGACTCCCTGCTCCCAAGAAGAGCCGGAGGCGGGGGCCTGTGCAGCCACCCGCTCGGCGTGAGGGTGTGTGTCGGGCCCTCGGCTCACGACTCTGAGGCCAGCATCCCCGTAAAGGTGTTAAAACCAAACATCACAGCACGACGGGGTCCGTGCAACATCAGCGGCGCAAACACGACCAGAGTAGGGGTTTGCGGGCCGGGGGGTGAGTATCCTGGGGGAGCACCCTGGGGGGTATCCTGGGGGTTACCCTGGGGGCACATCCTGAAGGGTATCCTGGGGGGGTACCCTGAGCGGGTACCCTGGGGGATGGGGGATATCCTGTGGGGATATCCTGGGGGGGTATCCTGCAGGGGGTATCCTGGGGGGTACCCTGGGGAATGAGGGATATCCTGGGGGGGTATCCTGCAGGGGGTAACCTGGGGGGTACCCTGGGGAATGGGGGATATCCTGGGGGTGTATCCTGAAGGGGGTATCCTGGGGGGGGTACCCTGGGGGATATCCTGGGGGAGTACCCTGGGGGGTACCCTGGGGAGGTATCCTGGGGGATATCCTGGGGGTGTATCCTGCAGGGGGTATCCTGGGGGGGGTACCCTGGGGGATATCCTGGGGGAGTACCCTGGGGGGTACCCTGGGGAGGTATCCTGGGGGATATCCTGGGGGGGTATCCTGCAGGGGGTAACCTGGGGGGTACCCTGGGGAATGGGGGATATCCTGGGGGTGTATCCTGCAGGGGGTATCCTGGGGGGGGTACCCTGGGTGGGTATCCTGGGGGATATCCCGGGGGAGTACCCTGGGGGGCACCCTGGGGAGGTATCCTGGGGGGTATCCTGGGGGGTATCCTGGAAGGGTACCCTGGGGGGTATCCTGCAGGGGTATCCTGGGGGAGGGTACCCTGGGTGGGTATCCTGGGGGGTATCCTGGAAGGGTACCCTGGGGGGTATCCTGCAGGGGTATCCTGTGGGGGTACCCTGGGGGGCACCAGCATATCCCAGGGGCTGTCAGCAAGTCGTGCAGGGACAAAGCTGGCAGACACCCCAGCCTGAGCCCACCAAAACCCCACCAAGGAAGCTGTGAGACGTGGGGTGGCGGGGCGGGCAGACACAAAGGGAGTCTGGGCTTCCCCAAGAGGCGCAGCCTCCCAGGCCTGGCCTTGACCGTCAGCTGGGACCTCCAGGCTGAGTGTTAACACCACGAGATGATTCAGGAACCCCACACGGCTTCCTCTGAGCCGCCTTCTATAAGACTGACAGTTTTAAAGGTCTCACTGTAAAGTGTCGATGGTGTGTCCCCCAGGAGGCTGCTGAACATGGGAGGTGCCCCCAAGGTCTCCAGGAATGAGCTTCTCACAGCCGTCCTCAGGGGCAGGAGGAGTCCTGGTGAGGGGAGGTGACGAGGAAGCTGGCAGCTTCGCAGACCTGCCTCCAGACTCAAGCCGCCGCGGGCCAGCAGGTCACACACTCTCTCACTGCCTATCCACAGGTTTGCAGATGCTACAGCACGGCAGCGAGCAATGCAACAATATCGATCCCAAAAAAGGCGGGCAGTGCAGCAATATGGATCCCAAAAAAGGCGGGCAATGCGACAATAGCTATCCAGAAAGTTAAGGCGCTTACTCCTTGGAAGAAAAGCAATGACAAATCTAGACAGCATATTAAAAAGCAGAGATGATACTTTGCCTATAAAGGTCCATCTAGTCAGAGCTATGGTTTTTCCAGTAGTCACACGTAGTTATGAGAGTTGGACTAAAAAAAGACTGACAGCGAAGAATTGATGCCTTCAAACTGCGGTGCTGGATAAGACTCTTGAGAGTCCCATGGATAGCAAGAAAATCAAACCAGTCAATCCTAAAGGAAGTCAACCCCAAATATTCATCGGAAGGACTGAAGCTGAAGCTCTAATACTTGGGCCGCTGACTCGCTGGAAAAGACCTTTATGCTGGGAAAGACTGAGGACAGGAGGAGAAGGGGACGACAGAGGATGAGATGGTGGGACAGTATCACGGACTCAAAGGACATAAGTTTGAGCAAACTCCAGGAGATAGTCAAGGACAGGGAAGCCTGGCATGATGCAGTCTGTGGGGTCGCAAAGAGTCAGACACAACTGAGCGACTGAACAACAATCCAAAAAACATAAACACACATCTTAAACCCAGCAATTCCACTTCTTGAGATTCAGGCTACACAAGGATCCACACATAAGCCCAGAAATGTCCACACAACGATGTCTGCTGAATAATTGGAGACAACTTACATGTTCACCAACACGGGGCAGGGTAAATTAGACACACGGGATGGACCGCTACAGCACACAGGTGTTTAAAACCAACACCGACAAAGCAAACCAAGTCTGCGACTATCCGATAAGACATCTGAGATACACCATCAAAGTTTTAAGAAGCAAGTTGTAAAATAGGATACGTAGGGTCTCATTTTTCTAAAACAAACAACTTGAATAAACATTCATGGATAAGTTCATAAATATTCAGGTATTTAAGGAAAAAACATTGAAGCTAGAGTTTTATACCTAACCAAAGAGATAGGTTCTTCAAAGATACTGATGCTGTAAAAATACTTTCAGGCAAGGTCTCTTTAAGTGGAGCTGCACAGCGATCTATTTTATAAACGCCTTTGGAGAAACGGCCAAAATAAGAAAAACAAGTCTAAGAGAGCCTGCAAGAGATGCGAGGTTGAAGGTGATCAAATAACCACCAGTATTCTTTGGGGCGGTGTTTGCAGGTACCTTTTGCATGTTTGCATGGTATCAACAGACCATTATACACACACATACCATTATACATAAAGGAGGTCACACCCAGTGACAAACAGTTCAATTTCCAAGAAAAGGTAGGTCAGTTTTGAACATGGTGTACATCTAAGCAAACAGTTTACAGAATATCTGAAGCAGTCGTCAGCAGAACTACAAGGCGATGCTGAATTAATCACCACGGGCGGAGATTTCAAGCAGGACAACAAAAAAGACATGTCAGAAAATGGAGAACCGTGTGATGTGCTGAGGAATGAACCTGCCTCAGCTGCAAGAGGCCGTGCTCCACACACTTCAGATGCGACGGAAGAGGCTGAAGACCACGCAGATAGAGGGACAGACCACGTGCGACTGGATGGGGGAGCCACCACCCAAAGCAAACTGCAGACTCCACACGCTCCCTTTCACATCGTCAGTGGCACCCTTCACATACCCAGAACAAAAAAAAGGTTAAATTTGAACGGAAACGCAAAAGACCCTGAATACCCAAAGTATTACTGAGAAAGAGGAACGGAGCTGGAGGACTCTGGCTTCCTGACTCCAGGCTACACTACAGAGCTATAGTGATCAAAGCACTATGGTACAAATACAGATCAATGGAACAAAATAGAGTATCCAGAGACGAACCTCACGCACCTGTGGTCACCTAATAAACAACAGAGGAGGAGAGAATATAACAATGGAGAAAAGACCGCCTCTTCAGTAAGTGGTGCCCGGAGACTGCACAGCTGCACAAAAGGATGGAATGAAGACATTTTCTGACACCATACACAAAAACACACTCAGAGGGATTAAAGATCTACATTTAAGACCGGGTAAAATTCCTAGAGAAAAACATAGGCAGAACACTCTCTGACATAAATTGCAGTAATATTTTTGGGGCTCCGTCTCCTAGATTGATGGAAATAAAAAGAAAACTAAACAAATGGAATCTAATTCAACTTAAAGGCTTTTGCACAGCAAAGGAAACCACAGACAGAATGAAAAGACAACCTTTTCTGGGAGAAAATATTTGCAACAGATTCTACTAACACGGAATTAATTTCAAAAACATACAAACAGCTCATACAGCTTAATATCAAAAAAAGAAAAACCCAATCAAAACATGGGCAGAAGACACAGACATTTCTCCAAGACACAGAGATGGCCAAGAGGCCCGTGGGAAGTGCTCCATGTGTCACAACCACCAGTGAAATGGAAAAGCAAAGTACAAAGCGGTGTCACCTCACACTTGAGAGGGTAACAGGCAGGGAGGCCAGGGGTCTCCAAGCGGAGGAAACAGCCTGCAAGTGTCAGACGTTTTTATCTCTCACAAGCGGCAGGAGGAAACAAACTAGCGATATTTTGTCCTTTTCTATACAAATTTAAAAGGAGGTTTCTCTTAAAATACTGTGTTGCCATGATGACACCTGGTTTCACCTGAAGTTAACTATTCTCAAACCTAGAGATAACCAGTGCATTTGTCTTATGGAAATGTTTGTCTTAAGCTATGCTAATGTATTATACATTTACCCCAAACTCTGTCTTCAAGCCGGTTCCACCTCTTGGCTCAGAACCTACTTGACAAACCAGTTTATTATACTCAGATATTGTTCCCCTAATCTAGGTAAACGAAACTATTTGTATGGTGATCTGCCCTTCTTCAAGATTCAAATTAATCATTTTATGGCCCAGAATGAACCATTTGGTGCCAAGATTATCCCAAAATGCATCTTATGGGTGAGGGGCCTGGTGCCATTCTGAGTTTTAAGACATTCCTTTCTTTTATAAACACACTGTTAGTTTATAACATCCAGCTGAAGACCAGCAGGGGGGTACTCTTTCTGGCTCCTTCTGATGCCTATGTTAGAAGCTTTCTCTATCTCTTTGATACTTTAATAAAACTTTATTACACAAAAGCTCTGAGTGATCAAGCCTTGTCTCTGGCCCCGGATTGAATTCTTCTCCTCTGGGGGCCAAGAATCCTGGCGTCTTTGTGTGATTCGACAACAACCTTTCACACTGATCAGAATGGCCATCATTAAAAATCTACAAGTAGATTTTGATCCAGTACATCTGAGAATCTGCATTTAAACCCAGAATTAGGGGATTCACAATCAGCTTATGGGGGTGGGGAGTGCCTTAATCTCTTCTTTATCTGCAGAAAGCATAAATAACATCACCAGCCACTACAACAAAGCTGGTGGGGGTGATGGAATTCCAGCTGATATTTCACATCCTAAAAGATGACGCTGTGAAAGTGCTGCACTCACTATGCCAGCAAATTTGGAAAACTCAGCAGTGGCCACAGGACTGGAAAAGTTCAGTTTTCATTCCAATCCCAAAGAACGCAATGCCAAAGAATGTTCAAACTACCGCACAACTGCACTCATCTCACATGCTACCAAAGTAATGCTCAAAATTCTCCAAGCCAGGCTTCAACAGTACGTGAACTGTGAACTTACAGACGTGAGGGCTGGATTTAGAAAAGGCAGAGGAACCAGAGATCAAATTGCCAACATCCGCTGGATCATGGGAAAAGCAAGAGTGTTCCAGAAAAACATCTACTTCTGCTTTCTTAACGTCACCAAATCCTTTGACTGTGTGGATCACCACAAACTGTAGAAAATTCTTCAAGAGATGGGAATACCAGACCACTTTACCTGCTTCCTGAGAAATCTGTGTGCAGGTCAAGAAGCAACAGTTAGAACGGGACATGGAACAACAGACTGGTTCCAAATAGGAAAAGGAGTACGTCAAGGCTGTATGTTGTCACCCTGCTTATTTAACTTCTATGCAGAGTACATCATGAGAAACGCTGGGCTGGATGAAGCACAAGCTGGAATCAAGAATGCCAGGAGAAATATCAATAACCTCAGATATGCAGATGACATCACCCTTATGGCAGAAACTGAAGAGGAACTAAAAAGCCTCTTGATGAAAGTGAAAGAGGAGAGTGAAAAAGTTGGCTTAAAACTCAACATTCAGAAAACGAAGATCACGGCATCCGGTCCCATCACTTCATGGGAGATAGATGGAAAAACAAAGGAAACAGTTAAACAGACTTTATTTTTGGCTCCAAAATCACTGCAGATGGTGACTGGAGCCATGAAATTAAAAGACGCTTGCTCTTTGGAAGGAAAGACCAACCTAGACAGCATATGAAAAAGCAGAGACATTACTTTGCCAACAAAGGTCCATCTGGTCAAAGTTATGGTTTTTCCAGTAGTCATGTATGGATGTGAGAGTTGGACCCTAAAGAAAACTGAGCACCGAAGAATTGATACTTTTGAACTGTGGTGCAGGAGAAGACTCTTGAGAGTCCCTTGGACTGCAAGGAGATCCAACCAGTCCATCCTAAAGGAGATCAGTCCTGAATATTCACTGGAAGGACTGATGGTGAAGCTGAAACTCCAATCCTTTGGCCACCTGATGCGAAGAACTGACTCACTGGAAAAGACCCTGATGCTGGGAAAGACTGAAGGCAGGAGGAGAAGGGGACAACAGAGGATGAGACGGTTGGATGGCATCACCGACTCAATGGACATAAGTTTGAGTGAACTCCGGGGATGGTGATGGACAGGGAGGCCTGGCGTGCTGCAGTCCCTGGGGTCGCAAAGAGTCGGACACAACTGAGCGACTGAACTGACTGACCGCACTGAGCCTCCTGGGACTTTGAGAGGATTGAGTCTGTGACACCACTCCCTGCCTGGCCCACAGTGAGCCCTAACAGGACGGTTTCTCTCTGGACCTCTGGTCCTGGCATCGGCCACCCCACTTAGGGGAGCCTCAAACTCGTGGCAAAGGTCAGTGGTGCACCCCTCCCCGCAGAGCGTGGTGGAATTCGGCCCTATGGCTCACCTGAAGTCAGCGGGAAGGCCAGAGAGATGATGAACGTGCAGGGGACCACGTGGGGCATGTGGGAGGTGAAGGCGCTGGCGGGCCTCTCTGGGGACTCGCTGCTGCACCGGTGGTCTGAGTCCGACTCCTGGGCCCAGGCCCTGTCCTTCAGGTACTCGTCGGCTTCACACTCGCTCCCCGACTGGTGAAAGCTGCCCATGGAGGACGCGGGGCCCATGCTGGCCTGGTCCTCGTCCTCCCACTCCCAGGCCTGCAGCGACATGCTGCAGGGAGGCCCAGGCGGCTGCAAGGAAAGGGAGGCGCTGCGGCCACCCCAGGGCTCCTGAAGGGAAGCTGAGATCCCGCAGGGGACCCACCCTCCTCTTCGAGTGCCCTGCTCCGTCCCCAGCGACCAGCCAAGGCCTCGGACACTGCCGGCCACGCAGAGAGAACCCAGTCAAGACTGGAGGAAACACAGAAAATGGTGCCGTCAGTAATCACGATACACAGCCGGTTCCTCCAACTAGCGGCCCGCCTTCCCACTCCTAGGTGTGGCTCCTTTCACCAGCGTCCATCGGGGGCCTGAGTCCCATTCCCCAGGAAGCGCAAGGAGGGGTAGGAAGGAAGCCCCCTCTGCTCCCGCAGAGCCGGTCTCGGGTTAGCTGTACCCAAGCCCAGTGTGAGCTTGTCATCCGGGGACAGCACGCTGACACCAAGGGGGGCCAGGACCGTCCAGGCTAGATCCGCCCGGGGCCACCGGAAAACGCTGAGGAGCTTGCCCAGATGCACTGGGGGCCGGGTGGGTGGGGTGTGTAGGGGGTACCTGCGGCACCTGCTTGGAGACACGCTGGCCAGTCACGTGGGCTCGGACCACGACGTCGGTCAGCTTCCACAGCCGACTCGGCTAGAAGGCTACTAGGACGCAGTCTGTGCGCCCCGCCGGTAGGGAGGCCCGAGGACCCGCCTCCTAACTAAGTTTGACGGTTGCTAGGAGACGCACGTGGCCCCGGGGCGACGCTCCCCTCTTGGGGGCGGGGCTATCCTGGGGGCGGGGCTCCCCGCTTCAGCCGCTGCACAGCCGCCTGGGCGAGATTCCTCAGCTCAGTTCAGTGCAGTTCAGTCGCTCAGTCGTGTCCGACTCTTTGCAACCCTATGGACTGCAGCACGCCAGGCCTCCCTGTCCATCACCAACTCCCGGAGCTTACTCAAACTCATGTCCACTGAGTCGGTGATGCCATCCAACCATCTCATCCTCTGTCGTCCCCTTCTCCTCCTGCCTCCAATCTTTCCCACCATCAGGGTCTTTTCCAATGAGTCGGTTCTTCGCATCGGGTGGCCAAAGTATCGGAGTTTCAGCTTCAGCATCAGTCCTTCCAGTGAATATTCAGGACTGATTTCCTTTAGGATGGACTGGCTGGATCTCCTTGCAGTCCAAGGGACTCTCAAGAGTCTTCAACACCACAGTTCAAAAGTACCAATTCTTTGGTGCCCAGCTTTCTTTATAGTCCAACTCACATCCATACATGACTACTGGAAAAACCATGGCTTTGACTAGATGGACCTTTGTCGGCAAAGTAACGTCTCTGCTTTTTCATATGCTGTCTAGGTTGGTCACACGGTTTGTGGGACCTTATTTCCCTGACCACGGATTGAAGCTGGGCCCCTGGCAGTGGAAGCACCGAGTCTTAGCCACTCACTGGACGACGGGGGAATTGCCTCGGGCCCATTTCTTTTCGTTTATTTATTTGGGGCTGTGCTATTTCTCTGTTGCTGCGCGAGCTTTCTGCAGTTGTGGTGAGTGGGGCTGTAGTGCACCAGCTGCTCACTGCGGTGGCTTCTGTTGTGGAGCACAGGCTTCAGAGCGCAGACTTCAGTGGCCACAGCGCTCAGGAGTTGTGGCATGGAGGCTTAGTTGCTCTGAGACACGTGGGATCCTCCCAGATCAGGGTTCCAACCTGTGTCTCCTGCATCGGCAGGGGGAAACTTAACCACTGGGCCACCAGGAAAGTCCAGGGCCCATTTTTAATAGACAGAAGTAAAACGATGTCTAAACACTCAGCTAATCCCCCCAACCAAGACTCTTAAAAATGTAAAAGCTTCAACACCAGAAACGACAGCTCTCAGACAATCCCAGATGCTCCAGGGGACTGGGCAGGATGACGCACACTTTCTGACAAACAGCTTGACGACATCAAGGGCTTGTAAAGTGTCCACACCCCTCGGCTGGGCAATAAGTCGCCCCGGAGACAGAGCCAACTGTTGACAGTGTTGCTGGAATGGAGAGAGACCACCGCAATGTCCACCTCCTGGGTCAGTCCTAAGCGGGCGCGTGGACCAGCCTTCGAGAAGAATGCTGCCCGGGAATGCTAATGATGGCAGAGCCACTTAGCAAGATGGCTGATGTGCAAAGAAAGAGCCCGACAGCAGCATCCCAACTCATTTCTTTATGTCAAGTTTAAGGAGGTACAACTGAAACGTCCCGTAAAATTCACCCTTGTAAGTGCTTTGATTGACGTATAACAGTCATGTATTAATAACTTCCACGCCAATGAAGACAGAACATCCCGTCACTCCCACAGCTCTTTCATGCCCAAATGCATGGAAAACATCTGAAAACAAGGCATCAGAAGAGCTCTGTTCTTCTCTTGTTGGCGCCATGGGGGATGTTTTTGCTTTTGAGCATTTTTCTGGGCTGTTTGAAGACCCTGTGAACAACATACTATTTGGAACGGCTCAAACAATACTGAGCTGACTTCAGAAACATCGCTCCTCTCTGAGGGCCTCTCCCGCCCACAGACACTCGCCCATCCCCCAGCCCAGACAAAAGCGCAGAAGACTTCCGAGTTTGCTCACTTGGAATCTGAAACAAAAACCGGAATGATTTCAGAGGCGCCTGGTAACACAGCCCCACAGACAGACAAGCCTGACAGCCCCCCATTATCACCCCACACTCCCCTGCCCCCGCGGAGCTGCGGGGGGCGGAGGCCAGGCGCCGGCTCCAGGCAAGATATTTAAAGGCTTTGAATACTGACCGCTGAAAGGATTCCCTCCCCAAAAGCAGTCGCCAGCTGCAGCGACAGGGTCATCGGCCCTCAGCATTAACATGAGACTGAGTCAGATTCGTCTTCAAGATGCAGCTCAGAAGTTCAAGCCAGGTTCCAGACACAGCATTCTAAAGGCACACAGCAACCCCTTGGGCAGTGGGACTCCCAGCCTAGAAGTTTCTACGGTCCAGATAGGGGGTCCAACCAATCACCAACATTTGGAATCTCGCAGACTCCATCATCCCTGGGCAGAAGGATGCTCCGATTCCAGACATGCCCGTGATTTCCTTCTGAAGCAGCGTGTTCACGTCTACAAAAGTGTGCTCCAGCAAAAGAACGTAACTAGTGCCTACTTAACGCCAGGCCCTGTGTTAGGCCTGGGGGCCATACCGGATCTCTGGCCTGTGAACCTCAGCCCTCGAGGCAGGCCTGCAAATAAATGGCAATGGTTGCTTTTAAAACACAAATTAAAGGGACTTCCTTGGCGGTCCCCTGGTTAAGACACTGCACTTCCACTGCAGGAAGCATGGCTTCGATCCCTGTTTGGGAAACTAAGGTCCTAAATACCTCTCGGTGTGGCCAAAAAAAAAAAAAGAGAAAAATCAAAATTAAACATTTTAAATCCTCTGTAGGCCAAGAAAGCATGTGGAGGGCCACTCAACACACCGTGCCCAGAGGCAGCCATGGGGAGGCAGCTGAGATGGGAGCTGGAGGTCATCACTCAGTGTCCCCAACACCAAACCCAGTGGACAGATAGGCACACGTCCCTACCCTCGTGGCTGACAGCGTCTGTCATACAGGCAGACAGACTGACACGCCAGGCTAGAGAGTCTGTTAGGGGTGCAGAGGGCTCGTCACCGAAGGCCTGGCAGAGGAGATGACTTTGGCACAAGGGACTTGGAGGTGAGGGGGCAGGCTCTAAGCACCTGGGAGAGGCAGATGCAAAAGCCCCGAGGTGAGTCAGAAGGACCGCAAGGAGGTCAGTGAGGGAGGCGGTGCAGGAGGCGAGGCCGGGAGGGCACAGGGGGCGCAGAGGTGCAGCCAAATACATACATGCAAAGGTAAAACGCTGTGATGACAGTTCTGTGCTCTATAAATATGCCAGAAGCCATTTGTTTATATACCTTAAATGGGTGAACTCTGTGGGCTGTAAATGGTAAAGAAAGTCTTTCCCCCTAAAAAAGAAAAGAAAAGAAGCAAATACACTGCCCTGTGAAAAAGGAAGATGTTACAGTGAAAGCCAAATGCCTCCAACCCCTGGAGACAACCACGGAATCTGCTTGCCACCCCTCCGTAGTTTTCTACGCGCTCACACGCACGTCCACGCTGAAAAGACTTGGCACCGCTTGGTGCGGGTTCGTTGTGACGTCGGGCTTACGTTGTACGCAACGTGCTACAGCTCGCTTCTCCCCTCATCCTCGTTTGGTTGTTCATCCTGGGTAGGGCGGTGTCTCCAGTCTCTCACTATCATGAACAACAGAGCAATGAACACCCTGCGTGTGTGTTTTTCTAAGGTAGAGACCAAGACGTGGAGCTGATGTAAAACGTTTTGTTGTCGTTTAACAACAAAACTAAAAACTGTTGTTGTTTAGTTGCTAAGTCGTGTCCATCTCTCTGCGACTCCATGGACTGTGGCCCGACAGGCTCCTCTGTCCGTGGGATTCTCCAGGCAGGGATACTGGAGTGGGCTGCCATTTCCTCCTCCAGGGCATCTTCCTGACCCAGGGATCGAACCCACGCTGCCTGCATTGGCAGGTGGATTCTTTACCACTGCGCCACCAGGGAACTGCTACTACTTTAATCATTTCTTTTAATGCACATACAAAACATTTTAGGTTGAGAAGGAGCACCTAACTCTTCCTGGCAGAGACACATGGTGGGCAAAGTCGTCAAGAATGGATAGAAATTTGCCCAACTGACAAAGTGCGCATTCTGGGGTACTGCACAGAGGAGACAGACGCTGGTGCTTTTTCAAACTCCAGGATTTGACGTCTGAATTCCTAGAGCTGTACATGAGGCCAGATGCTGCCCATCTTAGCCTCGGACAGCTGAAGAAATCTGCTTCTTGTTCCCTCGAGGCTGGAAGACGCTTCCCATGGCAGATATCAGACTAGGACATGTCTCCACCTCTCCTGAGCGAAAAAAGAAAAGAAAAGAAAAACAGGAAAGCAGCCTTACTTTACCTGGGAGGCTGACTTTTATCCTCCAGAAAGGTGTTCTAGTGCATCAGAGAAAATGTCTGGCCAGACAGCTACCTGATTGGCTAACCCCCCAGCTCCTTGCTCAACGGTTCTGGTTACAGGGCCAGCTCACCATTATTTGGCACAACCGGCTGGGAAGAAAGAAGACCTCAGCTTTCCTACCCCGCCTCCCGCCCCAACACACCCAGAGCTTAGAGAGCAAGGTTCTGGTTCCGATGGGTTTCTATCCACCGGGACCGCCCTAGGGCATCCCCTTCTCCAGGTTGGTTTTCCTCGGCTCATTACCACGCGAGGGCCGTGCCCCCGCCCTGGTGGAGCTAGAAGGCGGTTTGGGGACCCAGTAGGTGACTTGAAGGTGCTTCCCCGCACTTTCGGGGGTATGGTGGTCCAGGCGAGCTCGCCGGACTCTCCTGGATTTCCAACTAGAAGGGTTGGAGGGGCGCGTGGGCGTGGGGACACGCCCCCAGCAAGAGAACCAGGCCGCCACCCTCCAGCGCCCCCCAGCTTCCATCCCGCACCCACGCCCACCCCTACCTGGGGCACACTCTGAACAAGGAGGGAGTTGAAAGACGACAGACCCCGGAGTGGGAAGAGAAGAGGAGGCGCCAGGAACGCCCCGGGAGCGATAAGGGGTCGCCGAGATCGGGAGAGAGGCCATGCGGTGGCAGCCCCACGGGGACCTCGGGGCCGCTGGGTCCCCTTCCCCAGCCCCAGCGAAGCCCACCCGGGTAAACACAGCGCCGCCGCTAGACGCCGCCGGCTCCGCTCCAGCCGCCGCTAAGCCCCTCCTTTCGAGAAAGCCGGGGGCCGCCCCTGGAAGTGGTGGGCGGAGGGACCGGAGGAGGGGCGCTCAGCAGCTCTGGAGCCCAGCGGCCCGGGCGCGGAAGCCGGCATGGAAGGCGCGGCGAGTGACCCGTACCGGCGGCCGGCGCGGCGCACGCAGTGGCTCCTGAGCGCCCTGGCGCACCACTACGGGCTGGACCGCGGCGTGGAGAACGAGATCGTGGTGCTGGCCACCGGCCTGGACCAGTATCTGCAGGAGGTCTTCCACCACCTGGACAGCCGAGGGGCCGGCCGCTTGCCCCGCGCCGACTTCCGCGCGCTCTGCGCGGTGCTGGGACTGCGCTTCGAGGGGGCTGCAGCCCCCGGAGAGGCCTCCGGAGATACGGCCGCCGGAGACACGAACTCTGGGGACGTGATCTCGGGGGACGCGGCCGCTGGGGAGGCCGCCGAATGGGACGAGGATGCCGAGGAGGAGGCGCGCCTGGCGCTGCGCGCGGAGCCGCCCGAGCTCACCTTCCGCCAGTTCCACGCGCGCCTCTGCGGCTACTTCGGCACCCGCGCCGGGCCCCGTCTGCCCCGCGGCGCTCTGAGCGAGCACATCGAGACGCAGATCCGCCTGCGCCGCCCGCGCCGTCGCCGCCGCCGAGCTGCCCGCCCGCCCGGCCCCGACGGCGGCCCCGACGGCGAGCGCTTGGCGCGGCTGGAGGAGGAAAACAGCAGCCTGCGCGAGCTGGTGGAGGACCTGCGGGCCGCGCTGCAGAGCAGTGACGCGCGCTGCCTGGCGCTGCAGGTGCGCCCGCAGCCGGGGCGGAAGGGGGTGGGCGGGTAAGGACGGGACCCCTGCGACTGCGGCGGACAGAGAGCCCCTCCTGGGCAGGAGAGGACGAGCAGGGGGCAGCCCGCCTGGCTTGAGCCTACTTGCCGTCCAGCCGCTCCACCCCCTCGGGGCCTCTCTCCTACTCACATTGCCCGTTCCATCCCCAAACCCCAGTCCCACTGAGGAAACCATCCCCAGCCGCACCCGTCTCCTCTTGCGCTCTGATCCAGGCCCGGACGCTTCCTGGAAACCCGGACGGGCTCACATAGGCCTCTAGAGGCTTCGGGGAGGCCTAGGAGATAAGGTGTGAGGAAGACTCTGTCCCGCCCTTTAGGAGCTCCCTGCCTAAAGGGGCCTACCGGCAGCTCTGTGCAGTCGCTCAACAGACATTGCAGGGCCTGCCTCGGGGCCTGGCCTCCGTCCCCGGTGCTAAATAGTGTCACACCGTGTCACACCGTGTCACACCCCACAGCGCTGTGGGGGCCAGGTGCCGAGAGAGGCACAGACCCAGGGCAGCGTCTGCGATTCAGTCAGCAAGCACTTGAGCACCAGCCTTGTGCCAAAGGGCACGACAAGAGGTGCGGGATCAGACGAGGCCCAGAACAGCCTCTGAGGGAGCTGCCTGCTCCCCACGTGCCCGGGCACAGCCCCGAGGGGTAGGGAGAGGCCCAGAAGCGCCCAGGGTCCAGGGGCAGATTTTAGTGGCCAAGGCAAGGGCCGCGCCCGCGGGCATCCCAGAAGCAAAGCCTGGGGTGGGAAGTTACTCCAAGATCGATCGTCCAGGATCATTCGTTCTTTAAGGCTTTGCTGCTGCTGCTGCTAAGTCGCTTCAGTCATGTCCGACTCTGTGCGACTCTATGGACAGCAGCCCTCCAGGCTCCACTGTCCACAGGATTCTCCAGGCAAGAATATCGGAGTAGGTTGCCATTTTCCTTCTCCCTTCTTTAAGTCTTTACTGAACACCTACTGTGTGCCAGGCCTATTTTAGGCGCCTGAAGGCACAGCCATAAACAGCAGAAGGAAACCTCGCCCTTAAGGAGCCGCTGCCTAGCAGCTAGGAGTGGGCAGGGCCGGGAAGATGCACCTGAGGCCAGGCAGAGAGGACCACCTCTGTGGGCTGGAGGCGGAGTGCCCCAGGGGCAGGAGGTGGGTGGAGAAGAGTCTGGGGACTCCCTGGAACCGCGCAAAGAACAGAGCGCGAGCTTCGAGCCTCGCTCGCCCGCGTCCATTACCCGGGGGCACCCGTTACCACGGGACGCGAGCTCCCGTCTTAGCAGAGTTAGGGCGAGCTCACATGGCCCCGGTGGGTTTGCTCTCGCGCTCTGGGCCGGGTCGGGGTCCCGCGCGAGGCGCTTACCACCCGCCCTGCCGCCCTGTCCCGGCAGGTCGGCCTCTGGAAGAGCCAGGCGGGCGCCCAGGAGGCGGCGCGCGGCGAGCCCGAGGCGGCGGCGCGGGAGCTGCGGCAGGCGCGGGGCGCGCTGGCGGCGGCCGAGGCCCAAGCGGGGCGGCTGCGCCGGGGCCAGGCCGAGGTGCGGCGGCGCGCGGAGGAGGCCCGGGCGGCGGTGCTCCGCAGCCTGGGGCGCGTCCGCGAGCTCGAGGCGCTGGCGCGCCAGATGCCCGGCCTGCAGCGCGGGCTGCGGCTGCTGGAGGGCGAGCTGCGGCGCTACAGGTGAGCGGGGGGCTGGGGTCGGGAATCTCCTCCCGTTCTCCGGGCTTTCCTCTTCCCCACTCGTTCTCATGGTTCCCTGTTGTTCACGTGTTCATGGATCCACTCATCCATCCATCCATGGTCAGGTTCACCCATCAAGTCCCTGTATTTGCCTAGTCATGGGATGGGCAGGTAATAGGACATGTTTATTCATGTTTGTTTTGACTGATCAGTGCGGTACTATGATGGTAACAGCTGAGAGTTCCTGAGCACCTAAGATGGGCCGGCCTCTGAGCACTCAGGTGATTTAACTCACTGAGTCCTCCCAGCCACCAGCCCTGGGAGGCAGGTACCATGATGTCCCCCTTCTCCAGGTGAGGAAACAGACGGGCCGGACTCCTTGTGCTAGGCCCACCAAGGCGGGACACTGGGCTTGGAACCAAGGTTCAAATCCTGGCAGGACCTCTGACGACGTGACACCTTGGGAAAGTCACTGGCCCCCTCCGAGTCCCTGTTTCCTCTTGGGTGGAATGGAGACTGCGGTTCCTGCCTACCCTCGTGGCTGTGAAGATGCCATGAGGCCCTGCCTGGTTCATTTAGGTGCTCAGTGAACAGAGCTCCCACCGTTTCAAATTCCAAGGCGCCCGGGTTGCCTCCCCCAGGTACTGAGCAGCGGCTCTGTGCAGCAGCTGTGTGAGGCTGAGGGGGGTGGTGTGGGGGGCAGGCGGGCACTGTGAACCGACGTTCTGGAATCCTTGCCCTGCGCGGCACCGGAAGACCTGAGAGAGAAGGAGGGCGCTGGGGGCGGGGTTACCTGGCGAGATGCGAGATGGGCCAGGGACAGGAGGAGGGGACAGTGCTCCAGAAAACGGAAAGCGCACAGGCAGGAGGGACCTGGGCCCCGGCCAGAAACGAAGAGCAGCTGGAGGCGTGGAGCGGGAGAGGCGGGCAGGGACCGGGCCAACCAAGGTCACGGCGAGGACGTCAGCCTTTCCCTCGGGACAGCATGAAGCCGTGGAGGCTTCACTGGGGCTGCTGTCCGCCTCCAGCGCGAAAGGAAGCTGGTCTGGCCCGGACTGGCGGGCGGGGCAGCCAGAAGGGGTGGCTTTGAACCTAGTTCCTCACCGGGCGGACCGTGTCCTTGAGTTCTGAGGTGCTCTCAGTGGGGACATGAAAAAGCATAATGCTGGAGGGAAGAGGCCCACTCTGGGCTAGCCTCCTGCAGCTCCAAATGTTTGGACGGTCACTTCCTGTTTGCAGAGCTGATCAGCTGGGGAGCAGGGCCAGTTGGCTTAAGGCCCGTGTCCAGCCTTGGATCTTTCTCCAAGAAGAGAAGTAAAGGGTCTCTTCTTTCTTTTGACCAAAAGTAACTGTCCTTTACAGCATGGTTGTAAAAGTAACTCCAAACATTCATATAGCTCTTTACAGGGCAAAACGTGGATCCACAGCCAATGCATAAGTTAATCATCTCAAGACTGTGCAAGGGAGCGGTTCTGCCCCATCTTATAAACTGTGGGAAGTGAGGTTCTGAGAAGTTAAGTGACATACCCAGGGCCACACGGCCGGAAAGCGGAGAAGGAAGGTCTGTCTGCCCCACAGCCCGTGTTCTTTCTTTATTTCCACTCACCTTCCCTGCTGTTGGCTCATGGTTACAAGATGGCTGCTGCGGCTCCAGACCCCATGTCTGCTATCCAGGCACGAGACGGGCCAGTGACATTGAGGGCAAGAAGGGTTTCTGCTAGTGAGCTTTGCCTTGATATTCAGGGAGAGCCCTCCCAACCCCGCTTCTCCCTCTGGAACTTGTACCTCCTTCCACTTGGCCAGAACTGCATCATGTGGCTGCCTCTACCTGCAAGAGAGTCAGGTAATACTGATATCTGAAACAAAACTGGGACTCCTGGTTCTATCCCTGGGTCAGGAAGATCCCCTGGAGAAGGAAATGGCAACCCACTCCCATATTCTTGCCTGGAGAATTCCACTGACAGAGGAACCTGGTGGGCTACAGTCCATGGGGTCGCAAGAGTTGGACATGACTTAGCAAACCACCACCTTAGGAAGGGAAAAGAGAGCAGATACTGCAGAGGCTCCAAAGGCTACGCCCAGTGAATGAGGAAACCAGGGCAGACAGTGGCCCTCCTGTGGTGGTGAGGTGGTGGCCGCCACTTACTTCCCGGCCCTAAGCCTGGCCCAGCCCCGGAGCAGGCCTCCTCTGTCTGTCTTCTCTAGTCAGAGTTTGCAGATTTGCAGGCTGACGTGCCCCCAACGCTCTCTGTCTTTGAAGAAAGGAAAGGGAAGGGGACAGAACAGCCAAGAACACTAGTCACAAAACCAAGCTCGAGGGACCCAGGACTCAGCTGAGCTTCCCGACTCCATCCCAGACTCCTTCCCCTGCAAAGCCCCTCCTCAGGAGGAACTGCTCTGAGTTCTTTCTCGAAGTCAGGCCTTCACCTCCCTTCCCAGGCCTTGCCCTGTCTCTCAGGGAAGCCGCCCCCTCTCATCTCTCTGGCGTTGCTGTAACCCCAGCCCGTCCAGTTCTCCCCGTCATGATGGGGATGGCTGCCCTGAGCCCAGCTTTGATAGAAGTCAGGACCCTGGAGGGTCCCCTGATCGCAGTGGGAAGGTGTCCCCTCTCTGCCCTCACCAGGGCCTGACTCTGGGCTGCTTTCTAGACGCGTTTCTTAGCTCAGGGCTTCTCACTGCACAGCTGGTGAGAAACTGGGCCCCACACCTTGGGCAGCATCCCGAAGCAGTTGGTGGGGTTTTCTCGCCTCTGACCGTGGATGAGACGGCCCCTGTGCCACCTGGGCCTCAGACCCCCAGTCCTGACCCCTCGGGGGCATTTCAGCGCCACCTCCCGCTCTGCACACAAGCGGGGCATCTTACCTTCTAATCTGTGACCTTGGCTCTGCATTCTCCAGCACTCTGTGTTTTTGAAGATAGACAGGGCACTTCCCAGAGCACCTCCGTCCACCGTCTTGACTAGGAACCCAGGAGAACAGACAGGAGGTATTTGAGCCATTGGAGACACTCATGTATTCGTCCCACATTTCCTAACCACCTTCCACGGACAAAGCCCTGTGCGGATACGTTGGGCACACAGAACGGACACGGGCATGCCCACTGCCCTCTGAGGGTCCCTGGGGCCGAGCAGAGCAGGCCATGAACTTGCAGACGGGGACACACTTGTGCTTTGTGCACAGGGTCCCAAGGGAGCGACCGCTGCTTGCGGAACCATGAGGGTCCTGGATCTCACACAGGAATCCAGCACATCAACGCAGTCCACAGCCTCCTGGAGCTCAGCCGGCCGGCCCACCCGCAGAGAAGGACTTCGGGGCCCATCACGGCCCCGTCAACCTCGGGGCTCCTGCTGCCCACAGCTGCCCTCCTCAGGCTCACTTGTCCCAGACAGCAGACTCGGCTCCTCCAAATCCCACAAGAGAGTCCCTCCCCACGGCACTCGTGTGAGCAGAGCAAGCACGACTGATGATCCTGGGGGGAAGACGCGGGTTACGACGCAGTGATGCAGTTTCACACGGAATGTTTAACACCATGATTTATACGATGCCGTTTAGCCCTCCATCTGGATACAGCGTTTCCCTCTCACTCCTCCCAAGCTATCCCCAAACGTTTTCCAGCTTTCTCTCCTCGTCTCTTTCCATCAGCCAGTTCTCTTAATGAGTGCCAGAAAGCCTGACTCCCTTAAAAAAGAAGCTGGCTTTTACTGAAGTTTAGGCGATGCCAGCTTCAGGCATGGCTGGATCTAGGTACTCAATGTCACCAGGATACGGAAGCTCTGGGCTTCACTCCCAGGCGTTTGAGGCATTGACATCTACAAAGCTCCAAGTCCAGTAGAAAGAGCATCTCCTGTCTGAGTTAGCCTGCTGAAGTGCCAGGCTGAGCCTCAATGGACCAACTTGGAAGCATGTTCATCCCTGAACCCACCAGGAGTCAGGATCATGTGATGCTCTGACTGGCCAAACCATGGTGACTGACCTACCGAACGTACATGTACCCACAGTGAACCCTGCCGAACTCTGGGTCTGAGCTCCTCCCAGGAGAATCACAGAAGTGCACATCCCAGAAATGTTGAATAACACACACCCCAGAGTCGCTCTTCCAGGCCGCTGAACGCTTCGCGGTGTTTGGGGCACTCTGCATCCTCCCCGACCTCCCTGTCCTGTGCCTCAAAAGTTGCAGGGAGGACGGGCCAATCAGCCCAATAAGGATGGGCTTATAACCGGTCTCCGGGCCCAGCCCGTGAACCCTGCGAGGAAGCAGGACGGCTTGAGGTTCTTAGGCCAGCACCCAGCCCAGGGCCCCGAGGAAGACGATGAATGAGCAAGTGTCGGGACCAACGGGCGTGTGGACGGAAGCAGCCTCGGGAACGTCTCAGCAGCAAGGGCGTGGGCGTCCAGTGCCGGGCGGGCGCCGAGCCGTCCCGGGGCCTGACCCTGCTTCCAGCGGAGCCGCCCACCACTCGGTGACCGCGGATTCTCTCGAAGCCTCGAGTCTCAGCCACCTGTCTGCCCGCTGCCCCTGCCCTGCGCTGTCGAGGAGAAGCTGGCCCTTTAAGACACCTGGCCAGGCAGCCTGGGGCTGGCACTGCTGGGCAGGGGGAGGGGGGTGCGCTCCGCCTTCAGAAAGAGACCAAAAAGCCAGCTCAGCTGGAGCTGAAGAAAGGGCCACCCGGCCTCCTCTGTGGCTTTGTTGTGTTTGCCGGGAAGGATGAAAAGACTGGGGTGTGGGGTGGAGACGGAGGGAGGCAGGGGCCGCCCACTGGGCCGCCCTCCACAAAGATGAGGGCTTTGCGGGCCACTGCCTTTCTCCCTCCCGCCCAACCAGGGCAGCTGGGCCTGGGGGGCTTGGGGGCAACGTCAGGGGGTCAGGAGGGAGGCAGACGGGTGGGGGGCCTGCAGCAGGGCAGGGGGCCATCTGGGGCAGAGGGGGGATGCAGCTCCCAGTATCCTGAGAAACCAGCGTGTGGGTGGCCGCTCGTGGGAACCAAGGCCTTTCCCGGGGACAATACCCCAGCTCACAAAGGCCAGTGCTGGCCTGGCGCCTGCCCCACCGGACCACCCCGGGCCGAGCCGCAGAGGGGTTTCAGGGCTGGGGGGCAGGCTTGGGAGGCCCAGCTGGGCCTAGACTTGAATCCCAGCTTTCCCAGACGCTTACACGGGCCCTTGAGCTGCTCCCTGCCCTCTGTGAGCCTCCCTTTCCTCGCTGTGAAGTGGGGGTGGGACCCCGCGCCCTCAGTGAGGTGGGGGCAGGGCGCTGCAGACTGGGGGTGCAGCTCTGGGGTGCTGACCTGTGTGCATCATTCTTGCCGCTGCGAGCCTCCGTATCGTCATCGGTAAAACAGGGCAAGAAGAGTAACTATTCTGACACCTGCTTCACAGGGAATTTGAAGATAAGGTGCCGATACATAGGAAGCACCTGGAGTGCTGCTGAGGGCTGAGAAGATCCTTGATAAAGTCGAAGATGACTTTTGTATCTGTCCCTTCTCACAGCATCCCCCATAAACAGTAATGGTAATGGGAGTCGGTGTTGTTGACAGGAACCGGAGGCCGGGCCTGGACAGAGTCTGGCCCCGGAGAGCCCGCTGTGCTGGGGACCTCCACGGGCAATGGGCAATGTCCACTGAGTGTCAGGGGCCTGCCGGAGTTGCCGAGTGTGGGCAAGCACAGAGGAGGCATGCGTGATGCTGGCCGGGGCATCTCTGGGGGAAAGCCGTCACTCGAGCTGGGTGCTGAAGGATGAACAGGAGTTTTCTCAGGCACGGCAGATTCAGGTCACTGTGAGTGCAAACAAAGGCTCGGTGCCTCAAGGGAGCAGAGACAGACTGGCTGGCGGGTGTGAGGTGGGAAGTGGCAGAGAGGGTGCTGGGAGCGCGGGTGGGGGTGGTGAAAGGCCCTGAGCGCCGGGCTGAGGCACGAGGCCTTTGCCCCCAGAGAACGAGCAAGACAAACAGGGAGCGAAGTGGCTGCTCTGAGCTGCACGGCGCCCCTTCAGGCTGTGGAGAGAGACGGGCAGACGGGGGACACGAGGCGAGGCCGGTGAGGGCGCTGGAGAGAGACGGGCAGACCAGGGACACGAGGCGAGGCTGGTGAGGGTGCTGTTTCTGGGTGCACCGCCCGAGAAGGGACGGGCCACCAGCCCACATGCCGAGGGCTCACCCGGAGCTGGGTGGAGCCTCTCCGGCCTGAGACGCTTCCTCTGCAGGGTAAAACAGACAGGAGAGCGGGAGGCGGCGGAAGCCTGGACAAGGGGAACCTTCCTCTGGGTGGAGGAGCCGGCAAGGGGTCACCCAGAGTGAGTCTTGGTGTCTTCCCGTCACGCTGGGTCGGAGAGCGGGTGTCACCCCGGTGCCAGCAGAGCGCTCCGATGACCCGTGGGTGTCAGGGCAACACGGGCCGGATGCTGAGCCGGGGCCTCGGGGGTCAGGGGAGTGCACACCATGCCTCGGGACTCACACACAGTCACGTTCACAGTCACAGACCCTGGGAGCCGAGCTCAGCAAAGGGTCCCACTGGGCACAGGCTGAGGAGGCGGCGGTCAGGCGACCGGCTCCTCCTGACTCCGGGGGTCCTGCTGGAGCACAGGAAGCCCTCAGTGGGCGGTTAAGTGAAAGTGTGGAAGTGTCAGTTGCTCACTCCAGTCCAACTCATGGCGACCCCATGGACTGTAGCCCGCCAGGCTCCTCTGTCCACGGGATTCTCCAGGCAAGAATCCTGGAATGGGTTGCCATTTTCTCCTCCAGGGGATCTTCCTGACCCAGGGATCAAAGCCAGGTCTCTGCATTGCAAGCAGATTCTTTACAGTCTGAGCCACTAGGGAGGCCCCAAGTTGGGGGTTATCAGACTGCTTATTTAACTTCTATGCAGAGTACATCATGCGAAATGCTGGGCTGGGTAAAGCACAAGCTGGAATCAAGAATGCCAGGAGAAATATCAATAACCTCAGATACGCAGATGACACCACCCTTATGGCAGAAAGTGAAGAAGAACTGAAGAGCCTCTTAATGAAAGTGAAAGAGAAGAGTGAAAAGTTGGCTTAAAGCTCAACATTCAGAAAACTAAGATCATGGCACCCGGTCCCAACACTTCATGGGAAATAGATGAGGAAACAATGGAAACAGTGAGAGACTTTATTTCCTTGGGCTCCAAAATCACTGCGGATGGTGACTGCAGCCATGAAGTCAAAAGACACTTGCTCCTTGGAAGAAAAGCATGACCAACCTAGACAGCATATTAAAAAGCTGAGACGTTACTTTGCCAACAAAGGTCCGTCTGGTCAAAGCTCTGGTTTTTCCAGTGGTCGTGTGATGCATCTGCAGAGATGTCCCTCAGACATGTGGCCGTCACCACACTATTAAAGGCAGAAGGCAGGCGGACATCTGTCCTCTTCTACCCAGAAGAGCAAGGCCTGCCCCCAAAGCCACACGTGCACGGCCAAGTGAGAGCAGCAGCCCGGGCACGGCCCACGGGCAGGGAGCGGGGACGAGCAGAGACAGCGAGGGGGAGGAGCCGGCGACAGCCTGCTGAGCTGTTTGATGGACGGTGTCCCCCAGAGACGTCTACCCCCAGGCAAATGCGTGTCCCCAGCTAGATTTCCTCAGGGCACAGCCTGGGCCCACACTTCCACTGACAGCCTAGGGTCTGGGTGGTGGGCTCCTGCCAGGAGAAGGGTCTTGATTAAAGCCAATGTATGCAGTAGTCACGTACAGATGTGAGAGCTGAACCATAAAGAAGGCTGAGCACCGAAGAATGGATGCTTTTGAACTGTGGTGTTGGAGAAGACTCTTGAGAGTCCCTTGGACTGCAAGGAGATCCAACCAGTCCATCCTAAAGGAAATCAGTCCTGTATATTCATTGGAAGGACTGTTGCTGAAGCTGAAACTCTAATACTTTGGCCACCTGATGTGAAGAACTGATTCATTGGAAAAGACCCTGATGCTGGGAAAGATTGAGGGTAGGTGGAGAAGGGGACGAGAGAGGAGGAGATGATTGGATGGCATCACCAACTCAATGGACATGAGTTTGGGCAAGCTCCGGGAGTTGGTGATGGACAGGGAGGCCTGGCGCGCTGCAGTCCATGGGGTTGCAGAGCCTGACACGCTTAGCGACAGAACAACAACAATCTGGGCAGTAAATGTGTCCTTTGGAAAAGGATGGCGATCTGGCCAAGGTCACGCAGGCAGTCAGGGCACAGCCCAGGCGGGACTCAGTCCTCAGGGGCCCAGGAGTCCCGGGCTCTCCTGCTTCCGTCGGGGTGGGGCCCGGGAACAGCCTCAGCTCTGTGCCTCTGGGGTTATGTTGGGGTGCTTTGTGACCCCATGTTCGGGAATCCTGCTTTTCCAGTTGCAGGCCAGGCGGGTGGCCTCAGGCATGCAGATGGGTGACAAGCCTACCATGTCATTGGTTCCCCAGGCCAGGGGCAGCCTCCCAGGCCCCGGGTGGCCTGACTGCCAGACCAGTCAGTTGCCTCTGGCCGTGACGGTGGTCACGGTGGTGCGGCCCCCACTCCGGCCCCAGTGTCCTCCACTCTGCCCACATACACAGCTGCAGCTGCGCCAGCCTCTCTGTTCCTCACACCCCAAACCTCTCCCTGCCTACTTCAGGCACCCTGACCACGCTGGGGCACTCCTGATGAATTCACATCCATCCAGCCGTCTTAGCTACATCCCATGACATCTTCAGAGGCCCTGGCCTCTGCTCCGTCATCTCTCATAGCCCCTGGCCTTCCCATCTTTCATTTATTTCTTCCCATCTTCCATTTATTTCCAGACTTCGCTGGTTCCGGGTGGCCCCGAGGGAGGCAGGCTCCCACAGGTGGGGCCTCTCCACTGTGTGCACCGTTTCCAGCACACACAGTGGCTGCCACACTGCATCTGTCGGATGCATTACAGAGCAGAATTAACAGCCTGGACTGGAGGGGGGTTCCTCGGACACCCCCTTGCACCTGGCCCCCAGTAAACACAGCACCCCGCGTTCAGCAGGGGAGCAGAAACAAGGGCCAGTTGAGAAGGGCGCCCCGGCCCCAGCGCTGTCTGCACACTCCACTCTGCGGGCTTTATTTTTAGCTCTTCCTCCTCGGTCCCCCGCTGAGCCCATCTTCCTCCTGTTGTTCTGGTGTTTGCACACGCGAGTCTCTGCTTCCTCTGAGCCTTTGCTCAGGAAAGGCAGCCGGCCTGCGAGCCTCTGGGACCTCCGGCCGCCTGGCGCCCCCACTCCTAGCCAGGCCTCGAGTGTCCACTCTGCCCGGGAGCTTCCTGAAGCTTAGGGGCCGCTGGGGTCAGAGGGACGAACACAGGGAGGGAAGCAAACACAAGTGACATTTTCCATCCAGCTCAGAAAAAAGCTGAATCCGGGGGTGTTCGATGGTCTCCGACTGGACCACCTTGCTGAGCCATTTGGGTACTGCGCAAGTCATTCAAACGCTAACCCACGGTTGCCGTGGTGTTTTGCAGATGTAATTCAAGTTCATAACCAGTTGCACTGGAGTAAGAGAGACAGATGATCCTGGATAATCTGGGTGAAGCCGATCTAATCACTCGACAGGCCTTTAAGTGAGGCTGAAGGTGTCCCCGAAACAGAGGGGTTCCACTGCATCCAGGGCTCCAGACGCCTGTGAGCCCCTCCTCTGGATTTCAGACTTGCTGGGCTGGTCTCCCAGTCACAGGGGCACGTCCTGGTGGTAAAGCTCTGAGACAGCTCTGCAGGTACAGACGTGAACATAGGTGGGCATCCCGTCCTGGCCCGCCTTCTCTGGTTGAGGCCTGACTCGTGCAGGGGCTGAGGCAGGAGGGGACAGAGCCCCGTGTCGGTGCGCTGGTGGCACGAGGCAGCGCGCTGACAGCCTCGCATACGCAACCTCGTGTAACCCCCAAGCAACGCTGTTATCACTGACCATACTTTAGGCTGCAAGTAGAAAACTCCGCTCAGAGCGGCTGAAACCGCAGGAAGGCTGACGCTCCTGCATGAGAAGCCCAAGGGAGAGCAGCTCAGTGATGTTTGCAGGTACCCAGTTCTCCAGCTTCCCACCCTGTCTGCCTCAGCTTGTCATCTTGGTCTATCAGCAAAGGCCCCTCATGGTCACAGGATGGCTGCCATGGCCGCAGGCATCGCTGCCACATTGAGAGACAGAAAAATAACTTCCTCCTTCAACTCCTCTGTTCCCAGAGATTCTCCTGGAAGACATCGTCTTACTTCTCACCGGCAAGGATCACATCATATGCCTGTTTCTAAACAAACCTTTGGCAAAAAGAAGGAATCGCCATGATCAGCTTAAACCAGTCAGGTCTCCTGTCTGGAGGCACTTGGCCACGTAGTGTCTGACGGAATAACTGAGGTTGTGCCAACGAGGCAGATGGGTGTGCCTGTTTGGTTCGTTGTATTTAGTTTCTATGCAACCGTAACAGATTACCACCAACTTAGGCACTCAAAACAACATCCATTTATGATCTCACATTCTGCAGGCCAGAAGTCCAGGCAGGCTTGCCTAGTCTCTCTGCCTGGGCTCCCACAAGGCTGAAATCAAGGTGCTGCTGACCTGGGACTCAAGAGAAGAATCTGTTTCCAAGCTCACCCAAGGGGAGTTGAATTCAGGTCCTTATGGTTTTACGACTATAATCCCCGTCCGTTGCTGGCTGTTGGCAGGGGTCCCTTTCTACGTACCGCCTCCCATGGCCCTGCTCATCCTCCAGCCAGCAATGACCCAAGTCCTCACACTTCACGTCTCCCTGACTTCCTCTTCTGCACCAGCCAAGACAGTTTTCTGTTTTTTAACTGTGATGAGGTGGAGATAATACCCAGGCTTAAGGTCAGCTATCCCATATAACGTAACACCATCCCAGGAGTGACATCTCGCTACATTCACAGGTTGCAGGAGTTAGGGTGTGGGGTCTTGGAGGGTCGTTCCTAGAGGACAAGGTGTTTCCATGGGAGCAGCATCCCCACCAGAGACATCCTGGACATTCATTCGGAGGGCCTGTTCGTCTCCATGACCAGGTGGGCGGTGTTCCTGGCACTTGATGGGTGTGGGTGGTTCCCAGGGACACAGGCCTTTGGGTAGGTCCCACACCACCCACCAGGGTTACCTTGTACCCCAAATAGCTTCCAAATGCCCAGCTGGGTGTTCATCCCACGAAAAACATGCTTTTCACTGTAATTATCTGAGACTACAATCTAACTCTGCTTTACATATAAACACAACTTTTTTTTTGTACAATTTTAATACACAGAGTCTTAGGATGCAATGCTGTGTCAATTGAGGAAAGGTTATGTTATGGTTTGTTTGGAATTTTCCAAGGGTTGCTCATCATTTTATAAACACATCACAGATGATAACACTTGTGAAGCTTAACCAGCTGGTACGGAGCTCCTGTGTCCACTT